>NC_048407.1:22814116-22894146 GCF_013103735.1 Etheostoma cragini
TGTGTGTGTGTGTGTGTGTGTGTGTGTGTGTGTGTGTGTGTGTGTGTGATATTGCTACGCCGGAGTCTTGGAGCATTTTAAAACCTTTCCTTTATTATTTCCTTATCACAATTCTTAAGGCCATCCCTCCTCTTCTTTGCCTTTTCTCCTTCCCCCTCCTCCTCTTCCTCCTTAACCCCCTCTCCTCTTCCCTCACTCACTTACTCACTCCTCCTTTCCAACTTCTCACCGTTTATCTCAGTCTCTCCATCCATCGCTATTTCCTCTCCGGCTGACAGGGCGATATTGCTCAGTTTACACTTTGAAATTGTCAGCAAGGCATGAAAGCCTCAGAGCTTCAGTTTTAAACCATTTTAATCTTCTTCTTTTATACTTGAATTGATAAACTGTCCCAAATGTTTCCATTACCCTGCGTTATTTAATTTAGTTTAATACAATTGAATTTGATTTACTCTGATTTGATTCCACTGGTTTTCCTGCTATTTCCCCATGGAAGCATTGGTAATAAAGAACATTGTAGTCTTTAATGGAACCAAACAAAAGCTAAATTTAACAAGAAACAATTTAACAGCCATTATGTGGTTATTACCTTTCTTAGCCTTTGGACTCTAGAAACTAATTCCAAACCTTTTTGTAGAGTTTACACACACATTTAAGAGGCCACGCCTTCCCTCCATCGCTCTTTTCCTCTCCTGCTCTGCCACTACAAAGGTAGCTTGTAAAAAGCCTTCAACAAATCAGCAATTCCCTCAGTCAGTCACGTAGCCAGCCTGTAACACAACAAATAAGCCGGCAAGTCAGTCAATCAACTTAACAACCAGTCCATCATTTAGTCTGTAAATCAAACTGACAGTCAGTCAGTCAGAAAGACAGGCAGGCAGCCTGCTGGCCAGTTTCTCACATCTTCCCTTCCTCTCCCACTGCCTTCCCTGTAGGGCTGTACTGCAGTGGCACAGTGTACCACGGGACTTTTTTCAGCAGCGCACCTATGATGTTGGTTTCCAACAAGCTAACATCTATTAACACCCGCCTTTTTATATCCCCCTCTCTCCTTTCCTCTGTCTTCCTTTCTTTGTTCAACATGGGACCATTTCTTGCAGTGTCCTTATGATGTAGGTTCAGCACTGCTAACGACCATTACCAATCATTAAAAATGGATAGAATAAGAACGATGCTACTGGAGCAACAATAGCCTGTGGCTAAGGTATTTATACTCAGAAGTACACACACACGCTTAGTCCAAGATGCATAAACAGATTTACACACAAACATGCCAGCTGTTAATGTAGACACGCATTAAAGCCTTACGAATACCACACATGCATATGCAGAAACACACACACACTACCACGGCTCCAACAATAACCACCCCCTCAACAAAAGCCATATTTTATATGTTTGTACACTGAACCTGTACTTATTTGCACATACAAACATCTACACTTTATGGAAATACAGCTTGAATTTCTTCACATGGACGGACTCATCCAAGCGAATACACCCACTCAAGAACCTCCCCACTCGTGCAAACTTGTCTAAACAAGCAAACACTAATACACATCCATAAACAAATTCAAGACTAACACATTCACTTTCAACATGCAGCACGACCAATATGACACAGCTTGTATAGCATTTACATGGTTGCACTTAGAATAGTTGTGTACAAAAACATGATGTCTAGGTACTGTGGCACTAGGCACTAGTACACACGATTATTTTGATACATATTGAGATTACAATAAATTATCACAATTATTGTCACATTATTTTATTGTCACATAGGCTATTTATAACTGCTTTCAAATCCATATTGTGAGACATTCCTCATATGTTGTACATACAGCTGCAACACATGTAAATGAAAATTATCTGAAATAAATAGCCTACGATATATCAACAAAAAAAAAGTATCTCTGAGAAAGCTCCTGCACTTGTTTTCAACAATAACTGATTAAAAGAGCCAGGAAGAGAGGGGGAGTGCGATGAACATGCTACTCACAGAGTGACGGCCGACTCATTATGAGTGGGTCCAGCACGGGTCGAATGGCGGGTCAGCAGACTTACACACGTTGTGTGTATGAAATGTCTGTATCGTAACTGCGCTGCATTTTTATGAACTATGATATTCTGGCCATGGGTCACATCTCTCGCCCAGGTCCAGCAGGCTCCGTCTCACACGCTGTTACTCTACAAACTAAAGTTAGTTGCATTCAATAACTTATTCTGTGTTTTTCGCTGTGGGCGCAAAACAAGCAGAGTTACCAGTGGAAACACTGGTACAAATACAGGTTTGCCTCTCATGCTTAACAATATACAGCTGTGTTAATAACAATTAATTCTGTGGACAAACGTGAGAAGTGTGGACCGGCACAGTCGCCGCTGTGTCTCTCCATGTTGCCAGTGAGCCGTGTGTGAGTTAATGGGGGCGGGGCTGCGTGGAGAGTAAGAAGAGAGATCCAAACTCAGGAACGGCTTGACAAAACAAAATGGGTTATGTAATGCAACATTAAACCATATCGATATAAACAACATTGCTTCTTTTGTGAAGAGGTAGCGGATGCGAGGACATTAGGTGCACCGGTGCGACCTAGGCAAAATGTTAGTTACACCCTAGAGCCCTGTGAGCTAACAGACACTAACTAGCGCTGGTCACTGCTGTTGTCTGAAAAATAACACAGACGGGACAAACAACCCTGTGACCGGCGTCTAACCGACTGCTATCTGTTGTGGAATTTTCCTCATGTTACTCTATCCTATGTGACTGTCTCCATCTAGAAACTAAGCTGTGTGGTGGAGGGAACAACTTGGCTGGTTCATGGTCAGACAGTGGTTTACGGAGTGGAAGATTGGCTTTGCAAAAAAAACTGTTCTATGAACAGAATGACACGTTTAAAATATTGCTAGATTACGTAAATTTGATCATGGGAAGCCTCAATTGTGATCGTGATTGAAATTCAATTAATTGTTCAGCCTCATGTGGCACGCACACTTTTAGCTTACGCATGGACATTTAGCTACACACAAAAGGGCACGCAAGCACAAAATAATCCCCTCACTACTCCCACGTAACAAAGACAGACACACACACACACACACACACACACACACACACACACACACAGATCTAAGGCCAAGTCAAACACTTACACTCACAGACTGTTTATTCTTTAAAGTGATTCATTTTCTGCAGACTTTGCAACTTCCTACAAATCCAGTAGTACAACAAGACACACACACTTTGCAGAACAGTGAACCCGTTAATGTGAGTGACAGCTCAGCAGATAAGTTGAGTACACATAATTTGACTAAAAACACAAGGAAAGCCAGTCTGTGTGAGAGGACCACAGAAAGAGACGCTGATAAACAATCTGAACCCTTAGCCAACCTGGAGAGTAATAATTACTGTGGCTCTACGTATTTCTTCTCACTGTCTCGCTCTCTCCCTAAAATCACATTAATGGATGAAAGTAGCTTCTGCTGCTGCTGACTCGTGCTTTGAAATGGAAATGTAACTCATTGGCTCCATATGTAGAGCGTGCGCACACGCAAGCATGCACACACACACACACACACACACACACACACACAGCATAGGTATGCTGAAACAGTGTCCCTCTCTCTCTCAAACACACAGACACACACACACACACACACACTGCCCTTAAACCATGGAACTAAGCGAAAGAAAAACTGAAATAACACTAATGTAACATTAACAGACACATTAGCCTGCTTAATGTTAGCCCGCTAGCCAGCCATTAGCCTACAGCTTATAGAAAATGTCATGCTAGCAGAAAATCAAAGCAATATATTAAAAAAGCAAAAATGCTACATTAACCGATATACTAGCCTCTATAGGCAGTGGACAGCAGCACCAAATTGACAGATACTACGGTTTAAAGCTGCAGTGTGGCACTGCAGCTGCATCATTCAGCTGCACAAAGGATCTTTTTTCAAGTTAAAGAATGTCCAACCTGCTTTAGTGTCCTTGAGCCAAGCGCTGAATCCCTACCAGCTTCAACAAGCTGACACCATTTTCCCTACCTGGATCAGTAATTACCATTTAACTTTCATCTGTGTTATTTTAGCTTGTTAGCCTTGGGATACTCCATAGTAAGAAACAGTTTTACATGCAGAACGACAATGGTACTACATCAAAAAAGCAGCATCCTGATTCATTTCAATGAGACCAATATGCTGATGCAGTGAGACCACCGCTGCCGAGGACTCCAGCTGCTGCAATACCTCTACAGGCCTGTTTTTTTACTGAATGTAGCAGTTAACAACAATCAGCACTGAAAGACAGCGCTATTACTGTAGTGATACAATAAGTGCATTTGAACGTGATACGATTGCTTAGCTTAGAAAAAAACGTTAAAACAACATTGTAATTCAATGGCATTGTTGTGCTTAACAAGGCCTTACGAATACTATAGATGTCGAACTAAATAATGAAACACATGTATATACCTACATATATAGATGTATAGATAATATGTAGTGTGACGGCCCCTGTTGGCTGTGTGTGTCTGCTTGTCTTCATTATGCATAACGGGGCATTCACACTGAAAAATGCAATCTGGCGAATTGTCGCAGGGTGTGGCTGGGGGGGGAGAGTGTCAATGAGACAGCCTATTTGTGTGACGACCTGTTGTGTTATTAAACCCCTCCCAACAAAGCACAAGTAGACCATTTTTCAAAATTACTGTTTTCCGTCAGGCCGTTTACAGATTTCGGCGTTTCCGACCGCACTTAAAGCCAGCTTCATTTCAAAGGAAAGGTAGAAAGAAAAGAGACAAGTGAGACAGAGCGAGTGTTTTGTTGAAGCCAGAAACATTAAGCTATTACACAAACTCCCAGTGCTTTTGTTTAGTTTTTTACCCTCCACTTTAATGCACAGGAATCTCACACTACCTCAAAACACACTGACAAGTCTGATCGCTGGTTACATGATTGGCCACCGCAGTGTCGCGTGGTGATTTGCATATCCAAAAGTTGAGTCGGTCTCCATTTTTTCGCCACAGCCGTTTTGCGTTTTTTTTGAGTGACTCATCTGTTGCATCAAGTGAACGTGGCTTAACTATGTTTAGGAAGTCTGCTGGGGGAGCCTGACTTGGAGCAACTGGGCTAAGGATATGTAGGGCCCACCTTCCTGGACTTGGTCCTCTTTGGCTCTCTGCTCTGCTAAAACCGGAGGCCCAGTTGTTATTTTGATTGTTTTGTTCCTTTTTTTGTATTTCTATTTAGTTAAACATCCGGTAACAGCTAACCAACCAAGAAAGGCAAACCCTGCCAATCAAAAGGTGCTGAAAAATACTACACTGGATCTTAGATGAATGCCTGCCGTAACGGAGGTTCTTTTTGTTTGCAATTGCAAATTGATGTCTAGCAATTGATGTTTGGCACCTGGAATTTGAATACAATAGACTATACCTTGATTTAACGCAAACATAGAACGGTTAATGTGCGTGTTGAACCATCTACGCTGCCAGCAATATACATTGCATCGTTCACTGGAATTTGTAAAATTGTACCACAGCTGTTGCAGTTCTAACTAATTTGGTAAATTAAATTTGGATATTGGTTGTCAAGGATGTCTTGTAGCCACACCGACTGATCTTTCATTACAAACTCCAGTTGAGAGGTTCATTTCATGCTTATTTTTAGAGCTGGCTGTCTGAGTAATCCTGTGTTATAAAATAACCCTCAGCTCCCACCACAGCGAGGCGTCTGCACCACAAGGTACAGAAAAACAGCAACAAACTGCTTTGCCAAAGTGGCTGCATTAACAGCTCTGTAGCAGCTAAATGTAAAGTTTTAACCTGTGATGTAAATTATGTTTCTTTAAAGCATATACTAGCTAATCAGGCATGTATTTAGGCTTTCAAAAGCATACTGTAGATCTTCTTTTAAGATGTTGGATGTAACGCTAACAGTTCAAAAGATGAATGGAGTGGTCTCTATTAGTTGGGTTTAAAGATTTCAGAAAAACATTAGCATGGTGGTTCAGAAAAAGAGCTTGACAAAAAAACCTGGCACATAACAGTTACGCATGAATCGTAATAGGTGGTAAAACACAATCGGTCTAGCCATGCAACAGCACTTTTATGATGTTCATAATGTCAAGCTCTGCCATGCTATTTCACAGGAAATACACATGCTCTTTTATTTCCTTTTTTCATGCTGTCCTCTCTGATTTTACATGACAGATAGATGTACAATTGTGCTGTGATGCAGTATTTACTGCAAGCATGAAATATTCAAGTCCAGTCATTAATATCAACAGATTTTAGAGCCCTGTTTGCTCGTGCCTTTAGGTCAGCTTGGTGGATTTCCCTTCAGATCTGAGGTATAAATTCAGGGCAGACAGGGTTATGATGTCATTACTTAATGCCAGACATTACTTGCCGAGCAGTACAAGATGGAAAAGTAATTCTTGATTAATTGCGTCTGCTAGGGAATACATTCTATTTCCTCTTTAACTTTGTCTCCCAGTGCATAGCAGTGCTTCTCCTTCCTCTCTGTCCCAATATCTCTTTAACACAGTTGCTCTGATCTTTGCCTCTATCTCAATCTCTCTCTATTTCTTTATCCATATTCTCTTCTTCTCTTTCTACCCTCTCTCCCTGCATTAGTCTACTGTATGTAGGCCACGGCTCTTTTTAAAGTTCTGTCATTTGAACACTAAAAAAGATATATTACTTGCTCATTTTCAACCAAGCGTGGACGGCTAAATGATACTTCTCCTTTCCAGCATCACAAGCATAATGACCCAAGTACACTTTACATGTACTTTGTACTCTGTGACAGTACAGTATGTATGTTCTGCACATACAGTGTATAAAAATTAAGAACTTTAGAACTGAGAGCAAACAAAAAATGTTTCATTGCTTCCAGTATTCATTAGATCTCTCTGTAGCTCTCTTATCTCTACACACTATCTTTCTTACACACACATTCACACACCACCTCTTTGCTCTCCATTGAACTGTGTACTCTGCAGTAGTTAACTGCATTGAAGTGTGTGTGTATTCTCTGGTCTCAGTGGACAACTAGAAGGACCCTCAAGTACCTGAAATTCATCAGTACTCAATGAGATATTTTGCTCCTTCTGTTGCATGTGTGCGCACACACACACGCACGCACACACACACACGGTTCCATAATATGTGTAGACTTTGGTGTGACTGAGGGAATTCTATTATTATACAATGTAGGATTATTTTTATAATCTAGATGTGTTGTTCTAAGTATCAAGGTTTATAATGTGTGTATGCTCACTGCAAAAGAACTTTCATTCATTGAGGAAGATGTTAAAGGAGGATGCACAGAAAGGCCAAGCTTAGGTCTTCTAAAATAGCGTAGGCTTATATGGTACAAAAAGAAAATATGTACCAGACAGTTGGTAGAGGCTGGATTCCTGAACCTAGCCCAACGGGACCCGACAGAACCCATCAGGCCGGGCCGAGTTTGGATAGATATTCAGAAATAAGGTTTGGGATCCGGTCGGGCTGAGTCCTATCAGCCTGATAAGGCTTTTGTTGTAAAATGGTGCTGCGGCTCCTTTAAGAGAGCTCAGTGCGTGTGGCTGTAGGTGTGTGTGGAAAGTGGGCAGAAGATAGATAAAGAAAGAGGAAGCAGACGTGTAGCCTAGATGGGACCGGAGCGGAGTTGGTGGAATAAGTTTAAGTTTTGTACACGGTGTGTGCAATGTCCGAAGTAATCCCCAGACTGAAAGCTTAGTTCATTCATTTGCTCCCCAGAAACGTGATTTTAACCCTGACGTTATTTTATAACGTGGGCCCTGAAGGTAACGAGTCTCCCCTGGTTTTCTGACCACGGTCGGAAAAGAAGCAATCAGGATCAGCATGTTGCCCAGAGTGCACTGATGCGCTCATCTGTTGACATTTCCAAATGCCTTCCTACAGTTGCTTAATAAAAGCTTTCCACACAAACCACCATTAGTATGAGAAAAAAGAGATTTTAACTGTGTCATGCTTGGGTCGGGCTCAGACATAAATATTGTAATGCCTATTGGGCCCAGGTTGGTTTGGTTACTGCACTGACGGACGTGGACCGGGTTCAGACAGAAAAATGCAGCCTGATCCGCACTCTACCAGTTGGGTAGAAAAACAGGAAATAGCTGTTGGGCGCTGTGACAAGGCATAGCCAGTTAAAGAAATGGACCAACAGATCCCGTTGCTCTCGACAGAGACCAGTGAAGGATATTAGAAGTACTTTTCTGGGGAGCACTGAGCGTTACTGCGCAGCCTCCAACTGAGCTTGACTACATAGATGTGACGTGAGCTACATGTCTGAAAGTTGTAAGTGTTCTGGTAGCTGTGCCAAGAGAAATCTCAATCATTCCCAATGAGCAGAGACGGATATATGCAAGGAGATAACATAGAGCTAATTATTGCTAACTAACCTGCTTAACACACAAACCTAAACAGCTAATGTAAGTCAAAACTGTCTGCGAGCTTCTCCTGACAACACAATGATTTGTCGACTCTGCAACCGCAAGTTGCTTGGTTATGACACAATCGTTGGCTTATTTTTACAAAAACGTCTGCTTCAGAGCCATAACGTGAGATACACTTGTAATGGAGCCTTTTATACATTGTCTTTTTTCTTTATAATAAATAATGGACAAATAGAGTCTTTAAACACTTCAGATTTAAAGTTATTTGCCGTCAAAGTGACGTAAAAATGAATTGCGGTCGATGGAATGCTAACGACAGGTGAGTACTTCGTAGCAATAAAATGGCGCCATAAGAGCTACGCTTAGAGAGGAGAGGCTTACCCCCTTGTGAAAAGGACACAAAAAGCAAGAGAAGGGAGGTGAACCTGCATGCCTTTATAATTCGGAATACTGTTAAAGTAAACTGTTGAACTTCACTTCGTCTCAAGTGTTTGATTGACAAGTCTAAGTTGAAGTGATCAACGAACACGCAGGAATTTGGTATTGAGGTAAATCTATTGGGGTAAGAGTCAGTTTGGCCTTAGGGTCAGACAGTTCCCAACAACAAGCACCTGAAAACATTGAACAAAATGTCTCTCTTTCTGTGTATGTGCCTTTTAGTCCGTCTCTCCCACGTAGAGGTGAAAGTTTTAAGTGCCTCTATGCTTCTCATACATTTTAAACAAAATAAATATTAAAACACACACACAGGGAATCCCACACGAACGTGCATGCAGACACACATCGACACACACACAGCTTTTTAAAATTTAAAGTAGGCCTAAGCTAGAGTATGTATCATCTAGCACAAGGACACTCACAAATATGCACATGCAAACACATGTGCTTCTGCATATAGGCAATTTCCTACACTCCTGAGAATCACCGAGCATCTTGTGAGCATGTTAACTATTGACTTTCAGAATATATCCTGTAATTATCATTTATTGTTGGTTTCTACAGCCGCTTCCACTTATGGGTTTCTACAGAAGTGACTTGCAAACAAATGCATTAAGAAATACTTATATCTGCTTACAACTACATTATAGTCTATTATATACCATTTAGTACATGTTTATATACTTCTTATAAATGCTTAATAGAGACTTAAAGTAAAGTTTTCTATTCTGCTAAAATACAATACCTTAAAACACGAGGTCCACTTACTTAGCTTTTCAATTAGCTTTTCACCGTGACAGGAGGCGAAAAGAGCTCGTTTAGGTGTCAGCATGTGACCTACGTGCAGAACCTCTGTCATGATAACAGCTGATTGTATATGGGGAGAAGGTCATAACAGAGTACACTATTTTTATATAGGACATATATACACACACACACATACTGATGGATACATATATACTGTATATATAGAGTATATAAATGTATATTTGTATCCGTGGCTTACATTCACTCTCATTTCTTTTAACGTTAAAATTCTTTCTGAATTTGAAAGTTGTATTGGCATGTTTCACACTTCTATATGTCAAATACCCTCAGTTTTATGTACCTACAGGGAATCCACAGGAACAATGTGTGTGTGTGTGTGTGTGTGGGTGTGGTGTGTGTGTGTGTGTGTGTGTGTTTGTTTAGGTCCTAATGTCTTCATAAGTGTTAAAACATCCTTCATAAGGATAATAATTCATTTTATTTATGACTTTAAATTTTGCAGTTTAAAGCAATTCAGTATTATGTATTTGTAGTTATTTGAAATTAGACTTCAGGGTAAAACGTGCATGTATTACTTTATTGTGTATTTTCTGCATGTGATAATTATAGAATTAAATAATGTGGTAATTATCAAAAGAATCCCTGTTGTCATTGTCAAAACATGAACAGAAACATCCTATGCTAGAAGCTCAGTGAAGGATTGAGAACTTTAAAAAACAATAATCACCAAACAGCGACACAAAAGTCTTCTTTAATAGAACTTTTTCTTCCAACGTCGCGTCCCCCGAGTTGTTTATTTGCACTTCAGTTCATATCTAAAGCTACCTGAGTCTATGACATTAAGTGACATTTCCAAACAATCAATAATTAGTTGTGAGTTGGAATTTAAAGTGCGCCATCACATTTAAAAGGCTGGCAACCATCTGGGGTTTGAAGTTTGACAAAATAAATTATTGCCACGCTCCGTCTGTCTTTCCAGATGTTAGTCTGCCCTTTAATTTTCTCTCACTCTGTCTTCCTGTGTGTTTAACTCTTCAATAACTAAAATAGCTGCAGGTATACCGCACATCACACTGCAATACCTTGACACGGAAAAGCTTTATTTGTGGCCCTGGTCAGGGTTTTTAGACGATGGGTTAAAGATTTAAATTGCATGTGCATGTTCTACATTTGTTGATTTAAACTGAGCCGAATTATCTAATATAGAATCTGCAGCATATTTACTGTCTTTTAAAAGTGGTTATGATTGTAGGTTAAAAAAAAGCTGATAAACAACGCAGAAAACAGATACAAACAAGTGCCTAGACAGATTAGAGTGAAAGATGAATCGCAGGTGATAAGAAGAAGCAGTTGCTTTAATCACAAAACGCTTAAATGCACAATCATCATATTCAACACTTTGCCGCAATCACACTTTTTACAATTTCACTCAAATGCCTTTTATTATTCGAGGTTGACAGCCTGCATGTAAGGCAGGGGAATTCATATGAAGAGAACACACATACACATGCATTCATAATACACAGTTTATAACACCCAGAGATAGATCAACGGTAACGAAAAGGAAGGGGCACCACACAAGAAATAAAACTGTGACCGAATTCTTTAACACTGCGAGAGACAATTTTGTTCTTTAATGCAGAGCGGGAAAATCTGACAGGTGCGTGTGTGTGTGTGTGTGTGTGTGTGTGTGTGTGTGTGTGTGTGTGTGTGTGTGTGAGGGAGAAATTGAGACAGAAATACAGAGGGACAAGCGTTGAGAAAAAGAGGGAAGTGCACACAGAGAAGCTATTGATAAAGCGAGTAACAGTAACGCTCCCACCAAACGAGTAGAATGTTAACACTTTCTTCTCTCTCCATTTCTAACATGAGGAACCTCGTTGGTCACTATCCCCACCAACACAGACCTGCTGGGCTGCTGACACATAGCACCAGATCACCGTCATACCATCAGACTCTCCACAGCCACTGAGACAACTACTGCTCTGTGTGGCGCCACAAAACCATGTAATACAGTATGGGATTTCCTCTCTAAATGCCCTCCAGGAGAAATTTCACCCCATCTCTCCCAGTCTGAGTCTGCTCATTTGTAGACAGTAACACAGGTCATTAAGTTAGTAGCCAAGATTATCCACATAGCAAACAAGATCTTTAACTGTTTCTGTTTCAGATGTGATCCCCTCTCACTTGGAGAAATTGCCTAAAGTCTTTTTTAAGTGAACTGTAAATGATTTTGGAGTTGGCTTATTTATTTTGATGACAATATCTGCACAGCATAGAGGCCAAAAATGAGCGTGCCTACACTGTTCCCCAGATGCATTACTGTGTCCAAGTTGGCCACTGCATTCTCTCTCACACGCGCACACACACACACGCCTGCACACACAAGCTCTCTCTCTCACACACACACACACACACACACAATAACTCACTGTGCCTGTATGTAGGCTAGATCTCATTCTCTCGTTTGCAATACCTAACGCTATCTCAAACCCGCACACACAATAGACGCACACGCACGCCATCCCCAGAGAGGCGAGCGCGCACATACACAGCTCATACACGGAACTCTCTCTCTCTCTCTCTCTCTCACACACACACACAGACACACACACACACCAACGCTGTCCGCAGGCACGAATTAACTACCTTCCTCTCACTCTCTTGTGCGCGCTCACACGCAAACCAGCCTGTCAATTTTCTGATCCCCACCAACATACGCGCGCACACACATATGGAAGCACACAAACGCGCAGACAATCCCAGAACCTCCTAAACTCACCCTTGGCCGAGGAGAAATCCCCGAAGAGAAACCCCAGCAGGAGGAGAAGCGGGAGGTCGTGTCTCAGCCTGGCCGATTTCTTTACATTCAGCGTCCTCCTCATCAACAGCATATCCGGCGCTCCCAAATCCGTCATTTTGCTGTTTAATAAATCCAAGCTGGCTTTATTTTAAAGCCCTTTCCCCACCTGGCCGCTCTGCTTGGCTGAAGGAAGCGGAGGGGGGTAAAAGAGGATGGCCCCCCCCTCCTCCTTTTTCTTTCGTTTTTATACAAAAAAATAATTACACCCGAAGATCAATCACGAATATCCCACACACACATGTCCATGTTAACGTTTGGACAGGATAACCGCTGATGGGTTGTCGGTCTGAAATCGGGCAACACGCTGCTGGTGTGAGCTGTCATAGCAGAGACCGGAGGACCGGAGGAGAGAGATGAAGAGATTCAGGGAAGGAGAGGTGGTTGGTAGGTCCGCACAGCACGGCGAGCTAGCGACGACTGAGAGAGAGAGCGAGAGGGGGGGGGGGCAAGAGAGAGCGATAGGCAGACGCAAAGAGTAAGAGAGAGATGAAGCGAAGGAGAAAGAGATAGGTTAGTCAGGAAAGTAAGAGAGGAAAAGTGAAAGATAGTGGAGGAGGAGAACAAGGGGGGTTAGGAAATAAGGAGAAGTAATGAATCAGATGCTGAAGAGGGTGGATGAGGGGAGAGAGAGGGAGGAAGGGTTAAGAGAAAAGATAGGTGAGGAAGGGGGGATTTTAGGGGGGGGGGGGCAGGAGAGGAGAACCAGTAAAGGAATGAGATGGAAAGAGAAAGGAAGAAAAAAACAGATGAAGAAGAGAGGATGAAGAAAAGAAAACAGGGATGAGGGAGGAAGGAAGGAAGCAGGAATAGGAGATAGGAAGGAGAAAAGAACAATGTCAGTCAGGGGAGAGGTAGAGCAAGAAGTGATGGATGAAATGAAAGAAGAAAAAAGAGATTTTGGAAAAAGAGAAAAAGAGAGAGGGGGATGAAAGAGATCCCAGGGAGTCGGAAAAGAGATGAAGAAAAAAGTGACAGAGACTGTGAGAGGAAGAAAGGGGAGGAGAGGTGAGGAAAATGGGAAAATAAGAAGTATTAAGAAAGAAAGAAAAAAGGGGGAGATAAAGGGTAAAAGAGAAACGATAGGAATGGGAAAGCTAAAGGAGAGAGGAAGGAAATAGGGATAAATGAGTGAAAAAAGGACAAGGAATTTCAGGAAATATAGCAAGGGAAGGAGGGAGGGAAAGGGGTGGAAAAGAGGGAGAAGAGAGAAAAGTGATGGAATGGGAGATGAGATGCAAAGAGATTCAAGGGGTAATGAAAAAGGTTTATTCCAGGAAAGTATGGGGGGTGTGGGAAAGAAAGGGAAGACATGAGAGAGGGGCTGTGTGAATGAGAAAGGGAGGAGACATACAAAGGGAGGAAAAGGAGAGAAGGTAAAAATAGAGGGACCAGGGAGGAAGGGAAGAAAGAGAGAGGGAGGTACAAAAGGATGGGATGACGTCATCAGTGATGGAGGGAGAGTGGGACAAAGGGAGAACACAAAGTTGGTGGGAAAGGAAATGGACACAGGAGGGGAAGGCTGATAAAAAAGGAGAAGAAGCAAAGGACAAAGTGGCAGGTAGAAGAAATAAAAAGGAGTGGAAGGGGGACTCATAGAGGGAGTGAGAAAGATGGGAGTAAAGAAAAAAAACAGAAGGACCAACGAACAAGAGGTGAAGCTAAAAAGGCAAACAAAAAAGACAAGACAAAAAAAGGGTAGAAAGGAGGGAGGATGCTGCATGGAGGGGTGCGGGGGGGTGGTCCAAGCCTGCCAAACACGCACTGAATATTTACTTTCAAGCACATTTGTGTGATTTGAGGAGGTCACATGACGTTAATCAAAAGAAAATCATCACCCTCTCCTTCTCGCCGATCAATCTCAGTGCCATATAAACACCGCTCTGATTTTCTCATCTCTATAAGTGTGTGTGTGTGTGTGTGTGTGTGTGTGTGTGTCCCAAGCGGAGCCACGAGCCAGTTATTGATCCCCGGTCCCTGGTGGCATGTGCAGAGGATCACGCTAACAAGATTACAATGCTACAAACACGACGTGGAGACTTAGCCCACTGAGCCACCGAGACGACCAACAGCGTTTAGAGGCAAATGCAAATTACATGTCACTCTAAATTTGACCTATTACAGTATTTCACAGCAGGTGTCACCCAAAATACGGTCACACAATGCAGAAAAGCTAGTGATGTGGGTGCATAAAGTATAGCCTCTAAAACCTTACATCAGCCATAGTTTTTTGAGAGATTTCTCAGAGTTTAGATGAGGATTTCCCACTAGCTGCCATCTTGGCAGTTACTGGAGCCAATCAAGCAAACCCAATAAATGTACCTGCCCTTTAGTTTTAATATAATTTTAATGTAAAAAAAAAAAAGTCATTACAGAACAGAATTTTATTTCAGCACTGATGTAATGGCTTCTTTTTTTAATCTATAGCATCTAGCGGTCATTTAGTGGTACTGCACCTTAAGGGAAATCTCAGTCCAGACTGCTCGGCCCAATACACTCAGCCTCTCAACACATACATAAAATGTTTCTAGATAGATTTCTATTTGTTGCTTTTACATACTGGAATAATCAGAATACACTTATGCTGCTTGCTACAGTACTACGACGTAAACAATCAGGGAATTTGAGCTAACCCTCATTTTGCGTCAGACCCCTAAACAGCCCCTGTTTAACCATGTTACAAGATTTATAGGCAGCAGCTTTTTTTGCTTTGAGTAGTTTTGAGTAGTCATAACATATTTGTTTCCAACATTACTTATCCACAATAATTTAGTTCTACTTGGCAACCTCTTTCCTCCTTGTACAGATAGTTAACCATCTCAATTTTGATATCACAGCTCGTGTGTGTGTGTGTGTGTCTCATGTGTGTTTTAGTGAGTGGCTGTGTGTGTGTGTGTGTGTGTGTGTGTGTGTGTGTGTGTGTGGGTTGAGCCATTTCACAGCATTACTGTGAGTCATCCATCAAGCTGGTAGCTCTCTGTGCATAGGGCTAGTTTAGTCATTTTATATACATTTACAAAATCATTTTTTACATCTACTGGTGGGAGTCTTCATAACAGCATACGCTCCTAAAACAGACTATAATTTCAACCTAGACAAAAGGGTCGTATGACACAAGACAAATCTGCTGTTGATCTTTAACAAACAGGCAGACCGGGACGCAAGGAGACAGAATGGGACACAGATAAACATATATACGGACAAATACTGTAGGTAGACAGAAAGATAGATAGAGATAGATTTGATAGAGAGAGCATCCATCCAGCACCATGGACAGCTATTTATTTATATTTTATTTATTTTTTTACAGATGAGTGTAGTCAGGCTGCCATCTATTGGTCAAAGACAAACTGCAAGAGAGAGAGACAGAGAGAGAGAGAGAGAGAGAGAGAGAGACAGAGAGAGAGAGAGAAGTAGCAGAAGTGTGATAGTATAAACTGAAATTTAGGTTTAAGTACATGACTCTGAATAAAATATAACGAACCATCATTTCCCTGTAGAGTTTGTGATGTGCATCCGGTATTTGAAAGGCAGCCCTGCGAGTACATTTGAATCTGGCGGCCTTCAGATTATTGTTGAAAGGATTTCCCATGTAGCTCGGCAGTAGTAAACATTCACATCCATGGCGGATCACAAGCACAGCAAACACCCATCTATTATGTCAGCTTCAACAAGGACAAGTTCAAGCTCTAACTTTAGATCTGTACTGTTATAGTCAATGTATGAAGTCAGTAACCAAGGAAACCATTAACATTCCTGTAGAAACATGTTTGTACTGAAAACTAATGAAATCATGCAGGGTCTTGCACTTTATTGTGAATACAAAACAGAAAAAAAGGAGGCGCGGCCATTTGCCTTCTATTGCAAAGAACTGCTAACCTCACAGCAGAGAGAATGAGGAAGAAGTAAAGTAACAGACCAAACTGATGTCTGCAATGACATTAAGAGAAGACATTAAAAAAATATATACATACAGTACATACTGTGTATGTGTATGTGTGTGTGTGTGTATATATATTTATGATCACTGAAGGCATCAAAACTATCAATGAACACACATGGAATTATGTACTTAATAAAAAAGTGTGAAATAACTGAAAACATGTCTTGTATTCTAGTTTCTTTAAAGTAGCAAGCTTTGCTCTAATTACCTAGTGCTTTGCACACTCTTGGCCTTCTCTTGATGAGCTTCAAGAGGTAGTCACCTGAACTGGTTTCCCAACAGTCTTAAAGGAGTTCCTAGAGATGCTCAGCACTTGTTGGCCCTTTTTCCTTCACTCTGCGGGCCAGCTCACCCCAAACCATCTCGATTGGGTTCAGGTCCGGTGACTGTGGAGGCGCAGCACTCCATCACTCTTCTTCTTAGTCAAATGGCCCTTACACAGCCTGGAGGTGTGTTTGGGATCATTGTCCTGTTGAAAAAGGAATGATGGTCCAACTAAACGCAAACTGGATGGGATGGCATGCCGCTGCAGGATGCTGTGGTAGCCATGCTGGTTCAGTATGCCTTCAATTTGGAATAAATCCCCAACAATGTCACCAGCAAAGCACCCCCACACCATCACACCTCCTCCTCCAGGCTTCACGGTGGGAACCAGGCATGTAGAATCATTTTCTCCGTCGCGCAAAGACACAGCGATTGGAACCCAAGGATCTCCAACTTGGACTCATCAGACCAAAGCACAGATTTCCACTGGTCTAATGTCCATTCCTTGTGTTTCTTGGCCCAAACAAATCTCTTCTGCTTGTTGCCTCTCCTTAGCAGTGGTTTCCTAGCTGTTATTTGATCATGAAGGCCTGACTCACGCAGTCTCCTCTTAACAGTTGTTCTACAGATGTGTCTGCTGCTAGAACTCTGTGAGGTAGTCATCTGGTCTCTAATTTGAGCTGCTGTTAACGTGTGATTTCTGAGGCTGGTGACTCAGATGAACTTATCCTCAGCAGCAGAGGTGACTCTTGGTCTTCTTCTCCTGGGCGCTCCTCATGTGATCCAGTTTCGTTCAGGCACTAGATGGTTTTTGCGACTGCACTTGGGGACACATTCAAAGCTTTGACCGTCATTTCTTAAAGTAATGACGGCCAGTTGTTTCTCTTTACTTAACGGATTGGTTCTTGCCACACTATGAATTCTAACAGTTGTCCAGTAAGGCTGTCTGATGTGTATCAACCTGACTTCTGCAAAACACAACTGACGGTCCCAACTCCATTAATAAGGCAAGAAAGTCCACCCTTAACCAATTAACCCTGACAAGGCACACCTGTGAAGTGAAAACCATTTCATGTGATTACCTCATGAAGCTCATTGAGAGAACACCAAGGGTTTGCAGCATTATCAAAAAGGACATGTGTTATTTCACACTTTTTTGTTAACATAATTCCATTCATAGTTATGATGCCTTCAGTGATAATCTACAATGTAAATAGTCATGAAATAAAGAAAACGCATTGAATAAGAAGGTGGTTCCAAACTTTTGGCCTGTACTGTACATATACATACATACACACACACAAACGTATAAATATCTGACAGATCTGTTTATTTGTTTTTGACCTCCCTATGCAAAAACTGAAAGTACATACAGGCCTAAACTGCATTCCTCTTTAATGATTAGAGAAAAAAAAAAAAAGATTGGTTGCTTTAATAATAGTGTTCGCAATTTTTTCATATGAGGTGTGCCAGTTTTTTGAAATAGGAAAATATTTTGTGCGTTAAGTTTAAACAAAGCAAGACTTACATTAGATGTTAAAAGTAACACCTTTATATAACTTCTGACAGAAGTACATTAAATATGCCCTAGGCTATATAACAGGTTTATTATCAAAGAATACAGGCCCACATCACTACTTATTTTAAAGACTGATTCCTACACAGGACTGACTGGAAATTTAGTTAAGTTACCACAGTATAAAATTCTGTCAATTAAAAGTTATAGTAGTCAAATTACAGGTGACTAAATGTAAAATACTAAATGTGATAATTACTGAATGTACACAATGAGAGAATGTATCACCAGTTACTGTCTTGTGATCAATAGTTGTAATTACTGTAGGTATATGACAGTACTTTATGACAGTAAATTACAGCCTGTAATTTAACAGGTAAGCAAAAATCAATCAAAGGCACAAGCAATGTTTTGTCCAACAATCATTTCTTTCAAAGTTCCCGGGGGCATCGAGGCTGCATTTCCATTTGAGACCTTGGTTTTCTTCTTTTTTTCATCTTCAGGGGAAAAGAAGTACTGTTGTTTGCCTCCAAAAGCTTTAAAGTTCAGCATGTTTTTGGAGCACACACCACAGAGAGTTAGAAGGTAAAATATTTCAACTTTTAGTAAAACATTGCTCTGCTTCAAATGAGTTTTAGTTTTTAAGCAAGAGCCACCATCAGCACCTGGCCCAATTAGTGCTGTCAGTTAAACACGTTATTAACGGTGTTAAAGCAAACCCATTTTAATGACGTCAATGTTTTTATCGCAAGATTACGTTCTTTTTGGCCTAGCACACTTTATAGTTTTCTGTCTAGGATCTAGCTAGACCGAAAAGGCACACCGCACACACTTGTTTGAGCTTGCAAGCTGGCAAAAGAGTAGTTACGTTTTGAGTGAGCCCTCCTTACCCCCCACGCGTTTGCCATAGAGTTACACAACCAACATGGCAGCAACAGGGACTAACATTAATTCTTTTCTTAATTAGTCGTTTCATTACTTACTTCAGGCACCAAAGTGACCTGCAGCTCGTGTTGCTCTGTCCAGCTGAGAATCACCTAAAGTGTTCTAAACCACCAGGTAGCGCTGACCTGACGGAGCACCATGAGGGGCACCAGAGGCGGGGCACCAGAGGCGGGGCACCAGAGGCGGGGCACCAGAGGCGGGGCTTACAAACTCTTTTGTGGCTCAACACATCTACCAAAGGCCGCTGATGCAACCGAGCTGACGGAGGTCTGTAGCGGCTTTAACAACTAGCGATTGCCGCTCTGTAGCACAGAGCTCTTCAACGTTTGTTTTTACAACTAGTTACTACTAAGGAGCTTGCTACAGGTGTGCTACACTCAAGAGACCACGGGATGTTAACGTACATTACTCAGCAACAGTTGGAAATATAGGCAAGGTTGCACAATAACGTTAAAATTATTTGAACTTTTAGCAAAGAACAAGTGAATTACCTGTATGTGTGAAAACATCTTCATCTCACTCATCTGTTTTGTTGTTGAATACACAGCCCCCCCCCTCCAAAAAAATATGAGTGTGTGTGTGGGTGTGTGTATGACTCAAAACAAAATAAAGTTAAAACTTGTTATGAAGTATTTCTTTGTCATCTACAGATTGATTTTAAGCAGGGGGAAAAATATATAAATCTTCAATCAGATTATGTTTTTAAAATACAGGGAACTTTATCTTTATGTTGTTTTCAATAAAAAAAAATTAAAAAAAACAACATTTGCACAAAACAAGCCAATCCACTTTTCCATGTTGATGCCCATGTTCCATGAGCATTATAAGGAGAAAAAAAAATAAATAATGGGACAAGAAGAAATCAGGGATATTTAGAATTGATAAAAATGTGTGATTAATCACAGTTAACTGCAAGTTAATTATGACATTAATGCAATTCATCGTGATTAAATATTTTATTTTATACATATTTATGTATTATATATTTATAATATCGTTTGACAGCACTAGGCCCAATATCTGTTTAGAGCTACTGGAAGATTTACAGGGTAACCAAAGATGAGTCAGTGGTTGCTCTTCATCCCACAATAGTTTGCTTTTATGCGAAGAGCATCCTCTGCATTCGATCAGAATGACAGTAATAATCAGCAAAGTATAGTGTTTTAGGTAAGGCCTGGAGTTGTAACTCTAAATATAAATAAATAATGTAGAGTAATGTGAAACTAGCGACTAACAATTATTTTCATTATCCATTTGTTTACCCATCATTCCCTTTATTACTCATATCCTTGTTTAGTTTGTTAAATGTTAAAAAAAAATAGTGAATCCTTCACAAATCTCTCCCAATCTCCCACAGTCCAAGGCAACATTTTCATGTCTGGATTTGTCCAACCTACAGCCCAAAACCCAAAGATTTTCGCTGTAGGACAATATAAAACAGAAAAGTTGGAACCAGGATATCTTTTGCTTAAAGAATTTTGGAAGAAATGCTGTTTGAGATCGTTTTTGATGTTGCCCTTCGTAGCATTTAATGGTGTCTGTCATGGAATCTTCATTAAGCCTGCCTCCCAGAAACCTCGGAGTCTGACTAAGGAGTCAATGTGTTGATGAAGAACAAAACGTAAGCTCTGTACAAGGCTTTGCCGTTAAACCAGATGAGTATCCCCTACATCCAATTATAATGGATTAACTACAGTCTGTACTGTTAAACCTGTTTACAATCGCTACCCAAAGGACAAAATTACTCTTGCAGTACAGTCATTTTTTTTTGTTTAAAGACATTTTTAGGGCATTTTCAGCCGTTATTTTTGACAGGACAGCTGAAGACATGAAAGGGGAGAGAGAGGGGGAGCGACACTCAGCAAAGGACAGCAGGTCGGAGCCGAACCCGGGCCTGCCGCACCAAGGAACACACCTCTACACATGGACGGCCGCTCCACCGACTGAGCCATCCGGCCGTCCGCAGTACAGTATGTTGCCCAGGCACCAGGTTACAAAACGTATTCTTATTGTGTCCGAATTTCTGACAAAAGTAGTAAACTACAGTATATCTTTCGGAGCTAGGATCAACAGAGCAGAGCCTTAACTAAATCAACTTGAGTCCCGCAGGTCAAGTAAAGCAGCACATTTAAATGAGCACAGGTCTCAAGGTGAGCCACTATATTTATTCAAGAAGTTTTAAGACACCTCATTCATATCAGAACAGAAGGCTGAACTACTTTGCTGTGCTGGACCACACCCAAGTTATCTATGAGAGTTTCTAAGAAACACAAGACCCTATTTCTTTGTGTGTGTGTGTGTGTGTGCTACATGTTCTCCTAAGAGAGCTCAAAGTCAAACATGACGCCTTTTAGAGAAAATGACGAAGGAGGGGAGAGAATCTAAAAGACACAGAGGCAATGAGACAAAAAGAGCCAGGAAAATAAGAAGACAGAATTTGAGACAAAGATGAACAGGGATGTTACTCTACTCTTGAATGAAAGAACGCTGAGGTAGGGGAAGACAGAGACGAACAAGACAAAGTAAGGTTAGTGCAGGGTAAGAAGAAGAAGGTGGCAGAGCAATTGGGGAAGAAATCAAAGAGGAAAGAAAAAGAGGACAAGACTGAGAAGAAAAGGATTGGAGAAGATATGTGAAAAAGATGTGCAGAATACAAAAGAAATCCTTGGTGATTCCAGTGAGTTCTTAACAGACAACTACCCTGATTAAAACTTGAGCTCTTTTACTTTCCCTTCTTCTTTCCAGCAATAAAATGATCCCATAGTGACTTATCAACTTTGGAGACAGCTGCTGATTTTAAATACATAAAGTCCTTAATTAGCTGAAAGAAACAACTACCATACACTACTAGTGCATACTTGGCACTCTGTCGACTTATTGTTGCCCTTCAGTGTTTTTTTTCACCATCAGGGTTTATTGGTTTAAATGCTCGAATATTTAATGTCTTACCTTTAACTGACTGAAAATGATGGCTAGGCATGATATTCACATGTATCTTGAGCTGCTA
The DNA here is from genome assembly GCF_013103735.1 of Etheostoma cragini. Classification (NCBI taxonomy): domain Eukaryota; kingdom Metazoa; phylum Chordata; class Actinopteri; order Perciformes; family Percidae; genus Etheostoma; species Etheostoma cragini. Next base: position 22,836,283 of record NC_048407.1, read on the forward strand.
AATAAAGAATCCTTGCAATGTCAATCAATATAAAACCACTTAAAGTTGCAATCTCTAAGATCTCCTTTTCATTCGCACCACGTACGGTGATAGTTGTGATGTGTGATTTTCTTTGTCACATGTCGCCACAGACACTTTTGTAATACTGCAAATGAAAAAGGGCTTTCATCAGAGGGCCATATGCTTAAACGTCGTCGTGTTACTTCATCTATTGATAGATTTTGACCTTTTTATATAAATGAAATCTTTAAGATTATTAATCTAAAATGAAACATTTGTATTAGGAGTTAACTACTGCATTCATGCAATGCCATGTGTATCAACTTTTAAATTAGCTAAATTGTTTGCGTGAGATTTTTGTGGATTTTATTTTGATCTAACTGCCAGGGATGGAGGCTCTGCAACAATTTGCCAAAGGTTGGATGTTCTCTAGTTCATTCTTCAAGTAGAGGATCTGTTGCTCTCGTAAAGTCCTGATATCACAGACTTAGAATTACAACTAGGAGCCTGATGTGACTGTTTTTTTCCCACTTGGTTGTTTGTAATTACAGCCTGATTGATATGAGATGAACTCTGCATAACAGATTACAAGAAAGAAAGGAGTAACAGAAAAAGAATAACTATCAAGGGTGTCAGAAAGAAAAATAATGGTAAAGGAAGCATTGAGAGATTGCAGTATGTCAGAAAGGGCCGAGAAGAGGAAAGGAGGATGGAAAAGGTGACGTATAACGGCTCAGATGAGGCAGTGATTAAGAGATAGGTCAGAGGAGAGGAGTGGGAAATAAGAACAGAGCATAATAAAAGGAAGAGAAGGAGAGGAATACACGTTAAATTGGTGAACATGTACAAGTTCCTTAAAAAAGCTAGAAACAAAAGAGAGAATGCGCACATGATGTGAGTAAGAGACAAACTCTAAACTGGTTCTGCTGATAATGAATGGGAGACACACTTAGATGCTGTGGAAGCACCCAGAGAATTTGAGGGGACACCGGCACATTTTCTGGTTTGGAGCCATTTGCACCAACGCTGGGGAGAAAATGGAAAATAGGCGTAGAAAAGCAGGAGAAAAGAACTTGTGAATTAGGATGCCACAGAGTTGCTGAAGGAGGGAGTGAGGTGGAGAAAGTAAACAGATTGGGAGGAGGTGGGGATGATAATGATGAAAGCTGTGTGAGCGTGAGGGCTGGTGGGAGGGAGAGAGGTGCTGAAAAGAGGAAAGGGATGCAAGGAAATGGGGGAATGGTAATGGTATGGGATGATGAGATGTGGTTAAATTAGACATGATTTGCAAGACGTGGAGGGAAGGAGAGGGAGGAAAGAGGTAGATTTAAACGTGGTGGAGGAGAGGAGAGAAGGTACTCAAATAAAGAAGACGCTGAAGGAATGGAGGGAAGAAGTTGGAGGAGGGGGAGCAAGGGAGGAGCAGAGGGTAGACAACTTGTATGAGTATACACAACGTGCTATTGACTGAAGGCTTTCCCCGTTAATTGCATATTCCCTATGATTGCTCTGGGAAATGCTTTGCTGAATGAGAATTACTTTCTCTCGCACTTTTCTTTCAGAGAGCGACCAAAACAGGTGTACGTGAGATATGGAGGAAAAGAGGCAAGGAGACGGAACGTATAGAGACAGAGGTTTAAGCTACTAAAACATTTCATTAAGTTAGGGTTAAGATTGTGGTATTGGTTTTATAATGATGGGATGTAAAGGCCTTTTTTAAATATGTAACCAACGCCACAACCTTCCCTTAACAATAACTAAGTGCTTCGAGTTGCCAAAAAATAACTATATAAATTGTGACATGCTATAGTCGCCAAAAATAAATTTTGTAAAAAAAAAACAAATAAGAAGGTTGATAGAGGGGCGCACTGGTAGCTCACCTGGTAGAGCGTGTGCACCATGTGCCAGGTCTTGGTCCTTACCGCAGGGGCCCAGGGGTCAAATCTGACCTTTCTGCAGCTGTCCTATCGATTAAAGGCCAAAATGCCCACAAAAACAGAATTGACCTCTTGGTGGAAAGGAAAAAAAGAAAGAAAATAAAAGAGTAAATGTTAGGCAGATGTGCTCAGTAGGAACATTTAAGGTCTACATTCAACAGGTTGATTTAGAAATGTGTTAATTTTATGTTTTTAGGTATAAAATATAATTTGGAGGCATTAGTTGTCCTACAAAATGTTTTTGATACTACAAAAGATTAAAAATGTCATTTTATGGGAGCTGGACTGAAAATTACACTTTGACAGTTCGAATGAATCTAAGTAACTGATAAGTTTACAGCCACGTTAGCAGCTCTGTGAGTTGTGCTTTGAGCTTTTCAAAGAAACAATTTGCGCATCCAACAATTTCTTTGTGCAGTTTTGCTGGAAGATCTCACAGAATTGAAAAAAGGAAATTCCCGCACTTTACTCTTGCTACTGCCATTTGTTGAAGAAACTAACGTTTCGGTCGCTCTGGACCCGGGTATAACTTAGGGCTGCACGATTATGGCCAAAATGATAATCACGATTATTTTGATCAAAATGTGATCACGATTGTTCTCACGATTATTTGTTGATTTTAACCAAAACAAATGTTATCGGCACATAGGCTATTTATAACTGCGAGAGGGAATGTGATGGACGCTACTCACAGAACGGCTGACTCATTATGAACGGGTCCAGCACGGGTCGAACGGCGGACACACACGTCGTGTGTATGAAATGTCTGTATCGTCACTGTGCTGCATTTTTATGAACTATGATATTCTGGCCATGGGTCACATGTCTCGCCCAGGTCCAGCAGCTCCGTCTCACACGCTATTACTCTACCAACTGAAATTAGTTGCGTCAATAACTTCTTCTTCGCCGTGGACGCCGCGATAGCAGAGTTACCCGCGGCAACACTGGTACAAATACAGGTTTGCCCCTCATACTTAACAAAAAAATAAATTATTCTTCTTTTTAGTCAACTTTAGCATAGGATTCTAAACTTATGAGGTTATATGATTTTGGTATGTAAACTCCATATGACTCATGAGGTGAAACTACATTTGTGTTTGCAATCCTAAATTGAGTTCTGTGTCTCGAGGACTGGGAGCAGACTAGGAAGGAGTGGACAGATTAACAGTGTCCCTGTACCCTGGGATATGGGAAACAAAATCAGACTTTGATTACACGGTATGCACAGAATACTGGTAATACTCGTGAGCCACAACTCTTTTGTACAGATCTGAAAGGATGCCGGCATCACTGGGGAAATGATAGTTCACAAGTCACCAGCAGAGACACACCGACAGGAGATTAATGTCCTGCTCCTCATGTCTGTCAAAGAGACCTACATGCTTATATGGTGAGAAAACCATTCGTTTGGTGGGCACATAGCATTGAGTAGTTCTATAGATTGCAGTCCAAGTCCAGTATGTATTTTATCTAGAGGAAATCCACACAGCTTAACGGTAGGGGCAGGGTCACTTTGTGTTTTGTCAGATGCTGGTTTATGTCCTGTGAAATGTGTGTCATGTCATTTTCTGCACGCTTTATTGCTGCGAAAAAGCAATTGGTAAGGGTTATTTGTTTTCAAAGAGTCTTTATTCCTTTTTATTTTATCTGAAAAAGGCCTTTAGCAAACAGAAATTATTTGATTTAATCGTGGTTACAGCATGACATAATTAAATCAGCATTTCTCCCATTTGTCCAGGACATTGAAATCTTCTAAGACACATAGAACAGCATTATTTTTTTTTTCCCAACAGAAACTCTAGAACAGCTGTTTCAGAGTAGATCTATAGTGTAATAACTCAAACAATTATCCGCTTTGCACAATAAACATCTGCTTCCAAAAGTATTCTGGTTTTATAAACACCAGGTGCTCTGTGTTTTGTAGAACAATGTTTGACCATGAATATCTTCAGTAGGTTTACAATGCCTTACCCACTGATTTATTTTATACTGGAGGCAGATGTACTATCATTGGATTGAAATACCTTAAATCCTACGGATGATGGAGGACTTAGATTTATGATTATGATTGATGGTTTTAATATGATCTTTATGCAGTACATGCACTCAATCAAAATACACAGCTTTGGTAAAATGATGTCTCTCCAACAGCACAAAGAAAGGTTTGATCTTAAGTCCTTTTTCTTCCCCTGGAAGACACTTTAGAAGAAACGCACACACACACAAACACACACACACACACACACACACACGTACAAGATCAATTCTCCAGTTAGGGAACAAATCGCCTTTCATCTCTTTAGCCTCTCTCACTCTCTCTTTACTGCCAACTTTTCTCTATTGATCTATGTAACTCTCTTGTTGTCTTTGTTTCATTCTGCCTCTCTCTCTTCCTCCATCCTCTATTTATATATTCCTCATTTTCTGTCTCTCTCTTATGCTTCGTCGCTTCAACCTGTGTCTGTTGAAGTCCCTCTCTGGCTCCCTTTATCTCTGTGTTCTTCTCTGCCACCCCTTTCACCCCTCTGTGGTCTCACTGTCCCCACTATATCCACCTTAGTCCAAAACGCACGCACAAGCGCGCGCACACACACACACACACACACACACGCACACCTCATTAAATGAAGTTAATTTCCAATCCAAGAGAAGCTATTGACCCTCATGTGTGCGAGGGTCAATAGCTTCTGTGCCGAGGTTGCACACATTGTCAAGATGTATTGAATGGGGCATATCGGTGTCTGTTTCTTTGATCATCTGTCTACCTGTCCTGCAGCATGTCTGCCTGATGTGTGTATGAATGTGAGCTTATTCCTTATGGTAGAAGTGGAATTTATTTACCTAAGCGTGGTAATCCCTGAGTGTTTTTCGCTTTTTCTTATTTTTGGTGATAAGCTGTCACTGCTGTGATGTTTGTGCAAATCCTTTAGATATAGAATAATAATATAGATACATATTAGTCAGCAGGATAGTCCAGAGTTATACCTTTTTCCATGTATTTCCTTTTGATAAGGTGTATGTTTAACTTTTTTGGGTTGCTCATGCTAGCTACTCTTCTTGTGTGGATGGCATGAACAAAACCTTCAAAGAAGAATCTAATGTTTAGGAGGAAGAGTCTGTCAGAGTCTCTTAGCGACAGGGATAGGTCTAGTTTAATGAACACTTTAATGACTTCAATAATGAAATTCATGTAAAAAAATAAAAATGTGTGTTGGTTGGATATGTCTACATAGACCCTGGAAAGTTTTGCTTATTCTATGTAAATGCAAAATGCACATAATGATTAGAGTTGCAACTTTGAATCACAAACCAGTTATCTTTTAATATTGACTAATTCATCAACCAATCAATCAATTTTACCCCACAATTTCCCATAGCTGAAGGTAAGCATCACATCTTTTTGTTTACAACAATTTGCGACTGTTAACACCTTGCCAAAAGCACAGCATCAACTAGAACCCCCACCCAGAGATACAATTTGAAGACGAAAGTGTGAAAGACAAACACACATTTCTTCATGCAGGTTTGTCACCAGCAGTATTAAAGTTTGGATTGATAATGAGGACATTACTGATTTAAAGAGTAACGATTGCGCAAGAGCTTAACGACTGTATTTTCAGACTTTGACATTTAATTATATAATAAACATTTAGTTATTGACACAGTCTTCTGCTGTTATGTCATGGTAGGGTTTTTGATGACATCATGTATTCCATGGAGCCAATGTGACAGTAAGACAGCGCCGATTAAATATTAAGAACACATTTTAATTTAAGATTAGAGTTGGATTTTACAAGGTGTTTATGGAACCATCCCCAGTCAGTACAAGTGCAAATAACACTGCTGGATTTATCCTCATGATATGTAGAGAAAGAAAACGTGTGTGAGGCATCAATATTTGAAAATATCAGGAGTAACTTCCTCACCATCTGCTTTGCCAAATCCCATTGTCTCCAAAATGTTAGTACACATGGGTCAGAGTTTGCATGGAGGACTGCACATTCTCCCGTCAGGTTTGCTTTTTATAAATCACAACCTTTGCATCGGAAGTTGCTTACGCAAAAGTTTCAGCCCCGTTTTGTGCCTAAGCCACATTTATAAATTATGTTTTTTATTACATCCTCAAAGTGTACCACTGTGTCACCATGTCACAGTATGCTTTGTCATGCTGACACTAAAATAAAAAATATTCAGCTTGATTGTTGATTTGAGCTGAAAACAGTCTTTGAGTAAATTTGAAAAGTATAATCTAAGAAGGGTCAATACACCATTATTAGTGATCAATATGAGACACAGTGCCTTTGGAGCCCACCACAATCATATTCCTATCTGAACTTTTTTCTATTTTTTAGAAAGCAATTTACAATTTCATATGAAACGGATAGTCAATGGGAAAGAAGTCACTAGTGTAGTGATGCACAAGGTCATACAGAATGTCTTTCAGCCAGGCGCTAGTTTTATCTCACCTTGATTACTGCTTACCAGTCTGGTTGGGTGCAGCCAAAAAAAAGCATCTAAGCTCCAAATAGCTCAAAATAAAGCAGCAAAACTTGCACTGACCTTTCCAGCAGGGGTGAGGCTGAGTACAGGGAGTGTGCATGCCAGTCTGACGGATCAGAGTCAACAAGATGTTGGCATGCAATCTTATGAGTAGATTTGTCTGTACTCACATAAATCATTATGTGAGGGACCAACACAGTCATAGTACACAGCAGGCTGCTAGGGGTTATCTAGTCAAGCAAAGTCAAGCTTCCCATCAAATAGGAATTCAATAAAATTACAACCCTCTGCACGGTGTAGTCTCCAATCACGTGCAGCTCGTACTACTGCAACCGTCTGACTCTGAGGCAAAGGACTTTCAGGTAAGTTTGTAAGTTCTATTTTTCATGATATTTTAGTTTGATAGTATTTCAAGTGATAGTGAAGATGAGGCATCAGAGTCTAACATAAAGAAAGTCCATGGAGAAGATATGGGGGCCTGAGAGGAAAATGATAGTCTGGAGAGAAGTCTTATTGAAAGCGAGTTATATTTCTATAGGACATATAAATACGTATAAATACAGCCTGAGCAAATAACCCCCATTTTGTATGTTATTCCCTTTAATGCCAACACATTCCTGTTAATTCCAACAGAAATTTTCCACCTTGGATATTCCTGGAATTTTTCAACTGTTGTTACGATACAAGTTTACAGGAGATTGGAAGCAGGTGATGCAGGCAAGATGACTGAGTTTACATTCATACCATGCTTTCATACAATCATGAAAAATTCAATTCTTACCTTTTGATGGTCTTTTTGTATGATGTAATCAACAGCAAAACCTATTTCCTGGAAAGTTTTTTATAACCTTAGGTCTGTAGTTCCCTCCATGCATTTTGTTAATTGTTTTCTATTTTCATTGTTCATTTTATTTTTTTATCGGGTATTTGGTGGCCTTTTAAGGTCCCTGCTGGGTTAGACTAATGGCCTGTGTGCATGAAGTATGACACCCTTCCGAATTAAATAATGTGTTTAAAGCTGGTCCACCTCAGAGGTAACCATGGGCCTAAAACATGACTGGTGTGCCTTCCTGGCCTAAAAAGCTCTAAGTTTGATATCTGTAAACGACCTTTAAACAGTATTAACACGTGACTGACATGACTGTATTTATTGAGGTGCTGGTTGAAAAGGGCTGCACTAGTCACATTACTGCATTCTGCTTTCCCTCACACCATGGTCTGGTTCAGATGGAGGAAAACGGGAGGGCTGAGAGTAAATGCATGTCAAAGTTACTGAAGGCATCTCTTAACAGAAGTTAAACCCTCTGTTAAAACTTTGTCTATGAAAAATGAGAGAAATGCATTAGGGGTGGTAGGTTTTATTGTTGATTACATTCAACTCTAATAACCCTGGTTTAATCACCTACTTGTTGGGGCTGCACGATTATGGCCAAAAAGATAATCTGATTATTTTGATCAATATTGTGATCACGATTTATTACGATTATTTGTTGATTTAACCGAAACATATTTTATTGTCACATACGCTATTTATAACTGCTTTCCCATCCACATTATACTACATTCTTGTTATGTTGAAGTTGTATGTTGTTAAGACACACAGCAGCAACACATGAAATGAAAATTAGCTATCTGAAATAAATAGCGTAGGATATATTTTTTTTAATGTATCTCTGAGAAAGCGCCTTCCCTTGTTTTCAGCAATAACTGATTAAAAGAGCTAGGGAGACAGCCTCATTATGAGTGGATCCAGCACGGGTCAAATGGCGGGTCAGCAGACTTACACACGTCGTGTGTATGAAATGTCTGTATTGTCACTGCGCTGCATTTTTATTAACTATGATATTCTGGCCATGGGTCACATCTCTCACCCAGGTCCAGCAGGCTCCGTCTCACGCGCCATTACTCTACCAACTAAAGTTAGTTGCATTCAATAACTTCTGTGTTTTTCTCCGTGGCCGCCGCGATAGCAGAGTTACCAAACACTGGTACAAATACAGGTTTGCCTTTCATGCTTAACAACATACAGCTGTTTCAATAACAAAACTTGCGTGGACCGGTGCCGCTGTGTGGCCGGGCTGCGTGGAGAGTAAGAGGAGAGAGACGAGAGAGATCCAACACAGGTACGGCTTTACAGACAGAAGAAATGAGTAATGTAACACAAAATAAACATAACCAACATTGCTTTGTTTGAGGAGAGGCAGCGGATGCGAGGACATTAAGTGCACCTAACGGTAGATTGCAAAAAAAAACAAAAACGGAGCGTTCTATGAAATGACGCTGTGGGGTAGGAAGCGTGCTAGGAAGGTGGTAGGTAGGCAGACTCAGACATTGTATTTCCAGAGGTGATTATTTATTACCAGTGGTCTGCAGTACACAGATAATTAAACAATCAAAACTTAAAGACAATTACACATTCAACTAGTAGCAGCGCCAACAACAGGCATGTGTTCCTAGCAGCACAGCCTCACCTCCCTCTTTTCCCGGGAGCACAAATCCTACGATTTATATATACATATATTTATATAGGGTTGTCAATTCACACCCCACTGCTTAGGTCCATCCCATCCTAAAGCAGGTTGATCTACTCCATAAAATTAATAACTAGCAATCTTTTAACCTATGGAACTTGGTTACCAGCTGCCTCCTATCCTACGGACCACAAAACAGGTCAGGGTTATTCATACCTTTTTTATTTAATTATCAAAAACAACCAAAATAAACATTTCTATACACAAGACCTAATATAATAGAACTCAAACTAACGTATAACTGTGTGTCTACTTACTATAACTAATGACCTGTATGGGACAAGTGGTGAGCAAACCCACTTCGTCACAGACGCATTTAAAATATTGCTCGATCACCCAAATTTGATCGTGGAAAGCTAAAATCGTGATCGGGATTAAAATTGAATTGTGCAGCCCTACTACTTGTCAAGATTTCGACTGCAGGTGAGCCCTTGATTTTTAGTTAAAGACTTTCTTATCTTACCCTGTCTCTATCTTAATCCTTTAGCTATACTTTAAACGTTCCGAAAAGATGAATAAGGTGTGTTTAGTTCATATAAGTAACATTATGTTGCAGTCCCCATCTTGAGGTTCACCGGTGGCTCCTAGACCTTTATCTGTACCTCTCCAAAATTACAAAATAGATTTTGAAGTGCAGTTGGTAACAAAGTTAATGAAAAGATATGTAGCGCAGATATTCACAGGATCTCCAATATCTTTTAATGCTCAGCGGAATCCACAATGAACAGTTCTCATATTGGCACTTGTCCGCCTGGAATTCATTTAAGCGTAGCAACGCCGTCTATTTCTTTGTCTCTCCCTCTCTGTTCCCCACTCTGTCTCTTTCCTTTTGTCCTCACACTTAACTTTTATCCTCCCTTTTTCCCTCATGTCCTCAATCTCACATGTACATAATATTTAACAAATTATTACATATCATCTAAGATAATAAAAAGCAACCGTTTGAATGTTGACCAAGCCTTGATTGGATGCTTCAGCTTCATGACATAGATGAAGCTCAAACAACAAAATCAAATATTGTAAATTAATCTTTGCAGACACTCTACCTCCCTTACTTTCTCTCCTCCCCCTCTGCCTACCTGGTGGTTAAGGTATACGTGTTAAAAGATGCAGTGTTGTTTCACTGTGTGTAAGTATTATGATGGGGGCATTGTACAACTCATATGTATGTAAGTTATCTTTTTCAAAGTAAAATGAACTATAGAATATAACCTAAATCTCATAGTCCAAGGTAAACATGTTATAGGAAATTCCAGAATTCCATTTAAAGATGCTTTATCTTGTTGATGCAGATTTTCATGAAAAGGCTTATTTCTAAATGAAACAAATGACAGAGTTGAATTTAATATAAAAATAACAGAAATATACAACTATATTCAACACTGTATACACTTTATTAGGGTTAAGCAGTTTTATTTGGGTTCTCGTTGCTCTGGGACCAGTTCTACTCCAATACACCCATGCATCCTATTTAATATATCTTCTCATGCAATCTGCTATAAGAATGCATTTTCAATGGTTTTGAGTTCTACTTTGACTGTATTAGCAGACTCTGTTTTGTTCTCTATTTACAGCAGTTTCTACTTTTCACTTGCTTAGACTACTTAGCTTTATTTTTTTTAACTTTGCTTTAAAATGTTTAGTCTGACGATTATTTTCTAGATTCACTGATAATGCCCAAGCTGACATATTGTCTGAAATGTAAAACATAACAAAAACTAAAAAGGTATCCAGTCTACTATCAGAAAAGTCTAAGAAACCAGCAAATACACATATAAAAGGGTTAATTCAATGCCTGACAAGGTGTCCATTATCAGGAATTAATGGACGACAGCAAGGCCAAAACTGCCCAACGCGCAACAGAGGTCCTTTTTGTCTTTCTGCTTTAAAACATTACTGGCAATTTCAATTGCCAGATATGTTGCGGGTTTCCGTGTTAGTTGCTGGACTGTACTGCACCTAGATCTGCTCTTCCAAGCATTAGAGCATATCTTAAGAGTCAACCACCATGGTATTTCATACCAGCTTTTGTGTCCACCTACCAAAGTGAAATGTTTCAATGGTGCAAAGCAACTGTTACTAGTACTAAAACGACTACTACTACTCAGTCTTTAGTTATTGATACAATTTCATAGGAGCAGGACTACAGGGGGGAAGAGATTTAGCATTGTATTACCTCCACAGGGGAGAGCAGCTCCCCCGCTGAGTGAGACGGAGGGCAGGGGAAGTTGCAATGGAGACAGGAATGGAAAAAAAATGAGAGAGAAATGGGGGTATACTGAGGACAGGAGTAGAGAGAGGAAAAAGAGAGGCAAAGAAGAGAGGGAGCTAAGGTAAATTGACTTTGAGGAGGTTAAACTCTGTGGCTATGCCCAGAAGAGACTGATTATGATAAGGAGAAGAAAGGAGAGAGAGGAGACACATATTTCATTCAGGAATGGGAGGAGGGAGGCGTAGGGAGCGGTGAATGTTGTCTTTTTTAGCTTCTTTTTGTTTACCTGCGCTGTTAGACAAACTAATTAGATTAGCAGCTAATTAGCTTGTTCTGATTCACTAAGTCACCTTGACCCACGCTATGACCTATTGGCAACTAACTGAATAGACACACACTGTCAGACACACCCAAACAAAGACAGACAATGAGGTACACACAAACACGCACACACAAAAACATCTCAAGAAAAATACACGCGCACGCACAGTTGGTATTGCTGTTGAAGTAGCTTGCAGACAGTTATATTGGATTTGTTTGGGGGGTCAGGTCCAATAAAATAAATTAAGTTCACAAGTACAAACCTGTCAACCTGTACAAATGCCTGTCTCTTTGTGTGTACGCCTGTTGTCCTTTCTCTCTCTCTCACACACACACACACACACACACACACACACACACACACACACCAAGAGAGTAGCTTTCCAGGTGTTGCATTACTGTACTAATACATTTATAATGCCCACAGTGTAATCAGATCATGTCTTATTATAACTGAAATCCGATTACACATTATTGTAATTGGACGGCACACAGATTGAATTATACTGAGAAAAACAGTTAGCAGACCACAACTCAATTATCTTAAGTCTATCCTAGAAAACAGTAAGAATCAGAGTGAGACACCAAGTGAAGAGGTGGCGAGAAATATCACAATCGTGTAGATCAATGTGGAATTCAAATATCTAATAGTATAATGTTTTAAACTTAGGTACCATAGGAGAGTGGTCAGGTGTCAGGCAATATAACGATTAGCTGATTAGTTGATTGACAAACAATCGATTATCAATAGTTAATTTTCTAAGTTGTTTATCGAGCAAAAATGCCAAACATCCACCATCTCCAAATGTGTGGGTTTGCGGGCAAAAATAGCTGTTAAGGCCAGTATTAAAACATTTTAAGGTAAATAGTTCATTTGAGCACAATAACAACTAGCAAGTAAAGTAAAGGAAGCTCTCAACACCAGGTAATGATGCAGCCCCCACCTTATATGTTGTACTTTATTGGTGCACATCTTTTACTAATTTGAAATTCCAAAAACATATTAAAACATATTGAACCTGGGGCAGTTGCTGTCTTGCTGTCTTGCTGCTGCCCCCCCCCCCCCCACCAACTTCCTTACTGCGCTGCCATACTGTTCATACTGTAGTATCTGTCTCTTTAATATATTGAGGTGTTTCAGACCACGGTGAGCAATATTGGAAAAACGATATAAAGGCAATTTAAACGTTTCACGCTAGTTGATGTGTTGGCTACTTTATTTGCTGGTTTAGCCAAAAACAGACATTCTCATGTAATCATTTTGCTGTATGTTACAAGAAATGTTGATACTGCAATGTAAAATGACATATACCAATATTTATTGTAGAATGTTACATTCCATCTACACCACCCACTTTCGTTTAGTCTCAGATTTAGATATTGTGTGCATGTGCAATGGAAGTACAAGCACAGTCTTCCGCTGTTAACTACTGAGCAGCACTGGTTTTGGTCGGTTCAAGTAGCCTATCTTGTTAAAGGGCAGATCCAGATGTTGAGGGACTTAAGCTAGCATGGCTCTTTTTGTCAGGCTTGCTTAAAGCCTCAAGAAGCTCTAGGTTACTATCAGTTGAAAAAGTTTTTTTTTTTTAAAGGCCATTCTGTTTACATTTCACACACCAAGTCTGTTTGCAAACTGACATTAGCGGATGCCAATCCTAATCAACCTCCAGTTATAAAGGCACTGAGCTGCATTAGCTGCCATGCTTAAAGCACAAAATACTAACATGACCAGGAATGACTCATTTATAATGCTGAAACGGACACATGCATAGACGCGCCCATGACACCATCACCCTTTTTTTCTGTCCTCTCATACATACACACAAATAAACATAATTTAAATTATATTATATTTCAATATATTACAAAATCATCTGCTTTTATAGTTTTTTCTTTCCATGTTTTATTTGTCTGTTTTTTTCAGTGCCCAACATGTGTATTTGCATGACAGACGCTAGTGTAATGGTGCATGCTGTAAAAAAATTAAGGCTAGCTTGATGATTCAGAGGACCCAGGAGGAAGATGTCAGGGTTGCCAACTAAAGGACTTTGTGTGTCTGTCTGTGTGTGTTTGTGTGTCTGTGTGTCTGTCTGTGTCTGTGTGCATGTCTGTGTGTGTGCGTGCATGCTTTTTACCACTGAACTCAATCAACAGATCATTACATAGCTTCATAGCGGCCTTTAAGAGAGAAAAATAAGCAAATAATATGGGAGAACTGGTAACTTGGTCACAGGAATTAAGAGGAAGAAGACATCCAACAAACGTAACAAAAAAACAGTACGAAAAAGCAGAAATGGGAAGGCAACCTTAATCATGGACATAGTAATTTTTTTAAATATATTTATTTGATTATTTTCTATGTATGATGATGTGTTTTACGCTCATAAATTCTTTAGGAAAAGTGAATTCTACCAAAAAAACTCTTCTTTAGCAACCAGGCATTACCTAATTGGGGGGGGGAGTTCACAAATTTTAAAGACGAGATGGATTAATGCCAGTCCCTACAGTAAAACACCCACTGACAAAAGTTATTCCTCAAAATCCCAGTTAGTGTCTACCTGCATCACAGGTGAACCACTTGCCTCCAGCCTTAGAAATAGCAGACATAGACGCCATGCCCTGTGTGATCTCTGCGGTTGACTGCACCTTGCACCTGTGCCATTGCTTCCTAAAAATATCACAGAAGACCTTGACCGAACTTTCCCTCAAGCAATGTTTCATCCTTCTGTCATCTTTATCATCATTCAGTCATCTCCATTGTTTATTGTGTCTTCATCACATCGTTCATCTTCATAGTGATTTTTATCTTGAAGAGAGAATGAAAGAAAGTCGGAGATGAAGTCTGTTGTGAGAGAGACTGCACTGTCAGAGGTGGCATACACTACGCAACACACACTGCTGTCTGATTAAATGACATCCTTTTTTAGCTTATTGATTTTTTTGCCCTCACTACTCACTACAAGACTCTTCACTTTGATTTTGGTTGTGTACAACCCTGACGCATACATGGACAGATTGTTACATAAGTGGTATTTTAAAATATAAGGTATTTTCCATATTCTTGGAGTCTAGTATGTCGATGTGGAATTGCTCAAAGATTATGTTGTTGTCCGCTCCCTCAATTGTTCAGCAAAGAAAAAGAAGTCAAGCTGACAACTTTAAGGAAGAGAGGGGGTGAAGTGGCAGGGGTTATGAATTTGGTATACTGCGGATAAAGTTGCTGGTAAATTGTAGGGCCAAAATTAGGGCTGCAAGATATGACTTAAAATTTAAATCACGATTAATTGCACATTTTTTGTCGATAACGAGAAATTTTCCAGACGATGGACACTCCTTTTGTTTTGGGCACAAGTTGCTCAGTTGACTCGGACACTGTGAATATATGTATGTCTGTAAAGTGTGTCCCTTACGTATGGGCCATTTCTTCAATTCATTTTCTCAAAAGCAGAGCAGGATACCCAGTGCTCGGTTTACACCTATTGCCAATTCTAGCCACTGGAGGACCATAGGCAAGCCGGGGGAACTCCTATTAATGTTAAAAAAACTCACAAAGTAAAATTGTCATGCCATGGGACCTTTAAGGAGAAAGTATGCTTATCAACATAAATAAATTATCAAAATTATAGTCATGGGAAAAATACATTGATCACAGCTTCAGAATTTCAATTTTCGAATAATTGTCCAGCCCAAGCCCAAATTGTAGTCTGTGCAATTTTTGCTGCTTACACTAAGCACATACATTTATATCAACTGAACAAAGAAACTTGAATAATAATAATAATAATATACTGCTAAACATATAAATCTGGCTCACATTTCTTCCATCTGGTTGTTCCTTTATGGTTTTTCCCATTGCCTAAAACCTGTCATCATAAATATCACCTTACAGATGTTCTGCTGAGCTCAAGAAAACAGGAGTGGACATCTGGGCCTCTGCACAGCGCATGGTTTCCCACCTCAACATCAACTACAAACGCTTGTTGTGGAGTGGCTTTGTCTGGCAGGAATGCCAGCCTTTGTATAGTGGACCCCTGCCCTATCCTATATATCATTCCCTGACACCTCATTGTGCTTTTCTGTGAATATCATTATGACAGAGGAGATACTTTGCAAATGCAAGCCCCAAATCAGGTGACTGCAAACGGTCAGAAATGAATAACG
Source organism: Etheostoma cragini (assembly GCF_013103735.1). NCBI lineage: Eukaryota > Metazoa > Chordata > Actinopteri > Perciformes > Percidae > Etheostoma > Etheostoma cragini. The sequence continues at coordinate 22,851,945 of NC_048407.1, forward strand.
GGAATACAAAGATTTCTTTGAATAAACACCAGCAATAAAAAAACTGCTACATTCAGTATTACCACATACATTTGACTAATAATCTGACTGCTGTAGCAGTGCAGACTGTGTTCTACAGTACTCTCAATAAGAGGACATTTTTCACGTGGGTTGCTGCCCAGTTCTATTTTGTTATTAAGATTTCGATATGAAATAGCCATCTAAATAAAAACTTTTCTGTAAAAATTCACCTTTTCTGTTCCCTTTCCTTCATCATTTGTTTTAAACGTCTGAGCACTCAAGACTTTTTTTTTTTTCTTTTTTTTTTTCTTTTTTTTTTTTTCCCCAAAAGAGGACATTTTGTGTTGACTTGATTTGAAAATATTCCATCCAATCTAACTGCTCTAGCAGTGCAGACTGTGTTCTACAGTACTCTCAATAAGAGGACATTTTTCCCACCATGAAGAAGGCTGCTCTGTGCTGATACACGATGGTTGCTGCCCCTTTCTATTTTTTTATTAAGATTCCGATATGAAATAGCCATCTAAATAAAGGCTTTTCTGTAAAAATTCACCTTTTTTGTTACCTTTCCTTCATCATTTGTTTTGAACTTCTGAGCACTCAAGACTTCTAGCCAGTTCTCCAATATAGCTCTAGAAATATGTGGATTTGGTTGCACTCCTGTGAAATATAATATAGAACGTCACAACCAAATGGTACGTTGCCTCTGTTCCTGTATCACTGCCTACTGAAAAACAACCAAAACATGGTTGTGTGAAGCCGGAAGCTTGTAACTTTCCACCTGGATGAACAAAAGATGTCTTTCCATCTGATTTCACTCTTTCATGCTGTCACTCTTCCAGCTTCCCATTCCCCTCTCTTAATTTGTTTTGCTACCCTATTTCCCTCTCACACAGTGTCTCTTTGTCTAACACACACCTTTTCCACCAACCCAAGTCCATACTTTTCTCCCTCACTTGCTTTCAATTAGTCCTCTTGTCCATTTCTTATCACCTGCCCTTAATTCTTCTCTCTTTCCCTTCATCTTTCAATTCTTGCTTCCTTTTTAATTTTCCCTGTTTGATGGCACAAGTCCGCTCTCTCCCTTTGCCTCATTATCGCTCTCTCTTTCTCATCCGTCAGTCAATTTCCTATCCTCATTATTTTTTTCATTCCTCTCTGCTTCTGTCCACCCTCCACCCGTCGTCCAACCATTACTTCATTTGTTAATTCTCTGCTGAGTAAGTCTAGTTATCTAAAACAAAGAAAACCCAAAGTGGAATTACAAGAGAAAAAAAAAAAATCTTTTTTTCTATTTAATATTGCTGCCAGGCAGCACAGTGGCACAATGGTTATCACTGTCACCTCAAAGCAAGAGGGTCCCGGGACCTTTCTTTTTGGAGTTTCCTGCCTGAGTTTTCATGTGGGTGCTTCTAAGTTTCTTTCCAAAGTCTAAAAATTGCAGGTTACTGTGGGTGAACTGCACACTGTGAATGTGAAACGTTTAAACATGTGTGACCTGACCTCTGCCACTCTCCCAATGCGTGTCTTCTTTGACCCTGCACACTACAGTGGTATAGTGGGAAATACCGGACGGACAAACGTTGTCCATCTCAGTAAATGGAGAAATGTCTGGGTGATAGGGCTGACACACCAAAACCAGGGTTCGGGGGGTAAACCTAAGACAACATTTTTTCTGCCACATGGCATCGTTTTGTCCATTGTTGATCTAACACCAAAGTTTCTTTTGTACCTTAAAATAATTTTCCCAAAATCGTTTCAGTGGTTCATTTACTTGTTGGAATGAGACATAAGAATAATGGTAATGGTGACAGTAATGCAAAATTCTTCTCCCTACCTGTTGGGGCAACAAAGAGGAAAAATGCTTGGGTACCTACTGTAAAGGTGCTAACTGACAAGTAGCTAATGCTAATGTAATTCTTGGTGGTTAACGCAAGATTAAGACATCGTTCAACATGCACAGTTATTTTTAACTAGCTAACGACAGTTTACTGAACCGTCGGAAAACAGACCCAGACAACCATTACAGGTGTCCCCCCTTTTGCTTTTAGCAGTCTACACAGTTCTCTAAATTTACCAGACAACAGGAATAAGGCACCAAAAGGACTACCAGTAATTTAACGATGTGGTAGCACTGGATCTGGATGAAAAGGATAACTCTGGGAGTTTGAAAGGGTGTGTTGCGATGCCTTCTGTCTCCGCGACACAGGTTTGTGAAGCTGAGTGTTGCGATTTCGGTTTACAGCCCTACTGGCTGAGTCAAGTTATACACAAGCATTTTTTTCTGTGCGCACGTTATCCTATTCAACTGATACAGATATTTGTTGAAAAAGGTTTTTGTACATTTGATGAAAATATTATTTTTTTTAGCTATAACTGACTTGATCTAAATTTGCCCGACATTAAAGTACGGAAAATTGTAGGTGGAAAGACTTTCTTTCAATACTTGGAACAAAATGTACCCACCTCTTGAGTTTGTTGACATGAAAAGGCATTTACTCAAACCCTTTTGTGTTTCTTTGTGTGACAAACACAGAAGCAGAGAAAGAAAAAGAGATACCGAGCAAAAAAATTGACAAGGTGAGGATGTGCAACATGAGTATCCTATTTGTCTAATATCATTGATCAAAATTCCTCAAAAGGAACATACAACTTATGTAAATGCATGATGGAAACAAAACCTGATTCCAAACTCAAAGACAGAAAGAGAGGAGAAAAGACAAACAGACACAGAGAGGTGAGCGAGCAGGAAAACAGAAGAAAGAAGCTGATGCCATCTGGCTTGTTCTTCTTCATTACAGCTGTTATACACAAACACGCACACAAGCACACACAGAAACACGCCAAACACAAAAAAACACCTGCAGCATCTCTCTCTGCAGGACACCAACAATACTTTAATGTGCTTCTGTCCTGAGGTGAACAGGAAGTGGAATGTGTCTCTTTGAGATCGCAAATGACATTCAGAGTAGACCCAAAAAGACCGGGGCAGCGCTCGGAGCATGTTTATGACTTGATCAGTAGAGTTCATCCACTGTACACAGCAACATATGACATCTGCAGGGCCTTTGTTATAAAAATCATAGTTCATGTCATGTTTTTAGTGGCCGGGTCACACTTTAGGCTGTTGTCCGATACCTGACAAAAACACACCTACACAACATATTAAGAGTTATTCTAGGTGAATATTCAATTCAGATTGGTTGCAGGGTGTCCATTGAAAAGTGAAGTTCAGAAGTTCCGTTGAAATGTACTGTTTACCGTGCTGCTGTAGATGCTGTAGAAATGCATGAAAGTTCAGCTAATTCAGTTCCTGTGTTGATACTGCAAGGAGTGCTTCGGGACAGTCTACAAACTTTAACACAAAAAAGAGATACAAACATATTTTCAAAAATAAGCAAATGCTTACTTTATAAAGTGCTGTAGTACAACTAGCAGGAGAGAAGTTATAATTGAGGTAAGTTTGGAGAAACTACCTTATTTAATCATTAAATTGATAGCCTACACATTTTTTTTAAACTTTTTTTGTGTTGTAGTTTGTATACTAAGCTCTCTAACTGCCGTCTCAACACAGGAACTAAACACAGCTGAATTAGCACAACTTTAGAGCATTTCTTTCAAATCTACTGCAGTCAGATTCACTGTGTTCACTAAGAAGGATTCACTTCACATGGGTAGGCACTTTTTGAACATGTTAAGAGGCTAAAAACACATGTAAAGCTTGCCCTGTAAAGCCTGTTGGGTGCTAACGCTAACAGGGGGATAACTCGGTGTAGGCAGCACCAATAGTTTGTTTTTCTTGCTACTGACAGGAATTCTCTTTTAACACCACTCTGTTAAATTGCTGTGGTAAATATGTGGTCTGTGCACAAACTAAAGAACTGCCCCTGTGTTGCTCAAGTGATTTATTATCAAGTCATGTAATGTCTGTGGCAAGTCAGAAGTAAAAAATCATGAGTTGCTCATTAAATCTAAGACCTGTGTGGGACTTCCGTGTGAGTCACTGCCTCCTGAGTGCTGTTCTCCCTTACAAAAATGGTAATATCATTGGGTTGTTCAATATATATATATATATAATATATAATATATTCAGAGCAGATTGCGTGCAATGTTTTTCTCAATTGTGAGTTGGAGATTCGTTAACTACAAAACCTGCACCCTGACTTTGTCACCTGTAAATGTGAAGTGAGAAAGTGAGACCACAGTGGTTGTTAATCAGGATGGGAACAATACCATTAGCATTTCACAACAGAACAGTAATGTCCCCCACATTACAAGATACATGTTAAAAAATCATTACAGAATTCTTTAAATGAATGTGCAAGAGCTATGTGATGTTGGGTGGCACTCGGAAATGATGGAGAAGACTTCATACATGACGAATCCCATGACTTTAGATTAGATGCAGCTTTATTCAAACAGCAAACAGACTTTCATGAAAGGAAGAATAGTTGGCATGCAATCACATGCACTGCCTAAAGATTCTCCTCAAATGTAAGATAGACCCATACATTTATAGACACTAGAACCTCCCCTCTGGACACACTTATTCATGGCATCATCATACAACCATGAGGTTCTCATAAGTTAAACACCACTATCCTGTAGGCCTCCGACTAAGGTCATAAGTGAACGTACCTAGTTATTATTCCTAAAACTATGACGGCTAGTATTTCAGGGCCTCCTTCCTGTTATGATCTTAGCCCCCCAACATCTTGATCTTGACCAATCTTCTCTCGCCTCGGGCCCCTTTGCCATGTACCCTCTGAACCTTCAGTTCCCAGAAGAAAGGTCCCTCTCATTAAAAATACTTTAGAGAAGATATAAAAACATGAATATATATGTGTATACCTGCAGAAGGAATATTCAACCTATCACTATGTAAGAGTCAACAAACTGTGTCTCTGTTTGTTACTAAACAGTCAAATGCTAATCTCTAAAATTCCGTCTGTCTGACAGTGTCAAGTATTTGTGAGCCACTGTGACTAAGAAATAAAAGGGTCCATTTGTTTTGCTCTAGTTAAGAGCCTATTTTGTGATTAAAGGCTCATTTATGGTCTCTTAGAGAATTAGACTCCTCATTTTTTTCTTTACTTTGAATATCATAGAAGGGGAAAACGGTCTAGTGTGCCATTGAGAGGAGAAATTCAATCGTGTATTTTGGGCTTTGGTCAAGGTTAATTAAAGAGCAACAGGGTTGACTTTTTAAGAAGTTGATTATGTAAACTCAGTAAATTGGCTGAAGTTAGTTAAGTCATGTGAAAGCAGCTTTTTCTTTATTTATGTAACATGATTTTGTTTGTTATAAGATGGCGTGTTCAACACTTAACTCCTGAAGCATCTACCACCAGACTGATCTTGTGTATCAGGCTGAGAAGTGTGGTACCGCTGCTCTATTCCGTCACTGGCAGGTGAATGTGTGTGTGTGTGTGTGTGTGTGTGTGTGTGTGTGTGTGTGTGTGTGTGTGTGTGTGTGTGTGTGTGTGTAATGATTGGGTCATGTGTAAATGTCTGGATATTATGGGAGAGAGACAAGCATCGGTATACAAGGTGATGTGTGACTGCTGTAGTACTCTTTTTAACAATATATACATTGTATGCTAATGCACTTTTTTACATTAACTCTTAATGGATGAGTTGGCTGTAAAACTGAATTGCCTCTTGGGGACTAATAAAGTAATCTGATTCTGATCAGATTACTCTTTTATTTAAAAAAAAAAAACATTCTTCTTCTAATTTTACTCCCCAGCCTGCAACCTTGCACAGAAAACACAGTACCTTTTCATTGCCATCCTATTATTAGGATCTGTCAACCAATTCCTCTCCTATATTTAGGATTTGGGAGTCTGACATGTTTCATTTTGAGTCAAGTAAAGCCATTCCAGATCAAAAGTACTTCCTTTTTAAAAGCAGACTGTCCAGATCATCATTTGGTTTCAGACATTATACAGTTCTAAAACGCTTTGATGAATTCGATGTTTCTTAACATTTACCCTAATAGCGATCTTTCACTTTTTTAGTTTCTGCTGAGAACAACATCTGTTCTGTCTTATAGTAATATTTCTATATTTAAGCTGGCAGACCTCGGACATCAAAGTACACATTGTTCCATTTTCAGTAGGAGATGGTAGTAAAATGTGACACCTATGGAAAAAGGTGTTACATTTTACATCAACTTAAAGGTCATAAAAAACTTGTTCAACTATTTATGCTCAAATCTGATGAAGGACATCAAATTTGACCATGCAATTAGTAGCACAGTTTGTAGAAATACTGTATGTTTGTGACTTCCCTTTAGGTTGTCACAGGGCGCGTTCCTTTGTCCCCAAGTGTTGTTTGTAACTGTTCATGAATATTAGGTTTCCTATATTATGTTTTCTGAATATATATATATATATGATATACAATCAGTGCAGATCACTGCCCTCAGGTCTGTATAGAGCTCTTGCTGTGGATTTTTTTCAAAGATTATTTCCTTAATGTACCAATCAGCAATGTTCATTTTCACATTCACTACTACTCAGTTGCATTACAGTAAAATCTTCTGTGGCATCTGAATGTATCTGCACAAACACTTGGAAGCTAAATGTTTTTCTCCAGTACACGTCAATGGTAGTTTCAAAGCAACATTTTTGACTGCTTTAGGGAAGATAGCAGAATCTAAAACAAACTCATAGCAACAGCCCCGGTATGCCCATTATCAAATTTTTATGGATAATGTACCAAATTATTGGATGATATTATTTACACATCAAAGCAAAACAGAGCAACATGGACATCCCACTGTGGTCCTTTGTCTGGCTGACTGCTGAGAAGAATATCTACCGGTAGCTCCCCTTGGCTTGTCGGATGTGAACCTTTTTTTCACCAGCCCCTTATTTACTGCATCTCCCCACCATTTCACTCTGGACAGGTACTGGAAAATCAGCTAGTGTGAGCTTTTGAGCAGCCCATAGTCTTAAATAAGGGGGAGTCAACAGTACAATGAGCTGAACGTGGCTCGTAGCTATATACAGCTCCATAATGGGCAGTGAACATCAGTAGGAGCCACCAGATTCACAATTAAAATTAAAAATTAATTAAACTATTATATCTTTAAGGTAATAAAGATGACGGTGGTTCCCATCAGATTTTCCTGGCCCATCTAGGGAATTTAGTTTAACATTTCATTCATGACTCCACTCCTCCTGTGCCATTTAACAGGCTTTGACCAGCCGATAGAGACAGCAGACAGTAGCCTCTCCATGTGTATCTACAGCAGGTCGTTATTCCCAACACAGCCCATATGGCTGATGACTAATTATGGTTTGGCATTGAACTTTTCAGTGTGTCCAAATCAGAGCCAGGGATGGGTACCTCTGACCATTCTGCAGATCTGAGAGCCATCAGCTGTGAATAGCAGTAACAACGTCCTCAGTGACAATACCATTGTGATGTGAACAACATTTCACAGATCATGGAGCAGGACAGTCAAGTTGGGATCACTGCTACTGAGAAACAAAAGACACCAATCTCTTAAAGTTTTAAATAACTTTTGTGGTCTGATCTGACATCTTTCATTGAAAAGTTTAAGCATGCAAATTCTCTCTCTCTCCCTCTCTCTTGCTGTCTTGCTTTCTGGTTACTGCATGTTATTATTGCGGAACTGTTCTCAAACCCAACCACCTGAAGGTGGGGGGAGCTACCACTGCCATGTTGACCATATGGCCAGCTTATTATGCACTAGCAGAGCATCTTAATGAGAGTCCACAACCTGACAGAGACATCTCTTTGAGCCCACACCGACGCGGATGCACGCAACACAAGCACAATAACATGCAGGCCCATAGCATAGATCCAAACAAACACATATGGAAAACTGGTGCAAATGTACACACATCGCCTAAAACACACATGAAGCATGTAAAAAAACATCTCACACACACACACACAACTTAAAAATGTGAAAAATCACTCAAGCATAGGCAGTGGCTAAAAGTAAAGCTCTGTACTGACACCCAGTGGAAACACACTAAATCTGTCCTGGCCAACAAGGTCAGCACTTGACACAAACGTTTGTGCTGGAGTGCTGTAAATGCTTTTGACACGCAGCCAAAATGCTGTATTACATGTAAGAATGTTGTACAGCCCACAAGAAAAGGATAAACTCTGACCATGTTTACAAAAGGTGACGTCAATGTTGAATGCAATGGCAAACAAGCCTGTTTAATTTAACTGTGTAACCCAAGAAAAGAAGAAATCCAGGAAAACTGAAAAGGCGCAGCTTGACTTAGTGTGATCCACTCATCACGGGTTAATCGGTTGCACATTTGCCAAGCCAGGCTGAACAGGTGAAGCTATGTCCAGGCAGGTGTAGATAGTTGGGATGAGTGAACGTTCACGGCTTTCTTAAATAGACCACGGCATCGATCACAGCTTTACTGAGGCAGAAATGGAGAAGACACATTGTTCATACTGTATAAGGAGTGAGCAGCAGCTTCTTGCAGAAGTATGATAACTTGAACACACATTATTTGTAAAAAAGAAACCCGGCCGCTGCGATGAAACAGCAAGAGAAAGCGTGGCAGACAATCACGGACCGACTGAGTCCTAATAACTTCCACTGCTCACCTTCAGTGCAAATTCTACAACTGTACGTTTGTACAAATGACACCATTGTCTCACATGTTTTTTTGTTTTTTTCCCCCCCACACAGAGACCAGGTTTCCTTCTCTACATATTATATATTATATGCTTAGCTCCCTCGTGTATATGAACCTAGAAAATAGACACTGAAGAAACTGGACTCTAAAATCTAGAAACTATTAAAGATAATTAAGTGATCAATTTAATGCACACTGTAAACATGACTGTAACAATGAACTATATATTCATCTATTATTCTTCCCCCAGCAAAATAGAAGGTCAAAAACCATTGGGGTGTCCTCTCCCTGTTGTTTCAGGATTGTACAGTAGTCTACAACAGTATACATTTACTGGTCCAGTGAACTAAGACTATAATTTGGGAAGATTGTACAATTAGGATATGTTCTTAAAATTGTACAATCCTCCAAAATGATAATCACTGAAGAAAAAAAATAGTAATAAACAAAAATAATTTAAGGTGCATTGGTCCATTGTAGAAACACACATGTACAGCACTTTATATATTGCCCTTAATAACTGACTTCAACTGCCTGATCGGGACCAGGCTAACTGTAGAGAATAAATCTCCATGGTAACTTAGGTCCCTCTGCTTTTGTGCAACCAAGTCTAGGCTAAATTCCTAGGCTAAAATCCCTTATCCTGGTTTTGTGCAATAGCCCCCAGGTTAGGTTATAATACAACAAGGTTATACAACAACAACAGTGGTTTCCCATGGCGCTGGTTGAGTCATAAGCTTTACAACCAGAATGAGCTAAAGAAAAGATAACACTTGCCAGCTCATGCTTCCATGGGGTCATTGCTCATCAACGCTTAAAATAAAAATTAATATGGGGCACCTCAGTAGCGCGCACTAAGACTGAGTCCTTAACGCAGTGGACCGCTGACCTGTGACACCTTGCTGTATGTTGTCCATGCTCTCTCTCTCTCGCTGTCCTGCCAAATCTCAAGCTGCGCTATCAAATAAAGTTGAAAAAGGCCCCTCAACACCAGTACACAAAGATCAATCTAAAACAGTATCTTGGAGTCATATATATGCATGGCATTATATCATAGGGATTAGTTTTTGTATATAACTGATGTACAGTGTGGTGTATGCAGTTGTGTACAGGAAATAGTCTGGAGTCCATGTTTCAGTGTAAATGATCCTTGTACGTTTTTATTGCAACTCATAAAAACTGGATATATAAAACTTGAAATTTCTGAGGGGGTTGGACCTGACTGTAAATGGGTGTCCCTTTCATGACTAATGATAACGCAGACAACCAGATGAGGACGAACAAAGGACAAACTGACTGACAGAGACTCTGACACAGTTGGTTTCAGCTGACTCAAAAATTACAAACTTGAGAAAATGACAGCAAATTAAAAATACATATGTGGGATTTCACATAATGTCGATATAAATTGAATGACTGAAACTTCTTTGCTGCAGATAAAAGGTGGCTGATATTTGAGTTTGGAGGAATATAGTGTCTTGGAGGTGAACTGAAAGTAGAGCTTCTGTGGGGATTGCGGGGAAGACTTGAGGAGAAAGATCTAATCAACAGAAGAATTCACTATAACAAGGTAAGATTCATATACTAATACATTTTCTTATATTTAAACAAGATTTTATGAGATCAATGCTGAGCATAACATACATAACACAACTTGTATGTTTTACTTTAAAACACATACTGCATCCGTCTCAAAAGAATTCTAAACTGAATAATTTTCCTCGTAGACACAGACTTGACATTGGCCGCCATACGGAGTACACTGGACAAGCAAGATGGAGGAACTGACATACAGAGGGAAAAAAAGAGAGGGAAGACACAGGTAAAAACTAACCTACAGTATGTGCTGCTCTTGGTTATCACATTTCATTTTTGCTTTAAAGGTGGTGACTGGTGTTACAGTTGAGAGACAAAAGGGTCATAATTGACGTGAAATAAATGTCCCACTGAGCCCCGCTACTACAGTTTAATCCTAATTAGCCTCTCCGATCACATACATACAATTCATGATTTATTCTGTTGTCTTTGTGAGACTTGTTGGTAGACTTAAATTGGTTCTGTGATGTGAAGTGTAACACTACTAATAGGGACTTCTTAAACAGTTAATCAAGTCAATTATCAATTATCAAAATAGCAGAAGCCATTTCATTTTCTTTTGAACAACTAATGGGTTAATGGTTGCAGCCCAAGTTATTACATGACAAAGTTAGAATACCATATCATAAAAGCTGTATCCTATACTGCCCTACAAACGAAAACTGATCAAAAGCTGTTGATAATTAACCTTGCTTAAATGATTATCTATGTGAACACTATTCTATCACAAATGTTACTGCATAAATTCATACTATTACAGATGCTGTCATCTGTTCAGAACACATTAACCATTCTGAATTTATAACAATAATGTATTCAAATGGGTTTACATATCTAGGTTTAAGTCTAAAATGACCAGTGGTCTGTCCAGAAGGAAACAGCTTTTGTTGTACTGCCATCATTTGTGTCCAATAGTTGTAAAGGAGAGGTAAAGGTTAAGGGTTCCAGTTTGGCTTCAATACGTGCTTAACCCCAGCACCTTAGTGGAAGTAAAAGAGCCTTTCACAGTGAATGTATTTCCTTTTAAGCACAGTGCATGTTATCATTCAACTAACAAAGCTATAGAAGAAAAATGTATCATGCCTTCAAGTTGCTAAAGTTGTGCGATTGGCTGTATTAGACCGATTTCAACAGAAATACATTCAACACACCATTCATCTTTGAACTAGTCAGCTATTTCACTTCCTATCGGTTGTCACACAATCAAAATCTATTAACCTCATTATCATTGTTGGGTTAATTAAATATTGGTAATGGATGTTCACGTTAAATTTTGAGCCCAGTGACACAGTATATCATTAAGTATTGTATTACCAGGTTTTCTATTTGGTATACTTTACAGTTTTAGGAAATAGTTAATTTCCCAAGTGCACCTCTGTGCCTCTCTTTATTGCTGTGGCTGATATCTTCCCTGCTGATACTGACTGCTGTTGGGGGAGTGCTGCTCCATTTACAATGTTAAATAAGTACTACAGTTTTAAACACATTCTGCATGTTGGTATCTCTGAGATCACAACAATTGCGTTTTAATTTTTTAAATACACTTAATTGATGTGCTGCTATTCTCTATATGATTAGGAGAATGGTTTATAGGAAAACAACTTACATTTTCAATAACTGATCATGAATTTAAAAACTTCAACAAAAAAAATGTTGTGTGTCAAATTGTATCTGCAAAGTCTGACAACACAAGCAAATTACTACATGAAGTGTTATGCTACTCTTATGAGTGATGGGCATATAAGTGTGTTGTAAGTTTACCAGAGGTCAACAAACTAAATCTAGGCAAGTAGAAAATAATAGTGTATCATTATAAACATACAGTATGGAAGAAATACTAAAAAAGCATAACTGGCATAAAATAATCTTTATACAGTTTCCCAGAATGGGAATGTGCCATGTATCGCAACACATATTTAAGGTGTGGACAAACATTAGGACATGTCTTGTTTTGGGCGTGACATGGTGTTCACAGTTGGCAGATAAGGTCCTACAATGTGTGATTTGTAAAAGTCTTCAGGTCCAATCCCTGTCACTCATTATACTACAGATTTTTTTTTTAAATGCTTAGTGTTTTTCAGCAGACGTGACATAAATTTTGTGTTGCCCGAAGAAGACATACTAATAAATAAACTTAAAAATAAGAAGTTTGTGCATGAGTGCACTGGACAACTGAAATAGAGAATCTCACTCAAACTGTGATTTTCAACCTTTTTGGCCTTTTCAGTGCTAATGTCACTGCATGTTCGTTTAGGCACAAGTACAAGCAACAATCGTCATTCTCGTGGATATAATCTGTGTGTGTGTTTTGTCCAGCCTTTGTAGGTTTCAGCTAGTCTAAAGGATTGTCCCAAGCTTTAATTAATAGAAGTGACCAGTTAAGATTGGGCCATGTCTACCGAGTTGGCCCAACTCTGATGACATTGTTATCAGTAGGGCTGGGCATCATTTCAAAATATCAGATACCGGTATCGAAACCAAACACCGTGACCTGGATACTGGTTCCTAAACGATACTTTTTCGATACAGATTGTATGAAACAAAAAGAAATTTCACATTTCACATTACAGCACAAATCTTTTTATTTATACTACCACGTAGTAATCCTTCCCAGCTTCCTCCCAGTCTCCTGAAATTGGCAAACTGCGTAGCCTACACCATGCGTTTCTTCAAGTTGGAATCAGGTGAGAAGGAGGCGATGACACTGCTCAGGATATTTATCAGCCCTCTAAGAAGACTAGGTCTGAAGTATGGGAATATTTAGGTTATTATAGGAAGGCTGAAGGACAGTTGATTGAAGACAGTTATCGTGTCTGCAACACGTGCAAAAAAAAAGTTGCTGCTAAAGGCATTAAACACACTTTTAAAAATACCGCAATAATACCGAAAACCGTGATCATTTTGGTCACTATAACATGATGTTATATTTTCATACTGTTACATCGCTAGTACCAATAACTAGTTAGCGCTAGCTCGCTCTCGCTCTCTCGCTCTCTCTCGGGCTGTCCAGAGGAACTACGCAATAAAAACCAAACTGATGATTATGGCATCCTTCCTTTCCTTACTGACATTTCTGCCCATTAAATGGATTCAGAATATGCTTGAATTCTGGGTTAAAGTTCTCAGTGATTCTCTCTGACAACACACCATCTTTGTACTTATGTGATATGTGATTTTAGAACTGTCAATAACTAGAAAAACTTCTTTCAACCAGCATTACACACACACACTTAATTGTGATTTTCAGAGAGCTGAAATATCTTTGAAAAAGCCCCTTTGCTCTTCTGAAATCAGCGGCTTTTCCAGGCTACTATGTAATGACTAGTTATTTATATGCTTCTTTTATAAAAAAAGGTGTCACTGGGCGCACGGACATGTACTCTCATCTTCCAAACAAACAAACCTTCTTGTCAGCGTGACAATATAAAGCAGGTTCACCTGGACAGCTGGTGTTATTGATAGTTGCTATGGCAATGTCAAAGACCACTAAGTATTATCAATGTAGGGAAGACAAACCACACCCTGATAATCATTCTGTACTTGACAATCCCCCAGCGTGGTTGACACAGGGAATGATAAAACCTCAAGTGTCAACCTTCCACATTTTTCTGTACCCTGACCTCTTTAAGGAAATGCACTGACTGTGTCATGTTTTAATGATGGACTAATAAAATGAATCCTAATTATCTATTTCTGAAGAGATAATCCAATTCCACACCCTGATCACAACCTGCATCAGCCAATCCTTTTCAATTATCATTATACCATAAAAAACATCTTTATATGGTCTCAATGGCTTCCTTGTGACTGACTTATGCACCCTCTTGTTAATGAATTTTCCTGTATGTCAAACCCTTCTTCACCCCCACATATTTACAGTCACTTTCCTTCTGACACTCTGACCTGTACGTAACACTAGCATATTCACTAAACTATACGGCATAACGTTTTCTCTAAGTTTCACATACTGTACATACAAACTATAACCTGTAATTAAAAACATGTTTCACAGTCCAGCATCAGTCTATTATTGAATGCTTCTCACAAGCGTTCTGCCATCTTGGTCAAGTGAGTTGGGATGAATTCTGGCCTTAAAACATGGATAACTGCAATGAGACCAAAATCCATCAATGTATGTGTGTTGATGTTTGTCTCAGGGACACATGGGACCCATTCCAGCTGAATCCAATTGGAGCTGAGAAGGAAACTAAGAGAAGATGTTTCCAACTTTGCCAGTACCTGGTGGCTGTTATTGTGGGATTAGCTGTCTTGACCAGTGCCGTTGTCGCTAAGGTAGGACTATCTGTGTCCGTCATTTATTAAGGATTTCAATTCAAATTTTGTATATTGGTACAGTGATTGTAGAAAATCTTTTCATCACAACTTAAATAGTTTAGAAAAACTTGTGTCTGTCTGTGCCTGCCTGTCCACAAAGTAAAAGGGACAACAGTGCCATGTATGGTAGAGCAGAACTTAGAGTACTTAGTCTTTGTTACCCTACTTTGTCTTTTTGTAGTATTATCTTTTTCTCTTTGTGTATATCCGTCTCCCTCTTTGCAGATGTCATCTTCATTTTCTTACTATCAATCTTTAACCCTGCAGTATGTGCATGCGTTTGCATCGTCTACCCCGCTGCTTCAATTCCGTTTCAATTTCCCATCTTACTCCTTTGGTCTTGTCTTTCTCTCTTTCTTGATGATGAAACACAGGACTATGCTCAGCCATAAAACAATGCTTTTCCTAAATATCACAGTCTGTTTTCCGATCTAATCAAAGAATTGTGTTCAACCTGATGAACTTTGTTATTGGCGTTAGGGTAAATGACGACAATAAAGCAGGTGGAGGAGTCCTTCAACGTAATCAGGAAGGGGTTGCCAGTAAATCATTTTTACATTTACAGGGTATGGAAGTACTACTACACACAGGACTCTGCTGTAACTGCAATCAAAATAAATGAAATTCACTCACTAAAATCTCAATCCAGTGACAGAAAAATGTATTAATTGTATAACAAGTATATGACAGCAAATCTTTTCTTTTGGTCTTCTGTCTCCTCTGTCCAAACTCTCTGGTTTTCTTTAACATACTCATGGTCTCTGTTCAATCAGGGCTCTCTCTTGGTGTTGTCCACCATGTCCAGTCCCACCTCCATGCGCAGCCCAAAGGAAAAACAGTTCTACATGCTGATGTTGGTTTTCTGCCTGGTCTGCCCCAACTTCCTGGTGTTTTTGAAATCGCTGTGGAGGTGTGCCTTCAAGAGCTTTGTACATCCCAACATGAAGACCATGTCATTTGTACGTTTTTCTAAAGCATACTCATTTATTAAGTAATCTGCTTTACATGGGATTACAACAGAAAGGGAAAATGTATATCATGAATCCGTATTTACAACCTTACAAGGTGGAACTATACTACAAGGATATTACAGCAATATTTGTTTTAATTTTTGACCATGACCATAGTATGACAATGGGTGTTCCTCTACCATAAGAGACTTTTTGTGATCGCCCTCAAATTTTAGACAGAGGTGTATCTATAAATAAATGTTAAAAAAGGACGAATGTCAGGAGACTGTGATGCTTAATGTAATGCTTTCACCTACAATAGAAATAGTGTAAGTACGCAAACATAATGTGTGTCTTTGCATCTTTTCCAGATCTGTGCCATTGAGTGTCTGGTGTCTCTTGGTACTTCAGTCCTGGTGCTGGTCGTTATGCCTCAGTTTGATGTGTTGACTAATCTCTTCATCAGTGGAGGAGTCTGTATTGTGACTGCCATTCTGCAGATAGTATACAAACTACAGAGAGACACATGGAAAATCCTGTTCCCAATCTGCTCCCTCATTCTCACAGTTGCTGGTAACTCCATTTATATTTATCTGCAATCCTGTCTGTCTCTCTTTTTTCAACATGGTACTAGTATCACTAGTAGGCAGTGGATTGAAGTGAAATAGCAATTTGTTATCCTCCTCCTACAGAACATGTGCGATAGATGTCATACTGATTGTTTTGCTCTGTTTCTCCACTTGTTTTGAAGACATTTCAGTTATAGTGTGTGTCTTCAGATTTTGACTGAGCTTAGGTGTCTAATTATTTGTCAAGTCGGCTCTTTCACATTTTTCCCCACTGTTACGTTTTATCATCCAATGCCTGGTTCAGTAAACCCGCCACCCTCACTATGACAACAGTCTGATGAATAATGTAAGATTTATCGACTGGCATGACACAAGTTCTGACTAACAAGTTCTGATTTGAGCATTTACATACAAGTTGCGTGTAGGTTACAAGATCAAGGAAAAAAAAAACATAGCAGTTCAAATTGTTTAGAAAACGTGTTTGAATACTGATACTTTTAGCTGCAAAGTGAACAGAGTGCCAGTGACTCAGTAACAAGTTAAAATAATGTGTGATAGCTTGCATTTGAACTCACTGACATCATAAACATTGTTATCTAACTGCTTTACTCAACTAACTAACAGGTTACTGCCTCTTGGCAGTTGACTACTATGTCCGCGTGTCATCGTATGTGGATCGACAAAGTCCCGACTGCTACATCTACATTGGAATTGGGATATTTTCTTCACTCCTCATCTCCCTCTGCTGGTGGGAAAATCCACTGCAAGCTACTAATCGCATGCAGGTATCATGTCTTTCTATAATGTGGTTATTCTGTTCTGTCTTCACCGCACCAACCTCCAAACTGAAGAACTACTTCCTTATCAGCCACCAAACTGGAATTTGCCCCATCCATTTATCCCACTGTAGGCTACAAGTTAATGATTTAAAAAGCTGACCCTTGTCTTAAAGTCACAGCCTCAGCGATCTCTGTTTCGCTCTCTTTCTATGGTGATAAGCGTACAGATTTGTGTTTTTCCCCTCACTTTTACTTTTTTTTGGCGTTTTTTAATCGCCATTTCAACATTACGCCTCTTCACGCACAAGTGTTGTGTTAGCGCCACCTACACTCTCCAGGGGACTAACCCCTGCAGGGTGATGGAAAACTTGAGATTTTTCCCAGGAATGCAGCCACAGACAGCCAGTTTGTAGTATATCCAACACATGGGCTCATCAGTGGGCCACAGGCCCAATCATCGTTGTGTTACCTCATTCGGCAATAGTGACTTGATACATATTTAAATTTAAATCTTCCAGATAAGTAATAAAAAATATAAATGTAATTGTTACAACTTCCCATTTTTGGCCAGTTGAGCCAGTGTTTTTCCATGTGTTCAGATAAAGCTACAGCAGGATGTCAAACTGTTTTGGGCTATTTGTAGTGTATAAATATATTGACTTGATATGATCAATGAGACCCTCCCAATCGATCTTTCTCTCTGCAGGGAAAGTTGTCCGAATTGGAGGGTTTCAGGGACTTTGTGTTCGTCATCAGCAGTATTCTGAGGATTATAGTGATAGGTAAATTATCTGCCATCAACGTCTGTATCAACATACAACACTCAAAGAAACATGCTCACAAAATAACACTTGAAATGTATTGTCAACACCAACATCATCTCACTTCCAACATTCACACTGGAGAACAAACAGATTTCTGGGATGTTAGAGGTGCAGATAGATTGCGGAGGTTTTCTCCAGCTGTCTATAATTAGTGTTTTCAATCTTGTAAGGCTATGCTTTCAATTCTGCACAACACTTTCAGTCCTCTCCATACAACAGTCTAATTTTCTTGTATTTATTTGCATCTCACTTGAATCTTGTAGTATTTTAAATCAGTTTAGCTGATTTGTTAACCCATTCATGCATGTGCTCTTCTCTAGATTGTATTTATTGTATATTAGCCTATAAATCATTTTGATATTTTGTTGTACTTCTTTACATTTAACTTTACTATAAGATTGTCTCTTTTACATCAGAGATACTGTGTGTTCTGTTGCAGGAGCGGTATACCTGTTCTACCATGTGCTTATTGAGAAATCCATCACCTGGTCGGACTTTAACCTTCATAACGATGACTGGGAACTCCTACAAATAGGACTGGTGCTTTTTTTCTTACAGGTAGGTTGAAAGAAGATAGAAAAACCAACAAACACAGATTATCTTATATTTACTGTAATTTTCAATTTTTTGGGATCGGTCTGTCTGAATATAGTCACAGTTTTAGAAGTTGACAAAAACTATATTTCAGAGTAGTCTCAAGTAGTTAGCTAAATTGAAAAATTTAATTTTGCGCTCTAACAGTAATTATAATTGGCTTAATAAATAATCTCTGGCCTCCCACCTCAGGCATTCTGCTCAGCAGCCTGCCACTGGTTTGGTGTGGTGGCCTGTAAGATTCATGCAGTCAGGATGGGTTTTGCGCTGCCGGTATGCTGCACGGGCCCGGCAGTTCTGCTGTTAGGGCTGATACTTTTCCTAACCCAAGCACAAGAATTAAACGGAGCACAGCACGGGAACATCACAGGTGAGTTTATTCTTTTGACATATTGAGAATTGTTAGTGCTCTGCTTAAATGTACTTTTGTTTGAGCAGGTTAGTTTAATTTAATTACGTTAGCGATAAATCAAAAAGCTAAAACATGTGTGTACCTCATTATTCATGTGGTAAATGGTGAGCAATATTTGGCTACAAGTTAATAACATCTCTATACTTTGGAAGACAATTATGTAATGGGATGCTCTGTGTGATAAGAGTAAGACATAATTTCAGCTATTACCGATGTACTAAAACATTTAGCTATGTTCTTATTGCAGAGTTTTGTGAAAGCTTGGCCTACTTGAGCACTAAGAACACAACTCCTGTTGTTTTACTGGAAATCACAAGGAGCATTTGTCGGACTTCACTAAACAGGTACATGTTTGCGTGTTTGCATCAGGTTTAAACTGTGTAGGCTCGTATGTATGTTAGCAGTTGCTCCCTACAATTCATGCAGTCTCTGTGGTTTATATAAATGTGCTTAATATGAGTAAACTGTCCTAGAATTACAGAACACATCCTGTATAGTAAGCTGCGTACAGGCATCTATATACATATCCAATCTATGTATATTTTGCCAAAAATGTTTATGAACTATTTGATTGACAGCTACTACATGCAGTGGCCTTTTTCAATGCTGGCACTGGAGGGAGTGTGTATGTGGTCAGGCTTCGTCACGTGTACCTACTATGTTTGGAAAATAAAGGTACACACACACACGCACGCACGCACGCACGCACGCACGCACGCACGCACGCACGCACGCATGCACACACACGCCTTCATTTATCTAAAGCTCTTTAAAAGGGTCAGTTCATCCAAATTATGAAAATAAATATCCCCCTCTCTGAGATTTTGTCTGCCAACCCCATACAGCAGCAACATTTCTCCCCAGAAACAATGTCTATGTTAGTGTCGATGAGCCTAAAAACTGTTTTTTTGTTGGAACTTCTATTTTAAAAAAGAAAGTCTCAATCAAACATGTCACATGACAGTGAGGTTGGGGGGAATGCTGTGTCGGGAACGATGTTGCTGTTCCTTTCTGTGTATCATTTCAAAGTCATTTTCCAAGTCTGTGAGCACCAGAAATAAAACCCCAATCACACCATTGTATTAGGGTGGCAGCAGAAAATATAGACATCTCAAAACCAGGCAAAATAAAACCAAAACTATTTGCATGGCTGGATAACAGTAAATCAGGTAGAATTTGTTTTCTTTGTAATTTTGAATTACTTTAAAAAAGTCTGAATTCCAAGCATCCATTTACTCTAAAACTGCAGCTTACTGACAGAGTCCAACTTGAAATCATATTATATGGCACATTTTACTAGTAATTTCATCAACCCAATCACCTCTTATGTTAGCATCAGCTAAAAAGACACACACACACACACACCTAAATACCTGTATGGTTTACCATGCTTTAGGTCCAGCGTATAGAGAGAACCTCTCAGCTCTTTGTTCGTCGACTCTATGAATCCGCTTTCATTGACCTGTCTCTACTACTCAACACCAAGATGAAGGTGCCACGAGCCAAAAACCAAGACAGGTAAGAGAAGTTTCCTTATTTTGGTCATACTGTAAGCAGGTATATGGAACAATAACACTAGGGTTATTGTGTACAGATGCAGGAGAAACAGAGTACATTTCTTGCATAAAAATGCAGAGGCAAGGTATAAACATTTTAAAATATGTTATGAGTAAAAGACATGCTTTTAAGTGGCATTAGCATATTTTAATACTTCTGTGTGATAATGCATTCAGACATTGTTGTGATAAAAAAATGTGATGATTCAACAAGATTCAAGCTAGTTGCACATGTGGTTATTTGGGGTGGGTCTGTAACAGCCATAACAATGTAGCTTGTTTCCAACACTATTGCATGGTCAAAACATGAAAGGTTTAAAGCTTCCGCTGAAAACATCTTCCCTCTCCTCAACAGCCAAGATGACATACAGAACTGTGTGATCTATCTTTGTGCCACCATGTGGCATGAGACCTATGATGAAATGCTGAAAATCCTCACCTCCATGTTCAGGTAAAAGACAATGTCACTGCAGGCCTATGGGGGAACCAGTTGTTGTGATGTACAACATGGGTGACGTTCCTTTCTCCCATGCTTTTCAAGAGCAATTGAATAGCAACTGAGAATCTTGTTTTGGCTCACCTCCCTTGGTTAAACTTCTCACCTTGCCGCAGTGAAGCAGAAGTGTACTCCAGGGTGTGTCAGTACACTGTGACATCAATGTGTGTGTGAAGCTCACTTCTGATCAGAGGTGCAAAAGACGTGACATTTTCAACCAGAGAGGCAGTAAAACATCTATTCAGCCTGGTGTTATGTTGCTTTTATAAGATATTAATTATGAATGAAATGGATTCACTTCATTTAAGTACGACTTAAAATATTCAAGGGCTTGAAAAACAGATGTGTAGTTAAACATTTGAAATAGTATTTTCCGTGGCCGGGTTGGTTCAGTGGGTAGAGCAGGCACACATATACTTGGAGTTTATGCCTCAACGCAGAAGTCCAGGGTTTGAATCCAACCTGTGACGGTTTCCTGCATGTCCTCCCTCTCTCTCTCCTTTCTCACCTAGCTGTACTATCTAATAAAAGGTGGAAAAGGCCCAAAAAATAAATTTTAAAAGAAATTGTATTTTCCCATTCATTTCTTTTCTTTCATGCTTTGACAGTTTGTACAAAAAAAAGAAAATGAATGAGTGAATAGTGTTTGCAGTATTGGTCAAGTTGTTTGTTGTTGTTGTTTCAGGTTGGACCGCTATCGAGGTGATCCAAAGGAAGAACATAAGGACTGTTTTAACTTTGAGTGTCACATTTACGTCGACGATGCCTTCATGACTGAAAAGGACACAGAAAAGAGGCTGGTTAACTCTTACGTTACCGACTTGATCCATGTTGTCATAGAGGTTTATAGGTGAGATTATTCATCAGTCAACTATGTAGCTTTACATGTATCTATCTATCCATCTTTCTAACCAATCATCTATCCATTCAGAGTGTTTACCAACAAAGAACCAGATGAAGTGTCGATCAGTGAAACTCCCTACGGTGGCAGGCTAATGTTTATTATGCCAGAAGGCAACATGCTCTATGTTCACCTCAAAGACAAAGAATGCATCAGGAACAAGAAAAGATGGTCCCAGGTATGGTTATGGTGAAGTAGGGGTGTGTTTTTCCCAAAGCTATTACAGTACAAGATGCTGTTCAGTGGCAAACAGTAAAAGATTTGCACCATGATGCAGGGCATTGCTAAAAGCAATGCCTGAGTTCTCTAATGAAATGTACAGGCTTACAGGCTGGAACTGTGCGCCCCCCCCCCCCTTTTTTCTTTTGCACTTTTTTTTATCCCATGTTATATTCCTTCTTGTTGACACTGGAAATGTGTTGCTTCAATCTCGTTGCACAGGTATTGCACGTGTTTCACAATAAAGGCATTCTGTTCTAATAAGTAAGGTTTAGAAATGAGATATGCTTAATATTGCGGGTATATTTATACTGTTTTTTATTTGAATTATGGTCCCTTTACACACAATTTTATAATGTATCTCGAATAATGAAATTAATAATAGATAAGTCACCTTGTTAAAGTATTTATGGTAAAAACACACTATTTAAATTGCACCCATGTCCTTAACAGCCGGAGTTGGATATTTAAACTATACTTTACTGTATATGACTTTTTCAGATTATGTATATGTACTATCTACTTGGCTGGAAGGGCTACATCGTCAAGAACCCTCAGAAGATCACAGTAAGACTGTTCTACTTTTTGTGTCAAAAGTGTACATAATAGTAGGTTGACAGTCTGTGTACTAAATATTTTAATTTTTAAAATATCTATCCTGTTATGTCCAGCGCCAGAATAACCCGGGCAGAGACAGTATGATCTCTATGTATGGAGAGATTTATAGGTTGCCTCAGTATGACAATGACTACAAGAGAAGATTCATCTCAGATGACAATACATACATCTTGGCTCTGGACGGAGACACAGACTTCCAACCTAAAGCTGTGATTCTGCTTGTAGATAGGTCAGTGGCGGACAAATCTACAATTGTCTTTCAGTTATTATTACATATAAAACATGTTTAAACAACATAGTAATAAAAAAACATTTATATTGACAGGTTGAGGATGTATCAAAACGTAGGTGCAGCGTGTGGTAGAATCCATCCTACTGGTATGGGTAAGTAGACATTGTTTTGGCCTTAATTTTACTTTAAGTTGTTGCCCTGTGCAGCTGGCATGTAGAGCCAGTATAGAGTAACCATAATGGCAGCGAGGATTATGTAAGAGCTACCACTGGACTCATTTAACACAGTAGGACATAGCAAAGTATCCACTAGCTGGAATTTGTAGACCCAGTTGCAATGGAAAAGCCACCCAAATTAATGCCTTAAATATATTTTAGGGCTGCACAATATGTTTGTTTTTTCCTAATCAACATCGCAATATCCACTGGCCCAATATCCACATTGGCTGCGATACATCGTGAAAGACAGACTCTTTGCATGATTTGAAGGAAAATATCAGTAGAAAACTGGAAGAAAGGTAGAACTGAGTACGCTTTAATAACTGTTTATCGGTTGCTTAGGTGAGAACTTCATTACATAGTATCCTGTAGTTATTAATTGGAAATTTGTATGTTTGTATGTTCTGTATATCAGGTCCCATGGTGTGGTACCAGAAGTTTGAGTATGCTGTAGGCCACTGGCTACAGAAGACAGCAGAGCATGTCTTCGGCTCCGTGCTGTGCAGTCCAGGATGTTTCAGTCTGTTTAGAGGATCGGCCTTAATGGATGACAATGTATTGAAGAGATACACAACAACTGCAACCAGAGCTTCGGAGTATGTGCAATATGACCAAGGTTGGTTGGAAAGTGCACCGGCCATTTTTACCTAGCCTAGTTTTATCTCTCTTTATTTATCTCTCTCTTTTTTTGACTGCCTTTTTAAGTCTTGTCTCATATTTGCTTCTTGTTCGCGCATGTATATATTTGTAGGGGAAGATCGTTGGCTTTGTACTTTGTTACTGCAACAAGGGTGGCGTGTCGAGTACAATGCTGCATCAGATGCATACACCAACTCCCCAGAAGAGTTCAAAGAGTTTTATAACCAGAGGAGACGATGGGGACCATCTACACTGGCTAATACACTGGATCTTCTACACAGGTTAATTTTATTTATTATTAATAATAGTGGAGTTTACGCTTAGGCCACAATCAGACAGAGCACATTTTAGCAGCCTGGGCCAGCTTTTTTAATTATTATTAACACTGAGAGAGTCAAGCATTTGAGAGAGAGGCACGTTGCTTCCTTCTTTCGCATTGCTGAGCGCCTTGCGTTATTTTGCCAGAGCGGCCTGAACGCGTTACATCTAAAAAACTTCAACTACGAGTGGAAAATATGCCCATTGACATTTAACTTAAACAGCTAAATAAAGGTTGGCTGAGACAGGTGATTTCATAGTTGCCTAGCAAGAATGACAAAGACGCAACTGGTCTGATTGGGGAGTCTTCAACAAGAAAGGCAGAGCGCCTTGCAAAGCGCTCTGTCTGATTTAGCCGGGTACATTCTCACTTAACTGATTTAAAAGAAAGTCAATTAAAGTTCTCATTTGTTTCTATTTCTTCCAGGTATTTCAGAGTGATATCTACATCTTCAATCAGACACTTTGACATGTACATTACATTAATATGAACCTTTCTGTGGTTGTGATTTACATGACAGTGGTGCAGAGACTGTGAAAAGAAACTCGTCCATCTCACGGCTTTACATCTTCTACCAGATGTTCACGGTCGGTTCCTCGATCCTTGGTCCGGCCTCTGTGACTCTCATGATAGCAGGTAGGTTCAAGTCTAGTTCATTACTCTACAAGCCCTTTTTTCTTGGGGGTTGTCTGTTGACCATTGACTATGACCGCAGTTGGACAAACATATTCTTCTTCTCTATCACCTCCGTCAGTTTCCCCTTATCATACTGTTTTACGAGTCAGGAAGGTTTGACTGCATCAATCAGGTCAGACTCTACCTGCATTTAGATGAACTTAGACACTAAAATTGTTGTTGTTGTGGGGAAGTGTATCTGTTCATAGACAATGCATTTACGAGTTATGCTAGCTTACTTGTGTATTCTGCATCATTCCATGTCATATTATGATTGGTTGGTTTGTAAATATGGATTTTGGAAAATTTCACCTAGTAAGATTTTCACACAGACTGCAATTTTTGGCAAGATTGTCTGTCCTATCAATTGGAATAAATGTGTTGCCATCTTGGATAACTGTATTTTTTTCAAAAACATCTATAGACTTGGCCTAAATCACAACAGACTTTAAAATGAAATGTAATGGTGACCTCTCTCTCTCTCTCTCTCTCTCTCTCTCTCTCTCTCTCTCTCTCTCTCTCTCTCTCTCTCTCTCTCTCTCTCTCTCTCTCTCTCTCTCTCTCTCTCTCTCTCTCTCTCTCTCTCTCTCTCTCTCTCTCTCTCTCTCTCTCTCTCTCTCTCTCTCTCTCTCTCTCTCTCTCTCTCAGGTGCTTTCCAGTTTGTCTTCAAACTCTCTGGAACACTTTCCATCGTCATTGCAAGCATTCCTCCTGTGTTCTACATCCTCATCTGTTTTTTGGCCAAGCCCAATGCCCAAATAACCATTGCTGCCATTATGAGTGTTTTATATGCGTTCCTCATGACTGCATCCCTTTTTTCTATCATCGGTGGGTAACAAGTCTTTGAAGCTTTATATTACTGTGTGACTTTTTTCTTTCGGCAATATTATTGTTTAGTAAATTAATTTTAAACCCCTAAATGCACATGCATACACCATGTTCCCCTTTTAGGTGACATGGTGATTCAGGGCACCTTCCTGACCCCGACGGGTTTGTTTTTGGTTTCTATGGCAATCATGTATGCAGTCACAGCTATACTACACCCAGAGGAGTGGGGTATGGTTACATTATATTACTATAAATATTATGGTCATGTTATAATATGGAAAGAGTTAGTTTTATACAGTATTATGTTACCAGCTTTATGTTCTGTTAAATTATTTTTTTATGTTATGCAACGTTAACGGATTAATGTTTTTTGTTTTTTTTCTCCAGGGATGATTATCTATGGTCTCATGTATTTCATCTGTATCCCCAGTGGATACCTCTTACTCACCATCTACTCACTGGTTAACATGCACATTGTGTCCTGGGGCACAAGGGAATCCAACAAGTAATGCATTGATACCACCTGCAAACAATCTTTTTAATTATTGAATATTCTATTTATTACTTTACATAATTTGAAGCCAATCTATTAATTGATTAACTGACTTCTGATTTCATTTAATGGTGTGGGCTGACTTGAGGGTATTTAATGATATGTGATACAGTACAGTTACGTCGAATTTAAGATGACAAAATCCGTCCAGTTATCCGTCCTTTTCCCCCTGCTTAACTGGGTCGGGTCACAGTGGGATCAGGCTACTGTTGAACAATGATTCGCTTATCCAACGGATATGTGAAGGCAGCAAGGAAGAATTTGTTTTAATGAATCCATATCTGCCTTCCCGATAACCCCTCACTGTCACAATTACGATAATCTGTCTATATTATATTGACAGTATGTTTTTTTCCTCACTGTCCATCGTTCTGTCCGTGTGTCAGGGGAGAAGGAGAAGTGAAGAAGAACCAGAATTTACTGTGTGACAAGAACTGTAGACTATGCTGCTGGGACATGAAGATACAGGTAGGTACTGTTACCAAACAGCCACTGAGAAGCATTCCAGTGGATGAATAGATTGACGGATTCATTCATTTTATCCCGTTGCTTTACAGGTAACACAAGAAACAGAGCACCTGATGCTTCGTCAGATCACAGGCCAGACTGCAGAGCCAGCCCCTCTCCTTCCAATCACTAACAAGGCAGCTGCAGGGATGGAGCCTCAAGCCAAAGTTGATTTAACCAAAGCTGTTAAAGCTGAAGAACCTCCGACTTACAAACTCAGTGAGAAGGCAGAAAAAGGCAATGACGCTGCTTCCAGTAGCAGGTAGTGATTTGTCTTTTCTTTTTCATCTTCTGTTTATCAATAATCTATTCGGACACTAGATATTTCAGTCAATCCATCAGAAACCTGTTCTTTCATTAAGTTAATCAGCTGCTTAGTCATTTGGCCGGACTGACACTCATGAGATTATTAACACACCCACGCACACAAACTCACCTACATTCCGCTGACTTAGATTGTACTCTGTCCACGTAGAAGAACAAACGCACATGAACACTTGAATTGTGATATCCATACTACCCAGTAAAATGTGTGTTTGTGTGCAGCGAGAACAGTGTCAAAAAAAGGAGCATATCACAGAGTTTATCCGATGAAGATGATGACTCAATGGATGCAGACCTGGAGGAGCTTCCTGTCAAAGGTGAGAAGTACCTTAACTTTGTTTGTATTTGTCCTGAATATTAAGCACTGTAATTCATGCAATTTATTATGTAGAACACAGTTTAGTGTACAAAAATGTGTGTGTGTGTGTGTGTGTCTGTGTGTGTGTAGACTGGGTACAGCCGGTAAAAGAAGAGTTTTTGAAGAAACTGACTTACGCCAACATGAAGAGAAATCTTCAGGAACAAATACGGTAAATAAATAAGAAATGTCTTCAGGCTTTTGCCACAACATCCACAAAAACTATGGCAATGTTTGTACAAATCAAACACTAACAGGAAAAATTGAAACTAACAATAACGTTAACAAGCTGAAATCAAAGATTTTTTACTTTTGTCTAATCAATTATAAAAATAGTTGGCAATTAATTTAAAAGTTTACATCTACTTGATTAATCGTTGCAGCTCTGATTTCTATACATGTGTTTGTACGTGTTGTTACTGATGTTATCACAAGGGCTTTAGACACACTTATCGACAAATCTAACATTTGTATCAAATGTTATAATTGTTAGTGAAACATTGTATAATATCCCCCGCTCATGTGTGTGTTGTTTACTTGCTGGTAATGATTGTGTACAAGCATAAGTTGTAACAAACTTTATATGTTTCTGTTCATTAAGTGTGTATTTGTTGTGACCTCAGGCAGTTTCAAAACACAGTCACACTGTTGTGTCAGCTAAAATTGATTGCATCCGTCTAATTACTTGTTTATGTGCTTTTTTTGTCCTCAGATACACACTTCGTAACAAAAATGAAGATGATGTGTGTGAGGAGTTGGTCTTAATGTTAACAGACACTCTTAATCAAGAGCTAAGTGGAGTGGGGCCTGAAGATGTTCTGTCAGAAAGCCAGCTCGAGGAGTTAGAATATACCCTGGAAGAGCATGTAATAATAATAACAATAATAATAATAATAATAATAATAATAAGCAACTGATTTGGTTTTAAAAGAAAAATTACTGATGTCTTAAGTAAAATATTTTCCGTTCTCTATTTTTAGGTATTTCCATTATAACATTACCATTATAA
Organism: Etheostoma cragini; assembly: GCF_013103735.1. Taxonomy (NCBI): domain Eukaryota; kingdom Metazoa; phylum Chordata; class Actinopteri; order Perciformes; family Percidae; genus Etheostoma; species Etheostoma cragini. The sequence continues at coordinate 22,880,098 of NC_048407.1, forward strand.
ATAAGATATGTAATTGTAATTATTACACTTAAATACTGCTATTTCAGAGGAAACGAAGGAAGGACAAGAGGAATTATTGAATCCCTGAATGATTAATTTTCTTCATCTTCCAGGCTCGGCGTATCCTTAAAACCAGTCATGTGGAGAAATTACATAAGAGAGTAACCAGCGCCATCAAGAAAACACTCACTGCCCCGCAAGTGGAAAAGCTTGATGAGGTAGGACCCCTGACTCCGTGAGAAGTAATACTGTACAACAGCTAGCAAGTGACATTGTTGGCTGAAGAGAGCTGTAAACATGTTTTTACAGATAACTTAAATGGATAATCAAAAAAATGTATTGTTACAATAATAGTTTATAACGGACAGGTCTGAGAGGGTAAGGGGACAAATATTTGGCAGCTTTACTTTAAATTAAGTTAATAAAAAGATACATCAACAACAACAAAAAGTTAACCATACTGAAATATTATTTCCTGATCATCTCTGTGGTGGCCTCAGTCAGATAAACCAGCATTGCATATGGAACCATTCAGTTACACTTTTGCCTTCATTCAAATAAATCCTAAGAAATATTTGTGCGCATGCCTTTGTGTGTGTGTGTGTGTTTAGGGTGAGCAAGATTTCTGGAACAAGTTACTTGAGCGATACCTGACGCCTATTAAAGACACTAAAGCTCATCTGGAGGAAGTTACCAGAGAACTAAAGTCACTGCGCAACAAGGTCAGCTAACTGCATTTACTGTTTTTGCAAATGTTTCTCTTTTTTGTGTTTGTGGTCTGACATTTTGTCTCACAAACTGTAATTATTCTTTTTACATTAGGTCTTTGTGGGACATCAATCCCAGTGAAATTTGAATCCCTTTTGGATGCATTTTGACATTGCAGGCACTAAGATTGACATGTTCTTAGTAGGTAGCGGGAAGACTTAGGCTAAGAGTAGCAGGCTGTTTTAAATTCTCCTTCCTCTCCACAGGCCGTCTTCCTGTATTTCATCATTAACGTGTTGTGGGTGGTAGCTACCTTCTTCCTGCAGGCCATTGGAAATGATGTCATCAGCATCAAGATCCCAAAATACTTTCCAAATGGAACTGAATCTCCTGACATCCTCAAGGTTTGGACATACAAACAGACAGCCAGTCCGTCCTGAATGCATGTGCTGCAGGGATTGAGATGGTTAAATGGAGGACGGTGGCATATTTTTCAATGTGTGTCAATGCTGCTATAAGTCCTGCTAAGAGTAATCACCATAACTGTAATTTTGTGTTGACAGGTGGAGCCTCTCAGTTTGATGTTCCTGTTGTCTTTTGCTATTCTTCTTTTAATCCAGTTTCTGGCCATGTTATATCACAGGTACACACAGACACACACACACACACACAATTCTCATAACTTCTGATCACTTTACATTGGGGGGGGGAGGGGGGGGGAATCTCTTGGCACCTCACGATTTGATTCTGATTCAGACGCCAACGACACGATTATAAATTGATTAATCTCAATGCAACAATTTTTTAATGTACATTTCCAATGCGTGATTTAAGAAATATATGCATATAAATCTGAGTTTGTTAGATTTTGACAAGTTTTAATGACATTTTTTGTCTACTGAGGTTTTTATTTTGTAGTCATTCCAAGCCGTAAACATGCTTGTGAAAGCCACCTTCTCTCACAGTAACCTTCCAAGTCAGAGGCTCTGTCATGTTTAAAAGGTGGAGAACTGGCTTCTTAGAACATGAGACATGAGGTGGTCATTTGTAAAGTGATGAACAGCATATGTGTTTTGCCTAATTGTTTTATGTATGTCTTAATAGATCATTTGTATATATTTTTTCTGCACTCTTGCCTAAACTCTAAGTTGTTGTCCATTATCCCATCCTCTTTTAGCGTTTTTTTTTGTTTTTAATAATTGATTATTAACTTATCAGAATTAAGCATTGAATCGCTCGAGAGAGAATCCCAATGCATCTAAGAATTGATTTTTTTTTCCCACACCAACTTCACCTTCAGTGTTTATAGCTGTAATATTAGACTTGATATGTTTTAGGCTGATGCTGAAAACTAAGCAGGAATTGGAAAATGTCCTAACTTTCAGATTTTGGAGCTCTGATTATGTAGAAAAGAAATACCAAATATTTTTTTACTACTTCTGAATATTTCCCACCACCATGAGCAGGAATATTCTGATTAATAAAGTCCTGAATTTTGTGTCTCATCTTGGTGCCTCTCTGTTCACAGAGTCTACACTCTGATCCACGTGGTGTCCTATCGCAGCTCAGAGAAAGACTACAAACAGAGAGACGATGTAAGCAACAACGCTCAAACACACACACACACACACATAAAACTACAGGGATTGTTAGGGTTCAAACCGCGAGACGGTAGAACCCTTCTATGTTTGTCTGTTTTAGTCTTTGTTATTATTTGTTGTCTGCTATTACACATTACATTACATTACATTACACACCATCCATGGTCCATTTCTTTAACTGTCTATGGTTCGAACCCGGGAATCGCCGCTTGCAGCTACATTTTTGAATTTGTCTTGGCAGGTAAAAGACTGGCAGTTGCTTGATTATATTAAGGCATATACCACTTAGACCTCTCAACATAAACATGTTAAAGAAAGAGAACAAGAGTGCCAAAGGACTTGTTATAAAAACAGAAAGAGTAGGGTAACGCTTAAATATAAACACATATAAACTATCAATTCAAACATAATGCCAGCTAGTTCAGACATCCAAACACTTAACAGCTAATGACACTCCATACTAAACCACATTATCTGAAATGCAACGTAGTTGCAAACAAAGTACAGATCAGCCTTGGCTAGGGTGTTATAATGAAAGACTTTCACATTGAGTTTCATAAAACAAATGAAATATACAGCAGGGTGCCCCACACAGGTCCAACAACAACTACAGCTGGCTCCACATTAATGCAGTTGCCTATTCCTTAGCAGGGTAGTTGTTAAAAACGAATTACTCAATATACAGCACAACTTAAAAAGAAAAGGAAGGATGATAACAATCCAATAAGCAGCTAAGCTACGCAACTTCTGCATGAACTGAAAACAGCCAAATAGGTGAACTAAAATGTCAAACTGCAGTACCCCTGACGATGGTGTTCCACAAACAGCTAAAACCAGGCAAACACATTACAAGCAATATGCTAACATCAACAATTGTATACAACAGTAATATGTTCATTAAGGACAGTCAAAGCAGGTCATTTGTCATCAGGAAAGCCACAGAGCGAGCAGGGAAAGGGGGGGGGGGGAGACGTGTGTAACTCACGTACCGGTGTTTGAAGAAGACCGCTGTCATGGAAGCAACGTGTCCAGATACTTCCCCACTGTAACGTCTCCTGTCTGAAATATTTTGATCATTCTTTGGACCGCCATGCACTCCGACATCGTCCTCCTTGTTTATCATAGTGTAGGCCCAGTTTCAAAGTCATTTTCAGGTTAGCTAGTCTCGCATTGCCAGACCTATTTTATTTATTTATTTTTTCAGGTCGACTGGTTCTAAAACGTCTCTGTTTTAAGTTAGCTAGCGTTAGCTAACTTAGCTAACTTAAGCAACGTTAGCACATGGACGTTTTCTAGTCTAGCAAAAACACAGCTGGAAAACTTGCTAACTAACGTTACCCAAATTGTTTAATGAGAACGATCTTTCAAACGTTTTACTTTAATTGGAGTAACGGTCAAATAGGCAACGTTGGTTCACTTTCACAATGCTTAGCCGAGTCCCCGACGCTCTCTTAGTTGTTTCCCAGTGGCATAAAGTTACTAATCAAGGGACGTCTTCACACCTGCGTATCTTGACCAAATATGTGCAATACCGTCTATCACCACCAGTCTACGGTCACCACCACCATGCAAGCTCATTAAGTTACCAAATATTGCCACCAGATGGCGCTATTGTACTTATTTTAGGACTGAATGGGAGGGAAATTGGGTAGGTTTCGGTTTAATGGACGACTGAAAATGTTCAATGGTCTGACAATTGAGAATGTAATGGAAGAGGATTATGGCCACATGTGAAAAATTTAGAGTTCTGAGATTAAACTGTATTCTGAGAAAAAGTCAGAATTCTAACTTTTAGCTCAGAATTCAATACATGTAGTTCACATGCAGCCCCAATCCTCTTTGTTAGAATGCTACTGAACACATGAGATCTCAAAAATATTGAAGATTGATACATTACTTAATTAATCCCAATGAGTTTTACCTACTTTACATTTCTGTAATTTAGTCCAGTGATAGATAGATAGATAGATAGATAGATAGATAGATAGATAGATAGATAGATAGATAGATAGATAGATAGAGCAGCAAGTTAAAAATAACCAAGGACACAGTACCTCTCTCTCACACACACACACACACACACACACACACACACAGACACACAGACACACACACACATATATACAGAAAATCCAAGAAATATACTAGAAATAATAAATAAGATTAAAAAAAATAAGATAAAATTAGATACTAAAAACAAAATTCCGGTATAGCAACTATTGACAATGACAAACATACAGACAACCTCCAATCTTTTTGAGATACACACTAGCAATGCCATCTAGGTGAAATTAATGAACACACAACTGTCCTTGTTTGAATAGCTTCAACTTCAATAATCTACATCTAAACATCTTTTTGTGTGTAACCTTGTGAGTATAATTGTGACAATCCAACATTTTAAAGAGCATAAATTCACAGGCTGTGGTAATTATGTTTGACAAAAGCTCAAATCTTTTGACAACAAAGCAGCTTTTCTAAAGGTTTTGACTCAGTATTGTATCTATAATATTTATTTTAATGATTATCAAATGTTGTGTTGATCAGAACAAAAGCAGGGTGCAACAAACATGGCCAAAGAATAAGGAACATTTAAAGTCAGAGACATCATCATTCAGAAACTCAGTTAGAATGAGTCTCACCAATGGTGCCCATGAGATCTTATGTGTGTGTGCTTTCCTGTCACCTAGGTGGAGGATGATGATTATGAGTTGACTCTGGAAAACCACTCTGCCAGTGGACTTGTCATTACCAGTGATGATCTGTAATCCCTTACAACCAACTGTGACCGGCAAAAAACCAAGCCCCCAGCACCTATTTGGATCACCAGCAGGTTTCTCATCATCCAAGGGCTGCCAGTCGATTACTTCTTTTTCCAACTTTCAAAATGCACAAAATCCAGTCAATTTAATGATTGACTAGTGTAGTGTGACGCCTATCACAGTCTTTGTAGACAGGCTACACTTATTTTGATGTCACGGGAAATCATCTCCTTTTTTAGCTATTCTGCAGCAGGTGTATTACTTTCAAACTAGTGAGATTGAAGTAGCACACAGAAAAATATGTATAACACATCAGTCTTTGACAACTAATAATGAGGAAATATTATAACGTTGCGGTTTGCATGTTCTCCCCATGTCTGCATGGGGTTTTTGCCAGTTGCTCCGGTTTCCCCCATCAGTAAAAACATGCTCTCCTCCTTCTCACTTTACTGGAAGTTGCTTTGGATAAAAGCAACAGCTAAATGACATGTAACGTAAAAAGTGTTATGTTGTACACACTGCACATCCCATCGGAAACAAGTTTTTTAAAATCCTTGAACATACACTTCCCATAATTATCAAAAGTAATGCAGAAAAATCAGTGTTATTTGGTGATTGTCCCTGATTACCTGCCTGTATTGAAATAATTTTTAATCATAAAGTAGATGTTGATGGATGGAAATTATGTTTGTCTAAGAAAAATTCAAATCTAAGTTCCTTGTCTGGTAGGATCCTTGTTTGGTTCGATAGTCAAACACAGAAAACAGGACCTTCCTTCTAGGATTTGTTAAATGTGATATATCTACTTGAAATATTGTTAAGAAATGCTTTTAACATTGTATTGTTAAACCCCATTATTTATAACATGAATAGTTTCTGGTGTCATTTACATTGTTTTATTTTTAATATTGTGTTAAGATTTCATCAGTGTAATGTATCTGTAAAACTGCACTTTACAAAGGGTTAGAATATTGTACACTCCCTGGAAAACTACTGAATTAATTAACACAATGTGTGGACAATCTCTTTGTATTGTAAACCACATGTCAGAAATATATCATAATCAGCAGCTGATATTCATCTTCTTATCTCATTACATGAGTGAAAAGTATATTTTTTGTCCTTTGGACTGGATGCGATGCAAAAATTTAAGGTTTTGTTTCTAATTGTCCAAAATGTTAATTTTACTCTATGGTCAAAAAATAAATTGCATCAGGAATCAGACCACAGTTTATGGTTTTCAGTTTGGTGTACTTTCCTGGCAGTCTCAACTTTACAACACTAAATTGTTATAAATCCCTTCATGCACTTAAAACTAAATCTTCCATAAGGCCAGGTAAAATGAAAAAGTTAATTACCAGGCAAAAGTAAAAGATGCTGACATTGTGTACTTTGAAACATTTGTGCTTGTATATGTGCTTATTTAGCACCCCTTTAAAAGAATAAAACACAACCTGAGTTGACCTTTTTTAATTAGTATTTTCATTCGAATGAATGGAAACACTAGGCAGTTATTAAACAGAGGCAATTGCAATGCAATCATCCAATACATCTTTGGGGACAGAGGTTTTAGCTGAGGGTAAGGCAACAATCGGACACTGAGCACAACTTTAAAGGTTAACACCCGTTTCATCGTTGTTCTCATTTGGTGCAGAGCAGAAGCAACTACTGTGTCACCTAGCACATATAAGGCCTTTAAATATGGCTGCCAGTGGTCCTGTCTAAATATACTGTACACAGAGAATCAGATCTTAAACCAGTAGGAAATGACTAATTGGACATAAATCTAACTTATCAGATACCATGCAATTGGTCATTTCATGGACTGTATATGACACTCAAATATTTGAGAGCTTACAATTCAGCCTATGGAGTCAGATTATTAAAAAAAACTGCCAGACCACAGGTCGGCACTTCAATAATCAAAAGCTTGACTGAAGTTGCGTTTGTGTCCTCCTCTGTTGTTGCTATAGCCACCGCCGCCACCATTCCGGAACCCATTTCCCCCATAGCTCCGCCCCCTTCCACCTCTGAACCCCCCTCCTCTATCGCTGCGGCCACCGCCGCCAAAGCCTCTGTCGCCACGGTTATTGAACTGCTTCTCCTCCAGCTCTGGGAGCTCGGTGGCTACAGTCAGTTGCCAACGGCGACTGTCCTTCCAGCTGTCCTGTTGAAGGATCAAGTGGGGTGAAAAGGATGTTAGCAGGACTAACGCAGTCTGTCAACTACAACAAGAAACACTGTAAAAATATTCATTTTATATGGGATTATTTCTATTCACAAATGTAATCTTCCACCCCACATCTTGACCAGATGCAAGTTTTTGCAACGGTTCTCACCTGAATCTCCTTGACTTTGTCAGCTGGGACATCAAAACAAACTCCCTGTTACAAACACAATAAGGGTGAGATGGTGAGACGAGTCAGTCTCAGAATAAGAGACACAGCAGTAATAATTAGTTGTGTACTATGTCTAGTCTCCTAAAAAATTAAAAGGGTTCCTCAGTTTGCATTTTGACATAAACCAATTATTTTTCCATTTACTTCTTTCATTTGCTAAGTCTATTACATTCATTTATGAGGCACTGTGGGGGCCTATTTTGTCATTTGTCAGAGGTAACTCTTTTTCATCTGACCCAAGTATTTGTGGCCTACATCCAAAAAAAACTGTATACACCAAATCAAATATACCGTTCCTAGAACAGAGATTTCTCAAACCCCTATTCTTAATCTTAAAAGTAGAATCTGACAAGCTGAAGTACATTTCCGTTAACAGGAAATGTATCAAATACATTTCCTTAAAGCAGCACATATATATATAGGTGTCTGTTTACATCAGGGGTTGATGCATTGACGATATAAGTGACGTCAAAACTTACGGATCAGTACGTGGTGGCCAGCTGTAGTATAGGTCATAAATCTATGTTCAAGTGTTAATTTTTCTGATAAGGTTCTTTTTTTATTGGTTATTTGATGCTATAAAAACGGGGTGAAACATCATGATTGACAGCTGTGATTGAGTCGCAATTTGTTGGGCAAGTGTATGGGCGGGACGACGCAGCTCCACCGCCCAATCAGTACAGCAAACTCCGACGCCAAAATTACAAGACGGCAGCGCCCGTATCCGGGACATTTTGGCCTCACTTTTGTGCAGTGGGAGGAAGTGGAGCTGCGTCGTCCATATTTATTTACAGTCTATGGTTTATTTACCGTTTTGCCTTTGAGAAAGGTCATTCTCTGAACATGGTTTTCAAACTCGTCTCCAAGTTGTTCTTTGATTGATTTCCAGGCATAACCCAGATTATGCATCTCCTGAGAACACACCATCTGCACAGTGGTGTAACCCTGCAAAAGCAAACAAACATAAGAGCGGTGGAATTTGTGGTTTACAGCAATACAAATTCATGATGGAGCCTAAATGGAGACCAAGAGGAAAATTTTTAAGTGTGTAACAGGGATAACCTGTCGTGTGTGTCCAAGGGCTGTTAAATCATCGGTTGTTTACAAAGGGGTACAGCTGCTGCAGTATTTCAGTTAACACTGCAACTCTAAACAAACATGAGGTTACCTGCCTGGCGAAGTTTTCATGATGAGCAGTGGCTGCGGTCTTACAGTACTGTGTCCAGATTTGTTGCAATACTTTGAGAGTTTGTGTGTATGTATAACATTTAGTGTCTTTTGTTCTTGGTTTCTTCTTCTTCCTTTTTTTTTTTTACATTTTAGTGTGTAATGAATAAAACCCAAACTTACAATATCAGAGTTGAGCAGTGACCTCTGCTCTAGACTTGTGGCTCCAGAAATATGTGCTAGGGCAGCAGCTAGTGCATCGACTGCTCCTCTCTCCTCAATCAGCTTCTCAGCTGATGCTCTGAAGTACCCGATGGCTGCAGCTGGAACAGAATCCAGAAACCTGGACACAATACAAAATCATAAACAAAATCATAAAACTCAGACACTTTGCTTACTGTAGGGAAATTAGCTTCACATTGAGCAGTATCAGGATTAGGGAGATCTTTAGCAGGGCAGAGGATTCCAAAGTCTATAACTCTAGTATACACCTAGTTGCCAAATTATAACAGTAATCCTCAATATTAACCAAATGATGTGGTTAATCCAAAACAAATGATTGAATAGTAATCAATACAATAATTTCATACTTCCAAAACAAAGTATATGTGGTTGCACTTGTCTCTCTCTCTCTCCCTCCAGAACGACCTACCTGACAGCATCCTTGCTTGATGACTTGATGATATCGTTTGCGGTGGGGACGCCAACTCGTCTGAATGTGATACCCTGGAATAAATAAGATCAAATGTATTTAGGTTGAGGTTCAGAAAAGAAACAGTTACACAAATTGAATAGATAATAAAATGTGCAATCTCGCACACTATTTCCGACTACTAATGTGAATTTCCTTCTAAATGTCCATGTACTGTAGCGCCGCAGCCTATTCCTCAACTCTTGCCTTTCTCATAATTAACTCACTCCTTTTCTGTCTTACCACTATTTATTCCCCACTTTCTTCTTGTTCATTCCTATCCCATGTGTAGTAGATGTAATTGTAAGCAATGTTTCATATTTTCACATGACTCCTCAAAAGACTAAAGTTGCCGGTATTTTTTCTTCTTCTACTTCGACTGAGTTTAAAAAGGGCACGTACTGCTTTGTTTTCCACGTAGCGCAGCTGGTCCTCCTCTTTCCTCTGGTAGAAACAGATGCAGACTCCAGTCCTGCCTGCCCTGCCCGTACGTCCTGAACGATGGATGTATGACTCCACATCCTGACACCAACCACAGAGACAGACACATTTTGAGAAAAATTAAAGGCTACAGGCCTTTATGATTCACGGTTTACGACAAAGTGTGCAGTACCTTCATCCCCCAAGTCTGATCAACCAATACATTTACTGTAAGTGTACTGCACCAATATGCATTTTCAATTAAATTAATTCTGTATTGTCTTATGTTAACGGAATCTGAAACTTACAAATCAGAACATATGTATAAATCTGAAACATAACTAATCTACATAGCAAAGAAATGGCAAGTCCGAAAAATGCCAAGATATACTCTCATGTGGTGAAATTCTTGTTGAATACTGGCAACGCATCACACCTTGGGTGGAGAACACTGGACAACCAAGTCCACTTCAGGGATGTCTAATCCACGGGCTGCAACATTGGTGGCAACCAGAACCTCAAACCCCCCATTCCTGAAGCCCTTCAGCGTAATCTCTCTCTGTTTCTGAGGAATATCCCCATGGAGGGTCTGGGTGCTCTGAAAACACAGACAAAATTAAATACAAAATGAACACCAAACATTCTTTTTCTAATGGTTTGGTTAAACTGACACGTTAGACAATCAAAAATAAAAGCAGAAAACCCAACAGCACAGGTGTTGCCTTACCACACAGTTCCGATCATATTACAAATAAAAGATCTAATTGTATGAATTGGCTATTAATAAACTGTTAATGTATGTAAGTGTGCGTGCCCTTCTACCTGTTTGATGGATGCATTAAGGGAAAGTTCATTGGCCTCTTTCTTCGTCTCGCAGAACACGATGGTTCTGCCATGGCTGCCGCTGTAAACCTGGATCACATCTCCGATCACGGCTGCACGCTGTGACCAGTGGCAAGCTATGGCCAGATGCTACAGTGGAAGTGACAGCGTGAAACAGAAAGAGAGGGAAAGCCAGGGAATGAGGAAAGACATTTTCATGAATCCAGCTGGCAGATTTTTTTTGTCCTTTTCCACTGGTGTTCATGATACAGCAGTTTTTTCTCCAAACTAACATCCTGGATTATCATGATGGAGATACTGTAAATGCGAGTGTATTTTTCTGTGTTGATTACTACAACTGTCCCTGCTTACAGGAACATTTGGGAGATCTAAGTACAAACAGAGCTGTAACCCCAGTCACACACTTACTTCTACAGTTGTTGCAGCTTTCTGTGTTTTCTTGCCAATCAGATCAACATGTTTGCACTCTGGTCTCATGTATTTCTTGGCAACCTCGTAGACCCAGGGGGGGCAGGTGGCCGAAAACAGAAGAGTCTGTGGGTTGGAGTCAGAGACTGGAGAAGAGCAGAAGCACACATTCCTTATTATACATACATGACCACACTATACCAATCTTTGAACTTTCACATATGTGATACACAAACCCACATTTTAACACTCCACCTCGTACACATTGAAAACAAGAACACCTATATATCCTTGACCCAAAATGTTTGTCCTATAACACTTTCAAAATCATTCACACCAAATTACTTTAATTACCTTTCTGATATGATGAAGACAAAATCTCTTCAACCTGTTCTGCAAATCCCATGTCCAACATTTGGTCTACTTCATCCAGAACAACGTGTTTCAGTTTAGAGAGGTCCAGTTTGTTGTTCTGGAGGTGGTCTTTGATGCGACCAGGGGTGCCGATCAAAATATCGATACCATTACGGATAGCTTCGACTAGACAAGAGTAGAGGATATTTGATTTGAATCAATTAAAGTTGTTAAAACAGAACACAAAAACCACATACAAATTGTATATGTTGAAATAACGTAAAACATAAAGAACCCATTAATGAAAATAAATGAATCAGAATTCAGAATTACTTCTATTAAAGAGTTATTTGTGTGTTTGCACAAGACTTACGCTGTGGATTGTATGAGCTGCCTCCATAGAAACAGGTGAGAGACAGTTTCTTGGTGATGTCTTTGAAGTCCTTAGCAACCTGGATAGCTAACTCTCTGGTTGGCGTTAACACCAGTATCTACAGACAGACAGGAACGAGACTTAGTCGTACAACAAACATACTCAGAGAACAAACAGGCACTGGGACTCTGACTGACTCCAGTTTTAAGTGGTCGGTGTGAAAGTGTACGAGTGTGCACCTTGGGGGGGCGGCCCCTGGCAAACTGCACTGTCTCCCTCTGGAGCTTTTCCACCAAAGGGATGGCAAATGAAAAAGTCTTTCCCGTTCCTGTTCGGGCTTGGGCAATTACGTCCTCTCCGTCGTATACAGAATTAAATGTCTTCACCTGAATGTCAAACAGGTAAGAGACTCCCCGAGCTGAGAAAAACAAAGAAAGAGAAGTCACAGAGAGTGAATGAGGCAGAAGAGCCACGGTAATTTGTTATTTAGCAAACCTCAAAGCATCCCAACAGCGGCAAACTTCTTGACAACCCAGAGCACATTTTAAGTACAAAAAGAGTTGCATCTAACTTATTTATAACAGTCTTCAATAAAAAAGCAGTTGCTCAGACACATTAAAATATTTTATAACGTAAAGTTCATCAAATATGTTGAAGTCTGGACGGGTTCTTTGTTTTTAGGTAGAGCAGCAAGCATGTCTGATTTTGGACGTGTACCTGTAAACCTCTGGTGTCAAGCAACAGTGAAAGAAAGAAAAAGTATAAAAATGTAAATATGTTTACCTTTTAATTTATCAATGGTGAATGGGGAGATCCTGAAGTTGGAAAAGGCCCCTTCCTTTTGCTCTGGTGTCTCCTCCTAAACAAATAAACAGTCGGTCTATAAATTAAATGGAATAATTCAAGTTTATATAATTCACGAAACTTGAAAACATACAAAAGTAGTTGCTTTGCAGGCATTTTGTGGTTATTTTGTTTAACTTAATTAATAAATATTTAATTTCCAACATCTTGTAGGAGCTTCTCATATTTTGGCCCGGCCCATTTTGTGAACAAAGCCTAACCACATTGCTGTGCCTCTACTTTTAAAGGTAACAGGATCAGTAAAGCTTAAGATCAAAAGGAGCCGCTCACATTTTACAGAATGGACATTTTCCAATACAACGAAACAAAATGCAGAAATATATCATATTTTACAACCAACATGTACTGTATAATACCTAGAATGAAGGGTTTAGTAACTACTTCCATGGTGGTCATGTCTATCCAACAGAACTTCACCACTTAATCTCCAAAAAGCAGAGTTATCATTCAGTAAGTAACAACACACTGTCAAGTTCTCCTGAGAGGAAGAAATGAGCACAACCGGTCTGCGAGTCGTACCGGTTCTTTTTCGCTGTCACTAGCAGAGTCTTCACTGGACTGGGCCGGTGTCTGGATGGGCGTCTGGACAGGGGTGTTTGGGGTGGAATGTCCGCTGGTTTCCGCCTCTTCAATGTCTTTCTTTTGCTTCTTTTTCTTCTAAACCCAAAAATAAAAGTAGAGACGATGTTACACACACTTTGCCACAGGGATTCTGCAGGTTTCACCAAGTCAAATTAAAGATTTTTTAAAACATTTTTAAGTATGAAGTATGAATGCAATTTAAGACCTAAGCCTATATCACGACACAAAATAAGAAAAACGTACCGAGTAAGGAAATAAAAAGTCACAAAATGACTTGCAAAGTAAATCTATTTATTTAAAAAAAAAAAAAAAAACTTATGTGTTTTCTCAACTTAAAACATACAAAGTTAAAGAGAATACAAATAGATAAATGTGCAATAATGTTTATTAGGAACCAGATTTTACTGAATTAAATAAGAAAAAGCAGTCTTTTCAAAATAGACTGTTTTGCTCAGTAGTACAAATGAAATAAGCAAAACAATAAATAGGCTAAGAAAAATAGCCATTTTGAAGCCAATAAGCCATCCGGTGCAGTTAGCATTCCATTGACTGCCATTCATACTCGCGCCACTTTACAATTAAATCTCTTTACATCTGAAGCGTTTAAAGACTATTTGTTCACCTCTTATGTCTAAAGAAACACCAACACTGTATAGAAGGCTCAATTACCTTGTACCTCATGGTATGGCTTTGTAGCATAGACAGTTAATGAAGTGGACCAACAGATCCTATTGTTCTGGACGGAGACCAGTAAAAGGAAAATAGAAGCACTTTTCCGGTGATGGTTAGGCGTTACTGCGCAGCCTCCAACTGAGCATGACGGCGTAGATGTGATGTGGGCATTGTGTCTGAAAGTTGAAAGTCCTCTGGTAGCCGT
>NC_048407.1:22894246-23143937 GCF_013103735.1 Etheostoma cragini
ACTGTTGCATAGGGGAAAATTACCGTATAGTACAGGACAAGCTCGCAGGCAGTTTTGACTTCCATTAGCCGTTTAAGTTTAATTACTAGCTAATATTAAGTAGCATTTTAGTTAGCAATAATTAGCTTGTGTCTATGTTATCTCATTACATATACCTATGCTCACCGTCTCTGCAAAGTTGGGAATGATTGAGGTTTCCATTGGCACAGCAGCCAGAAGACTTACAACTTTCAGACAGGTTGCTCTCACATCACATCTACCTCAGCAAGCTCAGTTTGCCGCTGGGAATTGTTAAATTGTTACAATGGAATTTAAAATATGCTTTAAAAATAAACAAGTTTATTTAGCCTGTTTGTTTTGTCCATTTCTGCTTGTCCTGTGTTCCGCAAGTGGTAGGTCAGGTCTCAGCTTCTACAGTACGTTTTTTTTGACTGTGATTAAAGCATGCAGCCATAAAAAAGACTTGTGCTAATAACACAAAAGCTGCTTGGCTGCAATACAAGTTGCGTGTTGGTCTCATTTTACACGTAATACAGGCTGATTATATTTGGACTAGCAAAAGAAAGAACTACAACACCATGGAAACAGAATAAACATTCTAAAGCATTTAAATGAATATTAGAAGTAGTGTTACATTAATATGACAAAGACCTAGAAAGCAAATTTAACTTATGACCTTTTAAAGCCTTAAATTTGTGTTTTCAAATTCCTTCAAAGACCTTTGAAGACCCCACAGAAACCCTGTAGCAGGACACATTTTCTAACTTGATGGATAATAATAGTTTGTTGTCCATATTAGTGCCAAGCCAAGGCCTTTTTCTTATGTAAGTCTAACTAACGGGTCACTACGTATTGAGACTGACACAGCACTGACCTCTGTGTCTCCTTCGGCTTTCTTCTTTATCTTCTTTGGTGTTTCGACGCCATTACTGTTGCCGTTCATGTCTGTGGTCTCATCTATGTGGCCGTTCATATGGTCCACTGCCAGCTTGTCTTTTTTCTTTTTCTTCTTCGGTGCTGGAGGTTCACAGTCCGGGTCCTCTTGCGCTTCCTGGTCCTGCAACTGCTTCTTCTTCAGTTTCTTGCCCTCCTTGGTCTTGTTCTTTTGTTTTTAAAAAAAAACAATGAAGGCAAGAAGGTTTCAACCAATTACTGGGTAGCTTCTCAAAGATCTAAGACAGACAAATATTTGCTCTTTGAGTACCCTCTAGTTTGCAGTTATCTTATGGTATTGAAATTTCACTGACAGGCAACGTTTAATTGTGGTTACGTGAGGTATAATTAAATATGGGTGGATAATTTCAAAACTCTGAAGCTTGTTTCCCTACATTATGTTGGCGCTGTGTCTCAAATAAATTATATCTTTTAACATCGAAAGTTTCAAACCTCATTGGAGCTTCAGAAAGCGCTTCATTCAGTTTGACTATTCAGCAAAACTATGAAATTGGCAAATTAGTGCGGAAAAAAAAGAGGAGAGTAACTTAGAACTATGGCAATGTACACTAAAACGACAATCATAAGTATGAGAACTTTCCACCTGATACCAAGTAATCTAATCTAAAGTAAGCTAATTCCATGAATACCATTCTCCCATCACCACATCTCTTTGTGACTTGTATGAAATGATACATAAACATCAACCATGTTTATACACATGTGGCCATAGTGGACACTACTAGGGCTAAAACGCTCCAATAAGGTGCATTAATAGTTAGTATCAGCTTAATTATTTTGTATCTTGGCCCTTTGTACTATTCATTCATTATTTTACTGTATCATGTGGCACAAACATCTACACTTAATGCAGCACCTCTGAACAAAAGTATTATATATTTAATAACATGCAGGCTTCCTGAACTTTCTTTGAACCCACGTGTCTACTGTCTATGAGGCTGACAGAGGTGACTGTGCTTGCTGCCCAGAAGCTTTGAATCTTTTTTTCAGGACAAATAGAAAAAGAGTCCCAAAGCTTCATTATGCTTTGTCTGCCTATCACTATGTATAATATACCAAAGAGATATAGAACACTGGTTCATTTGTTATAATTATTGGGAAAACTAAATATAAATATTACAATAAATAAATCATTTTTAAGTGATTCTAAACGATTGTTTATAATTAAATAAATCTTCAGTTAAACACAAATATTATTATTGTTATAGTAATTTGACCAAACAATCCCAACGTTCATCTTACTGTAAGTGGAGCTTGAGTTGGGAATGTTTCGTGAAAACATATCATTAATCAACAATAACAAGCATTAGCAACAGGCTAGAAGTTCTCATCATGTTAAATTATTGGTTGTACTGTTATGAGCAGGTTGTTTTGCACAGTCTAATAACTGACTACCAGCTGACGAGCCCAGCTGTATCAAACGTCATCAGGTCGCGTCCGCAGCGCATATAGCCTAAATGCATATTTGTTTTTTTACCTTGTATTTCTTGTAAAAAGACAACTTGCACTTTCAAGGGAGGTTACAAGTAAACAGCAACACATTTCAGGAGATGTGCCCTTGATTTTTCTTTCTAAATATATCTTCCATCTAACATACAGATATAAGCAGTAGCCTGTGTTAAAGCCTTCCACGTTGTGAAGCTAACTTTCACACGGGCGTGCCACGTGATCTTTTAGCTAGACTACCTTATTATGCTAATGTTGACTTTCTTAATTTACACAGCTGTTAATTACACTATGTCAATAACAAGTCACTACTAGTGTTACTCCGTAAACATCTTCGCTGGTTACCTAAAAGTAAGCAGCTACTAGCACAACTAGCACGTTCAGCCATGGCTGGTTTAAAGGCTCGGCCACATGTTGTCAAACAGAGACACCGCGCACTAAAGCGACATGGAGATTTAAGTCTATTCAGGGCGACACGACACACGCTGCTCACCTTTAGGGGTTTAGCCTCCGCGACAGTGTCCACGTCGTCCTCCATGGCTTGATCTTCTGTATCAAAGATGATTTTTGACGGCATTTCTCTTCTTGATGGAATCCCTCAGCGTAGACACACAGGCTAACACACGGGCACGCGGATGAAAAGGAACGCGCAGAGCTGCGCGATTCGACTCGCGAGGAAGTGTGTTCACCATACAGTAGGTGTTCACGAGCCAGACAAAATAGCAGTGAAATGTACGGTGTATGTTTTTAAAGTTTTTTTTTTTTCGTTTGAACCACAAAACGAAATAACAAGAAAAACACTTTTTTTCGTTTGTCGTTTCAAACCAAAAACAAAGAAACGGTAAAAAAAAAAAAAAAAAAAAAAAAGAGCCGTTCTCCCGTTTTGGTTTCTGAATTCAAAAAACAGCTAAACCAAATTCAAATAACGGTCCGTTTTTTTGTTGTTTTTTTAATTCTTATTTTCATTTCTCCGTTTGAAGATCTACATTCTACATTAAAAGAAAGACAGGTGGGCCTACTTGACCCGGAAATAATAGTAAATATAGCTTTTAAAAATAAAAACCAAGCAGAACGGTCATAATATGCAGTAATAACGTTGTACCAGAATAACTCTAAAAGAAAAAGAAAAAAAATCAATCAATAAATAGGCTTATATGAACCTGGACCGAAAGAAATATGTTAACAACAGTAGTTTATTACAGTTATGTAATATCTTGCCTATCCACGTACTCAGCCACTACTACATCCACGTTTAATGAGCGCATTGTTTGGTTAGATACAGTTGGTAATATAGGTTAACCTAAAAACTTGTTTGTGCAGATGTTATTGTTAGCGATATATTATATAATTAAATTAATATTTTATGTGGTTTCAACGTAATGGACCAAACTGTTCTCCCTTTCTACCAGCAGATGGCAGTATTTAAATGACTGACTGTATTGTGCCTTTGGTAACTGTTTTAAATCAAGATTACTGAAACAGATGTATTTATTGTTGTTCATTTCATTTTGTTTTTGATTTTATTTGCAACCTAGTTATCATCATCAGAGCAGTTTTATTCTCCTGCTGCAGAGCCCTCAGGTCCAGGTCCTGGTCCTGGGCCGTGCACATCCCATGCCAGTTTGGGATGTTTCCAGTCAGGATGCTTTCTATTCCTCCTCTGAAAAAGCTAACAAGAACTTGGCCTGGGAATTTGGCTTTCCTATACTTCCTCAAGAAATACAGTCACTCTTGAGCTTTCTTCACCAGCGTAGAGAGGTGAGACAACCATGTCAGGTTCTCTGTGATGCGGATTCCCAGGAACTTAAAACTATTCACCTGTTCCACCTCAGCACCACTGACGTAGTCAGGAGTGTGTGTTGTTTTTATTTTAGGAAGGTTGTTGTTGGGGGGCCTGTTAAATTGAGTTATGCTCATCTGTTACTGACCATTGTGTTGATGTTGTTTTAGGCAAATAATAAATTATTAAATTGTTAAAAAAATGTTCTATTATGTTCACTTGCAAAGTAGTTAATTTAGTTGAAAGCTCCCTTTGTTGTTAATCTGTTGTTATTTTATGCAAATAATAAATGAAACAACTTTCTTTCTATTTTGTTTTGTGGTTGAAACGAAAAAACAAACTATCAACACGTAAATGGATGAATTGGCAAAAGAAACAGTTCGCTGTAAGAGAAGAGAGGTCCACCTTAGTTAAACTACGGAACATGTGGCAATACTGATGCTGTACCAATAACAGAGTGCTTGAGCATATTACGATACACTGAGATGATGATTATTGGGAAAATATATGATCAGTCCTTTGTGTGGTAGAATTCTTGAAGCTCAGTTTGGGTAACAAGTCCACCTTAAATTGCAAAATCCATGCAAGTATTCCAAAGTCATCCATAAAAGCTGCAAAAAAGATCAATTAATACACAAAAAAACATATTATACAGTTATTACAGAATGCAACCTTTGGTGTTTAAAACATGGGGTATTACCATTTTCAAGTATATGCTACGCTATGTTTAAAAAGTTTAGTTAGTTTATTCATTTGTAAATTACTTACATGCCATATATGCATGTAAATGAATTTTGCTATCGTCAGCGATGGATAGATAAAAAGCCTAAATGACAGCAATTTATAGTACATTCCCCAAATTTGCTTGGAGACAAGTAAATTGTTAATCTGATTTTAAGATAAACATCCATTATGCTGCACATGAAGACAATCAGCACATCAGTGTTGAGAGCTCTAACTCCTCCTGTCCAAGGACTAATTAAAAAAAGTAAATGACAAGAAATTGCAGAGAATTGAATATTGTCCTAACATCGTTATATCATAGCCTGAGGCTAGATGGCACAGGTGGACTTCACACATAAATGGGTATTAAAATAAATTCATGAGTGGTAGGCCCAGCCTAGCACTGCTGAAACTTTATAGGAAAATGTAAGAGAACAAACACGGAACAGGATTCAGTGACAAACATGCAGCACCACATATAGATCTAGGTTAGTCATTAACTGTTTGAGTTATCCGTCCCTTGATGTCATAAAATCATTACTGTTTAGCAAAAAAAGGTAGACAGTTTGTCCATAAGCGTCAGCCTACAGATCTGCCTTTGCATTAGGCAGGTTATTTAAAGAAATGTGAATATATTTCAGCCTGCCAGCTATGAGCCATCCCCTCACTTCCAGCACCAAAAATACCAACAGGGGCACTTGTTCAGCGACAAATAGAAGAAGCTGAACAGGCTTCCCACCCACAACATTGCTGATTGTGCTGATTATGGATAAAGTGAATTTCAAGGTCAAGAAAATACCAAACTGTCAAAACACTACACCCATAGACCCCCATGTGTTTTTTTCACAGGCAGAACATAGGGCGGCAGTAGCTCAGTCAGTAGGGAGTTGGGTTGGGAATCGGAGGTTCGCTGGTTCAGGTCCCCACGCGGACCACAGTGTGGTAGTGGACTGATAGCCGGAGAGGTGCCAGTTCACCATCTGAGCACTGCCAAGGTGCTCTTGAGCAAAGCACTAAACCCCCAACTGCTTGGGGTGCCTTTCCATGGACAGCCCCCTCACTCTGACATCTCTCCATTATTGCATGGTACTGAGCATGTGTGTGTAATTCAGGCTTGTGTGTAATAACAACAGAGTGTAAATTGTAATTTCCCCTTGTAGGATTATCATGAAAATAGACTTTCTGGACCCTGTCATAAAAGCTTAAGAATGCATAAACTCATTACTGTCAGTAGCCTTTAGCCGTATGAGAAACGTTTAGCCATATCTTTACAGAGAACATTCAACTAGGATAAGAAGGAACCCAGAGCTCCACCCCACCGCCATAAATCCCTGTCCATCACAATAAAAAAACTCATCATGTGGGATTGCCAAAACAACAGGAGCACCTGGCAATGTAAAGCAATACAGCAATACTAAGGCCACAAGTTTAAAAACAAATCTATTTAAAAAGGAACCTTTTAAGTTTTCCTGCAGGGTCAGTGTACTAGATTGCAATATATTATCGGGCATTACTGCTGATTTTGTGAACAGCTTGTATGTATCTAACATCCTTCTTGTTGGTTTGCGGCGCCTATACACTAAAGACAACACAAACAATCAAATAATTTACTGAACAGTCTCGTTCTCGGTGCTCACGACGTAATTTATAAGGGAAAAGGAGCTTGAGTGTTTTTCCTACTATGACAAATGAAAATAATAGTAGTAAGACATAATACGATTTGAAATCTATTGTTGCATAGAAACGCAGAGTTATTCAGCCATTAATTTAAATCTGTGCGACGGGCAAGAGGGTCACAAGCACACCCTGTGTATCTCAAAATGCAAGTACAAATACAAAAATCTCAGTCCAAATACACAACAGATGTGCTGCAAGCTAAGGAGAAAATGTCAGTGAACATTTACTTCTTGAGTCTGAGAAACATGCCATGATTAACAACAGTGTATATCATCAGGAGATAAGATGGCTTAACTTGAGCTTTAAATATAGAGCCTGTTACTAAATTTGTTTTCATACTTGATACAGAGTATTAAAATTATTATATGGGTGCCCGAGGTTACAGATACTTCATTTATCCTTTCACAAAAGTCACGCTAAATAATATAAGATTATAATTTTAAAAGCTATGGAAATATTTTATAAGCATGCATAAACTCTACAAAGAGAATATTAACAAGTCCCTCAAGGATTGTTTTCGAGATTTTTGCGGCCCAAAATGCCTGATGTTCAATTCAATTCAATTCAATTTTATTTATAGTATCAATTCATAACAAGAGTTATCTCAAGACACTATACAGATAGACCACACTCCAGAGTTTACAAGGACCCAACAGTTCTAGTAGTCTCCTCCAGAGCAAGCAACAGTGCGACAGTGGCGAGGAAAAACTTCCTTTTAGGCAGAAACCTCGGTCAGACCCAGGCTCTTGGTAGGCGGTGTCTGACGGACCTGCTCAGATTTAAACAGTTTACGGCATAACTGGCATACTGCAATTTGAGAAATTCATGAAATAATAATATTTCTCATTACAAACAATAACAGAAGATGGGACTCTTTTCAAAAACGTTTTAGCTATCTATGATTGTTTGATTGCTAACGTTAGCTCAAAACGCCATTCCAGTGGACAGCCTTTGTTGTGTTTGACTGCTATCTTGTAGCAAAGCTAGCAGTCATTTCAAAAAACGTTTTAGCTATGATTGATTGATTGGTAACCTTAGCTCAAAACACCATTTAACTAACAGCCTTTGTTGTGTTTGATTGCTAACTTGTAGCCAGCAGTGAACAAACTTGGTTAAGTAGGACCATTTTTACTGTATTGACATAACAGAAGTCTCTCGCTAGCATCTTAAATGCTACCTGTCGTAAAGTGACACATGCGCGCCTCAAATCGGTACTCGCCTTACATTGGGGAGTGACAGTGCTCTACAAAAAGCCTGAAGGACCATTAAGGTCTGCCAAGAACATTTTTCAAACATTTCCATTTCCATGTCCTCATAAGTGCCTGAACCACGTCCTGAAAGTTTCACGCAAACAAACTGCAGGTGAAATAGCGCAAATCACGCTATAAATGACTAAATGTTTGTCCAATCAACACAACACTCCCAGGAAATGTCCACATAATGACCTCACACAAACACTGCAAGACTCAATCAAATTGACCACGAGGGGGCACTTCAAATGCACAAGAACTGTTTTTGACAAATCAGTTGTAGGCATTTTAACGACGTCGGACCACGTGTGAAATGACTTTGAAGTCACTATTATGAAAAAAGGTTTGAACACTGTTTTATATTGTAAGTATGTATCTTATTAACCTATTCTGAGATTAAATGGCTTGGTTCTGTGGGTTTTTTTACGTAACTTCTGTTCCCTAATCTGCCTGTGCTGTAGATTACATGGGCTGTATCAGGTGTGAGTCAAACTAGGACTTCCCTGTCAAGTATAAGATGCAGAAAAGGAGGTCTTATTTTGACACTGTTCAATTGAAAATGATGTTGATTATTGGCTTGCTGTATACCAGTTAAAAGAGGGTGCACAACAAATACCAGTAGCCTATCTCTTGTCTTTATAGACTTTGTCCTTCAATCATTTACTTGCCATTTTATGCAGTAGGCCTACAGGATGGTGATGATGTAAATCCAACACTGCGCCCCCTCCCTCCCCCCTCTGTCTCTTTTTTAAGACCCTGTTTTATCTTTCCTAGTGATCAGTAGAACTTCCACCTGTGCCGTAGCAGGTTAAGGAAATACCACCCTGCCTTTTTTAGGTTACACTGGCTCTTAATTTAGTTTAGTCTCTGTTATCTTGTTTTTCTGATGTTCAGTAGTGTTGCAGTTACAGTTAATATATACCATCCAGAGAGTGGATATGTTGTGCTATATTTCCAGGATCCATATTTTCGCCAGTCTTGCAAGTCTTTTGGTCTTTTTGGGGTAAGACTTTTGCCTGATTTTCTTTTTTACTTCACTAAAATGTATTAAATGAATAAAAGGTAAACGTAAACAGGGGAAAAAGACAACATTTCCAAAATTATAAATGTCTCCTTTTTTTTCTTTTCTTTTTTTTAGATATCTTCTAGCTAGATTCTACATGGCAAAGGCATTTACAAGTAATAAAGTCTGTAAAAATGACTGTAATATATCTTACCATATTTTACCAAACTAGGTTAAATATTGTGCTCCTTTTCCAGGACATGTTTGTTTTTCTTCTTTTTGGCCTAAGATTTTTTAAAGATTAATAGCTAATGTACTTAAACACTAAACCTGCAAGCTTTATTACAAAGCAAATAAAACAGAAACATTAAACATCAACAAAATTATGGAGTTACCCAAAATGTTGGGGTAAAAGACGCACAGATTAAATACAATGAAAATTATCTTACTTGTTGTAAACAGTGTCTGCTTTGCTCATGTTTAGTTTTTAGACTTCAACATGTATATTTTTTATTGACTTTTTATCTACACATAGATTTAAAATGTTGGTTTTGCTCAGGTCATGAAGGGGGGATATGCATACCTGTTGATCAGGTTGATGTTGATGTTGATGTTCACCTGTAATTTTTATTTTTATAGCTCAAGGTTCAAGGTTCTCTGGGAGTGTGATGTTAACATCATCAAACAGCACAACTGCTCCGCAGAGCCACCTGCGTATTTCAAAATGTCCAAGACCGATTAACAACACACTATAGACTTACTTGTTTTTTGTTCACCGATTTGTGCTCTATTTTATTTTAGTATTAAGCTAGAATTTCACACATTTATGCTTCTTCAACAAGTTCATGCAATGCAATACCTGATTGATTTAGATTTAATTACTCTGCTGTTCTGCTGTTTACTGTTACCATTGTTTAGTTTAGTCACATGGCTGCAGGCGCAATTTCACGTCAGGGACAATGAAGATTGAACTGAATATAGCTATGTGTGTGGCTAGCCCACTGCAAGCCAACTTCTCACCGTACAGTGGCATACCCAAATGCACGACTCAGACAGGTGATAAAAATGTAGTACTTTTATATTCCAAAGAACAATGCAGGCAACAGTACAGCAGGAAAAGGCAGTAATTGCCGTCAAAAGGCAGGCTGAAGTCCAGTAAGACTCAGCTAGGGAAAAGTACAAAAGGAGAAGACAAAAATCGTAAATGGGAAACAGGCTACTACCTAAAAACACCAGGGAAACAATCTGCTTAGAAAAAGCTGGAAAGAGTGACATAGAGACAACTACAATGTGGCAGAGGTGAAGTTGGAATGGAGAGTATTTAAGTGCTAGGATGAGGGGAAGCTGAAAGCAAACAGGTGAATCAAATTAGGGGCGGAGATAGTAATCATTTGGGCATGAAAGCAGACCAATGCATGAAGACAAGTGACCAAGGTTGTAACCAAACAGTGGATTTCAAAACAAAACAGGAATTAGATAAACAAACAGAAAGCATGAAACACACTACAAAAGAAATTTAACAAAACCGTGACACAATCTTCATTTCTGGTGTCTGAGCATTCATTTCATTTTTACACTATATGGCAGAACAACAAAACATTTTAATGCTGACCTGTACACTCTCACAAGGAAACCTTGTAAATACCACTGTATTCCATTTAATTGGCTGTTCTATAGTTAACTCATATCTGTGTGTCTTCACAGGGGCATCTACATCTACTTAGGACATAGCACCCCATCCTCCAGGTGAGGGTGCTGTAAGACAGAAAGGATGCATCAATTCTAAGCTTTCAGTAAAGAATTATTAAATAAATCATGTTATATTATAAAAACACATTGTGTGTTTTCCTTTAAAGCATTTGCCCGGACAATGGCTGGAGGATCGGAGACCCAACAATGCAAACTGGGTGAGAATCAGACACAGCTGGTTCAAATAGCTCTGTATTTACTATTGCTATGGCTGGTAGTAACACTTTACTTCACGTTTTCTACATTAGAGTGACATGTCATTGTCATGTCACATGAACCCTAACCCTATCCATAACTTGTCATGACAAAACCAAATGACACTTACTATAAGAAACTTTATGTCATAAACCTATATGACTTGTTTATAATGTTTTATGATAGTGTCATGTTACTCTTACTTATGTAAATATCTTCAAGTAAAGTGTAACCACTGTGGTTCACATCGTCGCCCTGTTGAAGAACACTGACACTATCTGTTGCTTGTAAGCAAACTGAAAGGGGTCTAATAGTGCATCTACCTTTTAGGACTCCACAATCCTCTGTTGTTATTGTCTGTCTTTGTGGTATTGGTTGTTACTTGTTATATTTATGCATTTTCTCTATGGAACACTAAAGATGTTGCTCTTTTTTTCCCCAGACTGAAATATGGTCAGCCAAGCACACAGAATGGGCAATCTATTAAAAACAGATAGCACATTATACTGCTGTGTAAAATCTGTAAAAACGGTTGTGTGTTTTCCTTTTAAAGCATTTGCAATTGCTGGAGGATCGGAGAACTAACAATGCAAACTGGGTGAGAATCAGGAACAGCTGGTTCAAATAACTTTTGTATTTACTCTTGCTATGGTTCTGGTGATAAATGTTGCCCTCTTTTTTTTTTTTTTTTACCAGACTGAAATATGCTCAGCCAAGCACACAGAATGGGTAAGCTATTTAAACAGATATCACATTATTCTGCTGTGTAAAATCTATACATGACAACATTTTATCTCCCTTTTACCACTCTTATCTAAATTATTATTTAAAGAATATGACTTCTGTGCAATTATTCTGTGTCCATGTACATCTTTGAACTCACTTCAAGTGAAACCCGACATTGTGTACCTGTTATAGGGAACTGTGTATATTCTGGGATATCACGAATCATCCTGCAAGTGCCACAACTTCAATCAAAGAGAGCCAAACTACTGATCATAGCTGGACTAAGACTAAGAAATTGATAACGTTTTTGACACAGTTTTTCTGTTCTCCCCAGACGCACTGATGTGAACTCAGTGACGAACTGGAATGCTCCTCTGGTTTGGGAGGGAACCTTTGATCCAGTGGTTATCGATGCAATCTATAAGAAAATGGACCCAAGAGTTGCTGTGGTGGTGTTTGCTGTTGGCAAGTAGGTACACAGGCTATTCTTGTACACCTGGAATTGTAAAGCTACCTGAATACTACTTATTCTATGAATCACCGTTGGTGGGGTGGTGATGCAGTGGATATGATACATGCCTTTGGTGTGGGAGACCTGGATTTGACGCCCACTGCGAACATCAATCACTCTGTCCCTGAGCAAGACAGTTAACCCCTAGTGTGTGTGTGTGTGTATATATATATATATATATATACACACACACACACTAAATATCAATTGTGAGTCACTTTGGATAAAAACTGCCAAATGACATGTTATGTAATAATCCTTATTGATAATCTTTCTGGCAGATACACACGTTTCCTGAAGGGGTTCCTGGAGTCAGGTGAAAAGTATTTTCTTGTTGACTTCAGGGTCACTTACTACATCTTCACAGACCATGAACAAGATGTTCCCAAAGTGAGTTGTTAGTAGTTTTATGCATGACACTGCTACACAGCTTAACTGATACCCATTCAACAATAAATGCCACTACATAACATTTTTACTCTTTTATTGATTGCTTATTCTTAAAACAGCAAAGAGGATGAAAGGGGATGGTGTATTAGTATTTTGTTTGTTCACGAAACTTGAATCAGGTACACTCTTTTCATGAAACATTTACAGTTTGTTTGACAGCTTTTTTACCACTTTTTTAGTGAAGGGGTCCGAGGATCAGCACGGGGACAGTGGTTAAGACACACAATAGCGTAGAATGCAACATGAATCACCTGAACAGGAAAGTGTGAGGATGTCATTGACTGGAGGCTGATGTACCGACGGCCTTGAACCTTCAAAATTGTTGAACCTCAATAGTTGAATTTCAACAGCCTGATAATGTATAAAAAAGCATGGCCTGTGTGGTTTATTCCTCTTAGGTCAATATATTAGCAAATATAAATGTGTCAAAAACTAAAGAGATGGCCATTGCTTTTAGAAAGAATCCTTCTCTCCTGTGGTGTTTAATGATCGAGCTGTTGTTGTTGTGCAGCAGCACAAATATCTTACTGTTATTGATGAAAAGCTGACCTTACAAGACTCATGTGAATGCTGCGTGTAAAAAAAGCCCTCCAGCGCATGTTTTAATGTTGACAATACCTTCATGAAAATGTTTTCTTCTGGTTTTATCGAGTCAGTCCTATTATTCTCCTTTGTCAGCTGGTAAAGGTAAGAAAGTTCAAGTTGCTTCTGTCCGGCCTTAGATAAAATCTGCCAAGATGTAGAACCAAAAGACCAATGCCATTCTATGATGTTTATGTGGTAGCTGCGAGCTGTAAAACATTTAGCCCCTTACGGATAATAAAGATAACTTGAACCTTAAACCGGTGTGCACAGTAAGGCACTGACCATGTTCATTATTAAAATGAAGTTCATCAACAAATAATACTACAATACTACAGGAGCTCAGTGCACTGCAGCTTAAGAAAAGTAAAAAAGAAAAGTCACAAAAGATGCAGAAGACACAGGTAAATAAGGAAAAGGTCACATTTAGAATTTTGTTTTGTTTCATATTGGTGCGTTTCTTTGTTGTGTACACTTTGCACTTTTGCACACACTTTTTTTCTCCACTTAACACATTGTTTTGCCATAAAATCTTCCTTTGGCCACTAGTGCAAAACATTATTGTGGCAAGACATATTTGAAACGTATTTTCCTAAAGACATTAATTATGATATATTCATATACTGTGATTGGATGTTTGAGAAGATGTTTGTAATTCTTTTTTTATTTTTTATTTGACTGGGCAGATTAAACTGGGTAAGGGCCGGAACATTTCAGTTGTGACCATCCCTAGTGCCAAACGCTGGCAGGAAGTAGTACTTGGCAGGATGAAATGGACCACCATCACAATTGAAGAACAGGTAAGTATCTAAACACAAAATAGGCCGTACACACCAGGAAAGCTAGTGTCTCTGTCATCCAGTTACAATTGCTGATGCTTTAAAATTAGCTCCGTTCTTAGGGACAGTTTGATATTTATGGGATGGTCCACCAGGGGAAAATAGGGGAGGGTCATGTCTTTTTATTCTTTGTTGAGGAGAGGGTCACCCAACTTTTTTTTTGCCTAGGGGGGAGGGTCATCCAACTTTTGTATTCATGAAAACAGCAAAATTTCAAAGTGGCTTGTTTGGTGCAAATGTTTCCATGTAGCTCCATGTAGCGCTCTCAGTCTTTGCATATTGTTCAGTTTCGGCAGCTTTACCTACGCTAAAATATACAGTGACTGAGGAAGCCTCGTGATAGCCCATAGCAACCAGTTCACGTCTTGAACTTGTTATTACCCAGTGTGCTTTGTTGAATGGTCTCAAGGTTTTGTTGTTTTATTTCATGCAAATACTAGTTTAATAGAGGAGTAAGTTAGTATTAAAGGTAATGCAGTAATACAGGAAATGTTTGTTTAGTTTCCATACTTATTGTGTTCCACAATAATGTTAGTGAATAAATCTGCTGAAATGGCCACCCTAACAGTGGAGTGTGATCAGTGTGTAAGATGAGAAGGCAGCTGCATAGTCTTGTATGTCAAGGTTGTAGAAAAACAATGGGTATCTATACGTCTTTGCCAAGCACAAACCAGAACAGAAGACATTAATAAATTGTTGGGGATGGTCATGCCTTATTGCCCAATTATTTCAAAAGTATATTGCTGCAGTCTGGAGCGTCCCATGTCGTCCGTCCCGTCTCATGCGGTCCCGTCTCATGCGGTGGTGTGTCCAACGGTAAATCGAGAGGGTCGCACGACATTCACAGAATGTGATATTAGAACATCGACATGAATTCCGATATTTTTAAACATATGTAAAATTACAAAATAGATAATGGAATATGGATTAGGAATATGCTGCACAAATTAAACAAGTTTTCTTACAACAAAAGGTTTATTTCAACTGACAGTCATATTGGACTGGTCCAACATAAATAAATAACTAAGGACCATGTCTACAGACATGGTAAATCGTGAATAATTTTCCAGATGAAGTCACGGGTAAATTCGTGTCCGCATTTGTTGCAATCAATTGAAAAAACGTAAAAAACTGTTAAAGTAACAATTTTGTCATACATATAGTTTGCTGATTTCTGAATGTTATGGCCCCTTAAATAAAAAAACAAACAGTCCCTTACAAAGAAAAACAACAACAAATGGACTTTGAAATATCATTTATTGATGGTTCAATTGAGTCCCTCTGTGGTACATTAATTCTCACACCTCAACTCTAATGTTTTTAGATCCGTAATGAATCGGACTATCTTTATATGATGGACATAGACAGTGTGTTCCACAGCCGTTTTGGAGCGGAGTCTCTCAGTCAACTGTCGGCTGTGCTTCACCGAGGCTACTACAAGGTTTTACTCTTGTTCCTACAGTATTTTAATTTCAAGTTACAAAGTGTTTTTCCATGTTGTATTAATAATGTCATGTACAGTATTTCTTGATAATTTTCTGATCAGCCACAGCGTTAACCACTGTCACAAGTATCAGCTATAGCCTCTCCCGCTTAATGTTTTTTTTCTCCATTTTATTTACATAGAACAGACCAAGGGATCAGTTCCCGTATGAGCGTCGGCCTAAATCCAAGGCCTATATTCCTATTGATGAAGGAGACTATTATTACACTGCTGCTGTCTGGGGTGGATACCTGGAGGACATGTACAAGCTTGTCAAGTAACCATCAACAAATAATTGTTTGAATGCTATTTGTTATTAACGTTTACTAATTAAACTAATTAAAGAATTAGTAAGGATTTGATAAAGCTGGAGCTGACAAGAAAGTGGATATTTAGATTTAAATAGCCTACTAGACGTGTAAAAATATTTGCCTTTCAAAACAAGGTACATTGAAAAAAAAAACGTAGATGCTATATTGTTTCAGTAACACTTTATAATAACCATCTCTAATAAATGTTTATATGATAAGTTGAGTTGAGTTAATTAAACTCAAGTTAATAGTATTTTTACATTAAATTGTAACATTATCAGTAAACATTCTAAATCACTATTTGAATGTTTGTTAACAGTACATATTAGCCTAACTAAAGGTTTATCAATTTATCATTTTTTAATGATGGTTATTATAAAGTGTCACCATTTTGGCATTTGTGTCTTTGTGATGTTTTTGCACCTATGTAAGTTTCTTATTGTTTTTCGACATTATTAAGTTACCACGTTTTTCTTTTCCTTGAGGAAACAAGTAATTAAACACATTTAAAAATTAAATTAAACAAGCCAAATAAAACTAAGTTCTACCTCTTTTGTTTTCTCAGATACTGTTACACACAATCGGAGGAGGATGCCAAGAATGGGATTGAGGCTGTGTGGCAGGAAGAGAGTCACCTCAACAAGTATTGTCACATTTAACTCCCTATTCTGCAGTAATTTTTGCTGCTGTCCTTTTTTCAAGTTCCCAACCTGTCTTTGTCACATTTCCCCTTAATCAGTAAGACTGTATTAAGTGTTTGTTCATCTTCTGTACTGTGGACACTGAACATCTCATCTACAGTATTTCTGAGATTTCCAGCTTATCAGTGGGTCTCTCTGTCATGCAGGTACCTGCTGTACAACAAACCAACCAAGGTGCTGTCTCCAGAGTACTTGTGGTCAGATTATGATAGCATACCAGAAGACATTAAAGTTGTCAGAATCTCCCAGTTGGTCAAGAACTATGCAGAAGTGCGGCCCAATGGTGGACGTTGATTCAAGTTGCTGATATTCAGGGCATAAAATTGGTATGGGTTGCTTTGTTTGTTTGTTTATAGTTTGTATTCATAAGTTGAAATAAATTGATTTCAATATTGGCCTCTGTATCCCAGCATAGTAATTGAGAAAAAAGATTAAATCTCAGATGTCTCTTACACATATTGAGTCAACAGTATGACACCTCAGCATCCGTTACAGCTTCCCTACACTTTGTATCATCCTTATTTTTTGTAATGCACAGAACGAAGAATCTGGACTTTTATGGTAAACTCTCTACAACAACATTTTTCTGCATGGCATCCTCTGGTTTCTCTTTGATCAACAATTTACAGTAGACTATATGTTTGATTATTTGATTGTATTTGATCCTTTCCTTATAAGATACAATACAGCTTAGCACCATACAGAAAAAAAGAAAGTCAGGAGGGGAGATCAATCATCATATACATCCATACACATTTTAAATAGACCCATCAAGACAATACGGTAATAATAATTATTTTTTTAAACATATAAAGATTAGCATCTGAGCCAGTTTTTCAGTGCATAACCGTGGTCACACACAAGGGCCGAAATGTTGGTAAATGGACATCGGTGCCCGTCAGCAGTTTCAGCAGAGGACAGCTCCACAGCAGAGAGGGACATAGTAGGATCTGGGCTGCCACATTGCGTGTGTGAGTGTGTGAGTGTGTGAAAGAGACAAATATAAAAAGCTTCAAGTAGACTCTAATAACTTTATTTATTCTTTTTTTAATAACCTTTATTATGTCTATGGTCCCGTTGAGAAAGAGCACTGCTATAGACTAATTGCGACAGTATCGTAAAGCGCCAATGTTATGGTCGTAAATTGAAGCAGTCGCCAGTCGTCCTCTGAGCTGAGTTTTCAGTCGCCCTTCAGCCTTCAACACAAGACTGCTCTTCTCGGCCAAAACAGACATCAACCCAGCGTTACATCATGGCAGGGACAATTGCACGGAAAGCTATTGACCACCTGAAGAGCAAAGACTTTAGGGATTATTTGATGAGGTATGCAACGTTAACATGGAAGCCATTCAAATTTCTATTAGCACTCATGCTAAAGCGACATTAGCTTGTTGGGTGTCTGGTGATGAGATACAGCTCAGTAACGTTGGTTAATGTTTGACAGCCGGCTGAATTTACTGTCCTGATCCGGGTAGACAACGTTTTGATGAAAGTCCATTACTATTTTTGACAATATACGTTACTATGTGTTACATTGGCATCGTTTATCTCTGTTCTCTGCTAATTTTCAAGGACGATTTAACTTTCTCTAATGTTAACTCTGTTTCTTTAGTTCAACATTTCTATCTAAACTGACGTCCGATGGGAGGGCTATGTTGTCAGTTGTTCTAACAAAGTAAAACAAAGTAGCCTAATTTCCCGGAAGTTCACGTGGTTATTGATAGTTTAGTGGATAGCGAAGCTGAGGAGGGTTCGAATCCGGCGCGACAAGGAGCCTCCTGATTTCTTTCAAAACACATTTTCCCGCGGTAGAATGTAGTAGTAATGTAGTGCTCAGGTATTCAGTACAGTTCAGTACAGTTTATGTTGAGGTGCGACATGCAAAGGCCTGTAAAATGTTTGTAAAAATGTAGCGAATCTGTCGACGTGGGTATTGAAAGGTTTACACGGTGTGTGGACAGGCTCGGAAACCAGTAAGTGGAAAAACCAGAAGACACATAACACCGGTCACAATAGACATACTTTGGGACCGTCTTAAAATTGCTTTACCAGCTGTTTCAGTCTTTAATACTTTTTTTGCGGTTCAACATAGAAATCTCAAACCACTTACATTATAGAGAGGGAGAGCCGTTAAACATTTCACACTTGCGAATGAGTTCAAATAAATAAAGAAAATCAAGAAATAAAGGTATAGTTACCAATAAAAATCGACACATTTTTCATTTCTGAATATATTGACATCAAACCGCCTGTAATCTGTCTCAGACATCTTCTCACAACTTTCACAGCTGTTAGTTCGTGAAAATAATACTTATCAATATCCCTGATCTGTTGGCTATTAAATACATATCTAAAGGTTATCATTTTAATAGGTTCCTCATTTCTGAATATAATAAGGTCGCATCTACTTTAACAACAGTATTGCAACTTAAACGGTGTTGTTCTTCAAATTTGGGGTTGGTGTCAAATCTATCCTTAGAGATCGTTTTGACCTATTTTATACAGTCTATGGTTTTGACGTGTTGTCAAGATGTTGGGTAATGTGTACATGATGCCATTGGGTTGTGTGTACTAGCCACAGTTTAGAAGCATGCTTAATATTTAGAGTCAATACTAAATTATGACATGGTGATGCAAGTGGTCATCTTTGTTTACATTTGTCACAGGTTAT
Source organism: Etheostoma cragini (assembly GCF_013103735.1). Classification (NCBI taxonomy): domain Eukaryota; kingdom Metazoa; phylum Chordata; class Actinopteri; order Perciformes; family Percidae; genus Etheostoma; species Etheostoma cragini. The sequence continues at coordinate 22,913,298 of NC_048407.1, forward strand.
CTCTTGGTTATTTTTTTACCCAGTAGAAATTCAAGCAACTGCACTGTAGATGTTGGTAAGACACACATTATGTATGACCTTTGGCCCCAGCTCTTGTGTTTCTTCGGCTTTCTGGCAAAACAAGGTCCTTTTTTTCTGTGGTGTGTTTCATTTAGTTGATGATACAGTAATATATATATATTTTTTTTAAAGATTCATTAGTAATCCAATAGTTAACCTTTAACTTGTTATGAATGTTGTGGCAGACATATGACTTTAAGCATAGTTTAATATTTTTATCCAGGTACTACAATGTTTCTGGTCTAAAACTGACTTATGACCTATTTTAGGTGGCAGCAGTTCTTGTATCACGAGGTGAATTTCAGCATGACTTATCTGTATTTGTCTTGTTATCTCTTCTATGTGGCCCTAAAAAAACAACGTGTTCAACAGCACTGTAAGTAATGATAATCTGTGTCTCTCCTCATCTGTGACTGCCCACTTGTTTATGTCTACCTTTCTGTTTCATACCTTATATTGGTGTATTGTGTTCAAGTCTTTCCTGTCATGTTTTTCTCTTCTCAGTACTTTTTAGTAATGGGATTCACAATACACGTTTTACTATTATGTATTCACATGGTAGCTATGCTTTAGTCCTGTTCTTCTGTACAACCAGTTAAAGATAAATGTCCAACACATGTATCTATGGTCTTTGCTATATTTTTTCACTTTTATCTTTTTAGCATTTCTGGGGTCCCGTGGCAAACTGGGGTCTTCCTATAGCGGCCATCACAGACATGAAGAAGAGCCCCGAGATCATCAGTGGCAGGATGACCTTTGGTAAGACACAGAGACACGTACAGATAAACCCAGATTGATGCATGGCATGCGCAATACCCCGTCCTTTTTGGTTCAAGTTTGTTATAGGGTTAGGTTTGTAATTTGTACTTTATCTCAAGGTTACTTAGACATAAGAGATTTGTTAAAGTAAATTACAGCTGCAATTCATGTTAGGGCACTTTTGATATTTTTGGTTACTGCCCTTTTCTATGTTACATTTGGAATGATAGCACATTTACTTTGGCCTTAAGAGGGTGTCAAATGTACTGAAAACCTGGCAGAAAAATGCTTTTTGTTTGCAATTAGGTTAGGTGACATGTTTATGTAACATGTTTGAGCAGTAGTAAGGAGTTTCCCACAGTAAGTGGTTTAAAAGAAGACAGTGCTGTAATAAACTCATGCCTGTGTGTTTTCTCACTCCTCTCAGCTCTGTCCTGCTATTCACTGCTCTTCATGAGGTTTGCCTACAAGGTGCAGCCACGCAACTGGCTACTGTTTGCTTGCCATTTGACCAATGAGGCAGCACAGCTGACCCAGGGAGCTCGTCTCATCAAATACAAGTAGGCAATATTCTATGCTGTGATATGCTGTTATCATTGTAAACACGGCTTAGCAACTACTGTTTATATTATTTGCATAGTCATGAAGCTTGTCTTTCTCTCCATTTAATTGGAGTCTGGTCTTTAATTTTCCACAATGACTTTTGACCTAGTTCACCATTGTATCAGTGATTTAACTGAAGAGGTATAATAAAGAGCAAGCAAGTGCCTTTAGCGCTCGTATGATGAGATTTACGCTAATGAAACGTATGTTAAAAGTTACTGAAATGATCTTTAAACTTAAGATTGTGGGATAAAACAGAATTGTATTCACTCTGACTGGTTCATTCTGGTATTATTATAGCATGGAGAAGAAGAAGGGATCCTAGTGAGCAGAGTGAAGCAGATGCAGAACAGAACGTTCACGGAGTGGCACCCTGCTGCTTCAACAGCCACCTAAACCTGGACATCAAAACTAATGTATCTAAATATCTAATTATTGATACTGTGGTACTTGCACCATTAATGTGAACCGGAGGTTACCACGGTTGATCTACCACATGAGGTTTTAATCACTTTTTACTGCACAAACCCCTCCAAGAATTTAGGTCAACTACTGTTTGGTTTTTAAGATTTTTGCAATATTCAACACATTGACACACAAAACTATAACATGGGTGAATGTACAGTCTTGTACAGTCTTGTCATTACCATTACTATTTTCATTACTATCTTACCTACTTAGTGATTGAAATATTAATGAATTTCGCAGAGAACTTAGCCTGAGGTCAGTTTTTGCAAATATGGCCACGTGATGGCAAATTATCGCATGCTAAGCATACAGACTTTGTTGATTAACCTTTACTTAAACACAAAGGACACACTGAGTGTTAAGCTAAGAGTGTGTACGAGCATCCAATTTGGTATAGTTTTTATTGCAGTATGACAAATAAGACAAGTTGTTTCTGTCAGTGCTGACCAAACATATACTGTATATTATGCATTGTCATATGTCATGCACTTTAATTTATTGTCATTATATAATTCACATTATTCTTTCTCAAATTAATGAATTGTTTCTCTTAGTTTGTTCAAATAAACTGGCTGTAACAACAATTCAGTGATTGATTTATTTTTTAATGAAGATCAGCTTTGCAATTGCAGTTTTCATTTGATTCTTGTTCGTCTCAAATCCTGTTCCATGGTCATTGTTAGCGATCAGGTCACCTTTGATGATGTCACATATTTCACCATGGAACTGGCAAGGTGGCCACTGCTCCGTATTTACACTCAACACTTTGTTCTGCAACCCAATGCCCTTCCTAACTTACCATCACATCTTTTTTACTAGGTTAAGTACAAATCAAATAAACAGGAAATGAATGGTCATTTTGTATGTTTTATGTACACACCCCAGATTTTACGCTTTTTTGAGAAAATAGCTGAAAGCTGGAGGAATAATTTTTTTAATAGAAAACATTGTTTAGGTGTAGCCATGAGGAGTGAGATTGGTCAGGGTTAGGGAAAGAATACCAAGGTAAGCCCATCAGAAGAGGACTAGGGCGGGCTATGCTTCACTATCCTAGGAAACGCTTTTTTATTTTGTAATATCTTATAAGCATAAAACATTTCTAACATTGATATTATTTGAAAACTGAGCAGAATAGTTAGTAATAAAGTGCAATATAAACAAAAGTGCATAGGATCCAATGAAAAGCCATAACAAAAAAAGAAAATAAGTCAAAAAAGGAACAAAAAGAAAATGAAAATAGTAATGCTTTAATTTCTATCTGGGGTCAGTTGATGTGAAAGGTCTGATAACAGGTCATGAAGATGAAGACCATTTTTAGATTCAAACAATTCTAAAGAATCTAAGAATATGGATAATTCTTTCAGCAAGGTTGTAAATCATGGACTAGGTTCTTTTGTGGTTAAACTATTGAGCATGTATTATCAAAGTACTGAACAAAAATACTAATTTTGTTGTCCTTCTGGGCTTGAATAACCAAATTATTAGCTGAAATCCAATTGTAGAAATTCTACCAAAATAAATTAGATGCATTACAATAAAAAAATAGATGTTGCATTGTTTCTATTCCTGAGCTACCAAATGTACATTCATTAAGGTAAATGTTAAACCTCAATCTTAAAAAATCCATGAAGGATATAAAGTGCACTTCTTTGGCTTTTGTGGAACTTAATTTATTCACATCGAATCCTTTATATCCCCTTTTTAAAGGCGAGGAAAATAATTATTTGGAAAATGCAGATCGTAAAAACGTCTTATTACATTTCTTATTTGAAAAAAAGGCAATCCGGTAAAAAGCAATGGGTACAGTCTCGGTGTTGTAGGAAACGAACTATTGCTTCCAGTAGATGGCAGTAGTGCATAAAAAAGAACCAGTTGTGGTAGTTTTGGTGAAACGACCAAGAAGAAGACCAACATGGCGTCCGTGAGCAGTGATGAGTGGAGAACTATTTGCGACAAATTCACCTACGCCCAAAACCTTACTGTTGTAGAATCACGAAATGACCCTGAGAATGACCCGTTCCGCTCCAAATACAAGGCCAGGGAGCTCCTTAGAGAGATACACTGCTCGCTTAAGAGTTTCGAGGCCGGCGAAGGTGAAGCGGAAAGCGGCGAAGAGAGCGGCGACCAGCGGCCGATAGAGCCGCCGCTGGACGGGCAGAGGGAGGACGTGTTCGGTCAGGGCTTCAGCGGCGACTCGCCTGCCGGGCAGCGGGCCGCTAAACTCGGGGCTGTGGAGTACTATCTGGGAATCAACCATGTTGACACGGAAGAGCTGTCAGCCGGACAGGAGCATCTGATGAACTGCATGAAACTGCTTGAGAAATGCAGCGTGTCGTCGGAGAATGTCTCGCTGTTTATCCATGTCAGGGTAACGTTGACGTTAACTTTCCAACACAATAAACAGGCCGTGGCTGCAGCCAACGTTAAGCTCAACCAAAGTTTTCTTAACAATAATGTTGGAAGATATGAATGATTGTGACCGAGCTGCTACATATCAACCATAACAAAGCAACTGACCAGAATATAGTTAAACCCCAGTACAATTACAAATGTTATCATCAGTAACGACAGTGGGGTAGTGTTGTGTAGCTAGGCCTATGATAAAACAGTTAAGTCACAATTGTACTTTTACATACATTACGGTGTTGTGATTTGTCATAACAAATGAACAAGAATCATAGAGTCCTTGTGACTAGATTAAACGTAGGAGCTAAGAGATCAGATGATGCTGATGATGACTTGCTCATGTATTTTGCTGTTTGTGGTATCAGAACCAGTTGGGGATCCTGTGGGCAGGCCGGGATGAGACGGAGACAGCTCAGGGATTTCTTGAAACTGCAGAATCCATCTACCAACGTTATATAAAGGAGGTAAGGTTGGTCTCCTGTGGGACTGTTTACTTGAAGCCCCTTGGACATTGACTGATTGATGAAAGGACAGGAGAGACTGTCGTAGAAGAAAACCATCACTGCTATCATGTAACTGTTTGCCTCCCAGGTAACTGCCTGACTGATAAATAGCAAGCTTCTTTATTGTCTCACAACTAGTCCACTGTTTAGGTATCATGATGAACACTTGACAGCATACACCATAGTGAGTAGTAAAGTAGGATTAGTGGTAGTAGTGATTATTACAGTTATATCTTTTCTTAGTAAATTTTTGTTTTGTACACTTTTTAATCATGATCACTTTGCCTCACCATCAACAGGTCGAATGTCTCACAACCAGAATTTACCTTTTTGTCATTAGCCAAGGCAGAGTATTATTATTGTTGTACTTTTAGTAAAAACGTTGTGTTGTGCTGTTGAAATTGCAACTTTCTGGTATTCCTACCCTGAAATTAAGATTACATGGGAAGTAGGTAGCAAAAAGGGAGTAAATAAGTATGTGTGCTAACTGTGTGCCACTTGCTGTAACTGTGGTGATGACACCAGCATTCAAAAGAGAAACTGGCGGATGAGTATTAGTTTCTTGCAACCACAAGAGGGACAAGATCATGAAGCCATGGTTGTTGTGTTTTGTGTTTTCAGGACGGGAGTCCACCCACTGACATGGCAGAGTACTTCACTACTGAAGAAAAGCAGCTGACGCATCAGGAAAGGACCAAGAGGTAACTCCAACATTCCCATAGAGAAGGCCCACACACATATTTACATTTACAGACTTCCCAACTGGTTTAATAATACTATTGTCCAAAGGTTTGCATAAGAGGGGTCATTCATGGAGCAAACCATGGGTTTGAATTTGATCTTTCTCTATTATGATCTGCCTTCCCCACATACCCCTTCTACCTTTCCCTTTTTCTTCAAATGCCCTTTCTTAGGTTTGAGTTGGCCTACACCCATACCATGTACTACCTTGCTCAAGTCTATAAAAACCTTGGTGAGTCTCATCTTGCTTATGTCAAATAAGTGCAACAGTATAAATTATTTTACTCATGTAAATTAAATAACTAAAACATGGATGTAAAATGTACTCTGGTTTCATCTTATAAGTAGTATTTTAAAGTATCATCTCGATCATTATTTAAGGCAATTCAGACATCTGATTTTGAACTGGATTTCTATTTATCTATGGGAACATTATGAAACTGAGTCTTCTTGTATTACTGTATTACTTTACTTGATGATGATGGTGGTAATAACTAAAGTGTTTTGTCTCCCAGGTGAAACTGAGCGTGCTGCTACCTACTGCCACAGCACCCTGCAGAGACAGTTGCAGTTAAATCAGTACAGTCCAATGGAGTGGGCTCTGAACGCTGCTACACTATCACAGTATTACATCACTAAGGTAGGGCACATATTGATTCAAATTGATTTGAAAGCAATTGCTTTAAAATCTCACATCTAAAAGGATTTAGCGTGTTATCATCCAAAATCGAAAGGAAGAAATCCATTTTGCCTGGCTTATGCACAATTTTGAAGATATATTAACTAAAATTAAGATATTAAGATAGATATTTTCAAAAACTTTACATGTAGTCAAATCGTTTTGATTACATGGCATACATACAGTACATAAATCATATATAATTGTAAGATCTGCTCTTGTTGCTCATTGTCTCAGTGTTTTCAGTATTGAGAGCTGTGTTTGTGTCTGTTTATGTTTTCTGTGTTTGTTTGTTTGTTTGTTTTCTAGGGCCGATACATGGAAGGCAGGCATTGTCTCTCAGCTGCTACTGTCATATCAGGTTTGGCAGGAGAGGTTCCTTCTGAGGCAGCAGCACAGGAGAGTAAGCATCTAAATCTTTAATTAATATGCACATCCAAAAAAACATAGTTATTTCCTTATTTCCTTTTGTATTGTATACTCCTAATCAACTATAATGAGTCTGGCAGGAACGAACGCAACTGTGTAGCAAAGCATTGCTACAGTTATTCAACCAATCCTACCTACCTCCCTTTCTCAGGTGAGACAGAGAGTGAGCATAGGGAGCAGCTGATGCAGAAGAGGGCTGAGATTGCGAGATGTTGGATCAAATACTGTCTCAATGTCCTGCAGGACTCTAAGAAGCTGCTAGAGGTACGACTTGGTTGTATTGGTGCGGGCACTGTTGTGTGGCTGTTTTTAATATCTTTATACTCAAGTCCACGCCTCTCATATGAGCAGGAAAAAGCACCATCCACAATAACATAAAACCTCAACATTATCAGCAGACAACCCAAGGAAAAAGAAGTTTGACTGTTTTTTAATCAACTATGGTATCTGTATATATGTGTGTTTACCTACCGAAGTTTATGTTTACATGTCTACTTGCTTAAGTGTCTCTCTACATAATTATATTGAGTAAGTCTTAAAATGTGCATGCACGTGTTTGTGACCAGGACAGCATCGGGGAGCTGGATACTGATCGTCAAGAAGAGTTGAAAAGAGCGAGGAGACGTGAGGAGGAGGAGGAAGAGAAGGGCAGGAAGAGCGCTCTGCTGTTTGGCTCTGAAGACACCTTTGACTCCATTGCTAGCCTGGAAGAGAAGGTCTATATACTGTGTCTGATGCTACTGCTAGAACTAATGTTTTTGTCATTGTGTGATCATGTTATACCTGTTAAAAGTCACCATTATCTCTGTGTCAGTAGCAGCAGCAATTGGTGTCTTCATCGATACTTTAAATACCAGTAGCTATCTTTTTAATGTCAAGTCTTAGTAATACAAGGTTTTGAGCATCAGAGGGCGCCATTTTGCAAATGAATGCTTAACCCATTGTTGTTTTCCAGGTGCGCTGTTTGTTACCACTGGACTTTGCTGAGGCCAGACCTGTATTTCTGGTGGGACAGAATTATGTCACACAGGTACACAAACACACACATCAATTTAGACACTCTTAAACAAGTAATCAGACTCACACAGCAGTGGAGCACAGTTAAATAATTCCATAGCTGCAGATGTTTTCAACTGCACTGGTACTACTTTACTGTCCCTGACGTCCTCAATCATATTTCAGGCCAAGGAGTACTTTCAGATGGACGGCTATGTGACCGACCACATAGAGATCTTGCAGGATCACAGTGCTCTGTTCCGGGCCCTGGCTTTCTTTGAAGAGGATCTGGAGCGGCGCTGCAAAATGCACAAACGCAGAGTTGACATGCTGGAGCCAATCTGCAATGGTACTGCCCTAACTGTGTTCTTGAGTTGCCTTTTTATTTTTGTCTTTTTGAATATTTTCATAAAATAGATTACAGTAGGCAAAGATGAAACAAGATAACTGGTGACAATTTTCAACCCGAATGTCTTAGCAAGCTGACATATTTGATTAAATCTGACTTTCTTTCACTCTCTCTGTCTACAGACTTGAATTCCCGGTACTACCTAATGATCCGCAGACAGATGATGTTTGAGTTGGCTGAGATCTACAATGAAATGATGGACCTGAAACTAACACTGGCCAACAGACAAGCTGATTCACAGTCTCTAGATAACCACACTATTAAAAAATTCAACCATCTCTGCTCTGCCTCTGCCAAGTGAGTGTGTGGGACTTATCTGTCATCTATCTGTGCATCTACAGTTATTCCATCTAAATGATTTGAAATACTCTGATCTCCTCGCCAGATACTTCCAGATGTTCCTAGACTCTCTGTGTTCTCCAGAGGGGAAGATCCCAGAGCACCTGGAGGAGGAGGTGCTGAGACCGGCTCTAGTGGCCCGCTTCAGATTGGCCCGACTCCACAGCCGGCTTATCAGCTCTTCACCCTCTGTTCAGCTGGAAAACCTTGACAAGTCTCTGGAAAACTACAAGTAAGAAGATCTATTTTTCAATTTATGGTTTTACATCCAAACACTTTCTGGTTTGCATATTGAAAGATGTGCTCTCGACAGGAGCCCTCTGCAAAATAGTTAAAGGTTGATGTTAGTCTCGCATTGCCAGACCTTCCTCTACATTGCTGCAGAGGGAGGGTCTGGCTAGTACACACAGCATTCCGCGATGGGAGAAAAACAGTGCTCTGGTTTACTGGCATTTCTTTAAACCAATCACAATCGTCATGGGCGGTGCTAAGGGTTGGACGGAGCCCCGGTGTCACAACAAAATAGCCTCGGGAAGGAACTTGTTTTGGTGGAACACGTTTGTTCAAAAGTTGTTTTAGTTGTGCAATTGAAACCTGATATTGGACAGATAGTCTAGCTAGCTGTCTGGATTTACCCTGCAGAGATCTGAGGAGCAGTTAACCATAGTCCTCAGAAATTTAGAGTACATCCAGCAGAATTACGGCCAGCACTGGAGCAATCTCCGAAGTGGAATGTCGTGGATATAAAGAAGAGTGTGTTAATGTAGAAGCATAATGTTTATAGTAAGACAGTTGTGTTTGGTGGAAAAGAAGGGACTTTGTTGAAAGCAGTTAAAAGTAGTCGAATGGGGTAAGTTTTATCTGGATGTACCTGTATAATGTGTTGACTGTCACTTTTCCTCTCTACCTGTTGTCTAGATACGTGGTGCAGTACTGTGAGGCCCACCCTGAGGCAAAAGCCGCCGTGGAGACGGAGCTGGAGTTGAGTACGGAGATGGCCGGTCTGCTCCCTCTCAAAATCAATCGCCTCAAAGCTAAGATGAATGCAAACAACTGAAGGACATCACTGCTCACTGAGTGACTTGTTGTTTGACTGAAAGTGTTGAATCCGTTGTGGAGTCAGTCTAAATTCACCATCTTTATTTATGTACACTCCCAACAATTAGAGAAACTGGATGGCAGAATGAATGACTTTCTTTTTTTGTACTGGTGATGGCTTAATTTTGGTGCAGTGGGCATGCTGCTTCCAAAAGACCTTTGAACATATAACACGCTGTACGTATGTGTCCTCCTCTGTGAAGTAAAATGTGTGGTCAATTTACTTTTAATTCAAATAACACCGTAAATATACTCACTTCAAAATGAATATGACAATGTCATTCTCATAGTACTAACACATAATTGAGAATAGTTGATGATATCTTTTCAACACTTTGAAGTGAATGTGGGTTGAACTCTCTTTACATCGATGGTTTCCTTCCACTCAGAGTGGTGTGAAGAAATCTTTGTTGGTCTATTGCTAAAACGCTCCCTTTGCAAGAAAAAATAGCTGCTTAGACTAAGGCAGTCCCCTTAACATTCTTGGGGTGGATATGTAAATAACACATTTTTATTGTATTTTGTGTAATTTTCTTTTCTTTTTCAATCCTGTGTGACCTTAGTCTGATACACTTTTTTTTTTTTTTTTTTACATATTTTACTTTTTTTATTGTTAATCATATTGGTTTTCATTTAATGTGGCTTCATTTTGTGTAAAGCCCTTTTTAGCTACTTTATGTCTTTGATGGTTATTGTTGAGGCCTACTTTAACCAGGGTTAGTGTGGTAATAATAGGCTGCCAGAGGTTCATATCAGTCCTGCAGGAGTCCAGTTTTGCAAGTCTACCCATGCTAAGTTCAGTACCGGAACCGACCCGTTATCCTCAATTATCTCCAAGTTGAATCCAGACCTGATTTGACCCGTTTATGTAAGCCACCGCAATGACTTGTCATTGCCAAAAAGGTACATAGAAACATGGGTCAGGGGCAATAGTTTTTTGAAAGGTAGTGAAATATAAGAGACCAGAAAAAGAGTTACTTTAGAAAAAGACCAAAACTAATAAGTGAGGTTCCCTTAGTTTTGTTTACATTCATCACATTTGGGAGAGATAACATATTTTTGTCACCTGCTGCCCAAGTTCATTTTTACCTGTGCCTGTGAATTTATATTACTATATTGTTTACCTGTTAGACACCTTTTTTGCAGGTTTTATCTGTCGGGTACCCTACCTGGTGCATGTTTCCAGTACACATAGTAGAGTTGACCCGGTTTGTACTATTGACAGGTAGTTGTTGTGCCTTAAACTGAGATGCTTATTCTGCAAATTATCAGAACAACTGCCTGAACTGTCAGAAACAACCGTTCCAGTGTCATTAAGTGGACTTAATGTTGGTTTGAGATATAATAATCTGCATATTGCCAGCTATATCCAGTTCCAGTTAGCATATTTTCTTCCTGTCTGAGGAGTCGCAATGTCATCCTGTTTTATGTACAGCAGATACTCTATGTAACAATAAACCAATTAACTAATAAACACGTCACAATCACAATATGTGTTTTTTTCTTGCAAATAGAGGCTGTGTCTAAAATGGGTCCTCAGTCTTTTCTCTGTTCTGTCTCAATATATTACAACACAACTACCCAAGTTGAAGCAATGACTCTGGATCCCTAAATAAAAGGCTAAAATGTCTCAGTTTGGGGCCCAGATTATTTTAAAAATGTTCCCAATCTGTGAAATTACTTAATGCAAAGAAATGTCTAAAACAACTAATGTGAAGATGTTCTACACAAGTTACAGAAGGCTATACCTCAACATTGATCTTTTTGGTCTCCCACAGCTGTGTCCTGCATTTAATGTCCCTTATTATTATAGTCAAGCAACTCTGAGTCTTTGTAGGGCACTGTATAAATTCCATTTATATAGGGTTACATACATTATCTACACATTGTGTATTGTGTACTGAGTACTGAACAGCTGGCAGAGATAAAAGGGACTTTTCAAAATCAATAGTTAAAAGTCCTAATACTATTTTAAAAAACTCAATCGCTTTCCTTGTGAGGTCCCTGACTTTCTTTATGTTGAATTTGAGTTTGAGAACATCTGCAACTTTTAAGATTCGGTTGCATGTTGAAAGGGGAAGTAGCCCAGATGTGAGATGTGTGGTCTAATGCATGACCAATTTCCAACTATACACGAGGCCATTGTAATGTAATGAGGTCACTAGGGCAGGCCAAAGTGAGGCGGTGCAAAAAAGCTGAAAGAACAGACAGATACTTTATTATTCCATCAACAGGTTCTTAAATGGTAACTCAGGTAGTTTATTCAAAATCCAAATCAAAGTCTATGAGCAAATGGAAATCTTACCAGAAGAGAAAAAGGTTCTGTAAAATGGAACACAATTCCTCAACAATGATCAACATTTGGTGTCCGGTACTTTCCTGTCATTTGTTCCTTTACTATCCAATTTCCACAGTTCTTTTCAGCCCTGTGGTCTCTGTTCCTCTGCTTTTTTTCTTCTGCTGTCTAGGAAGCTCCTTAGTCCTGCTTCAATTAGTTTGCTTAAAAACCTACACCTGGGTAAGTGGTGAGGCATTCTGGGAGCTGTAGTGTGTGCCCTTTTTGTGGCCTTTTTGTGATGTGGCTGCCCATCATGTCTGGGAATATCACATCTTTCTACTGCCTGGCCCCTTATTGACATACCTGTTTAGCACATGACAGGTGAAACTAATGTGCTGTGAATTATTTTCCAGCAAGGTCTCTTGGCAAACCAAAATAATTTATGGAAACTCCATCCTTACATAGAATACTCATACAGATTTACAGAAAACAATACAGTCATATTCATTTTTGGCACATTAATATGTTCACTAATGCAGAACATTTCTTGTAAGATTCATTTTATCAAGAGCCAAGAATAACTTCATGCTGTTGATGGTTACAATATACATTATGCCAGTTGTGAAGAAGTTTATTGAACACAGACATCAACGGAAAAACACTTTGAAACTTGAATGTCTCATCCCATTAGATATATATAAACCTTTTTACTCCAGGTTTTACAGTACAGATATTGATTGTTGATCTCAATGAGATTACTTTGTTGAATAAAATTGATAATATTGACAAAATGATTATAATCATCAAATACATGAACATGCTAACATATATTACCTTCATAGTTTTCAAATATACATCAAACTGAATATCTCTTACATTAGTGATTGTATAGTTTTTTTGGGGCGTTTTATAATGCCTGATCATCAAATGGAGACTTGAGACATGCTGTGTGTGCAGTACTATGTGAATGTGGGTATGTCTCTCATAAATGTCACTTACAGTATGTGTGTGTGTGTTTTTGTGTGCGTGTGTGTGAGGCAAGGCTGGGCAGGCTACTGTGTCGTTTCCTTAAAGAAAATGATGTGTTGCCACTTCCTGCAGCATCATTCCAATGTGTCAGCAGGAACAAACAGTTCTCCCACACAACCTAGGTACACAGTTTAGCTTGTGCATCATGAGGAAAAGCTGGGTTGTGTAGCATCACTACCCTGTGATGAACAGTGATAGTGAGGTGCAGTGAGAGATGATGTGATGTGAGATAAAGTATTCTTTCTCACAGAATGTGACAACCACAAAACTACAGACGTCAGCTTAGTCGCTCCGATCGATCATCAAGTCTCTTAATAGATGAAACCAACTCTCAACAATTACATCAATTACACTCAATTCTAGTGTCCATGGACTTGGACTGCATAGTCTTTAGTGAGTGTATAAAAAACAAATGCACGATTTGAAGGCAAACACAACATTAAATCCAGTTTTGACCATATGTGCCAACATGTTATTACAGATGAGTGTGACATGGTGAATAAATAGGAAATTTCGACATAAAGTTAGGGTCCCTTTTTAATAAATTGTGTTTGACTATGCAATTCAATGTAAAAGTGATACTTTCAGTGAAGGTTGTTAGAAGCATATAATATAAATAATATACAAATGTATGTATCACTGTGTACAGACAGACCTAATTATGACACCGGTGATAGGGTAATTTAAAGAAATACGATAATAAGGTTTAAGAGAAGTTCAAGCCACCCTTCAACACCTTGAAAAAATAAAATGACCTGAAAGTTAACAGTCTCTATTCATGTTCTGCTGTCTATCTATACTCATTGTGATCACATAACCAAACTCTACTCATGACATTCCATACACACAGCACACCACAGTCCGCGGTTTGGATGGGCCAAAAGCTAATTGAGAATTGTTTATGATTTTAATTATACTCAGTCTAACTTGACCAACAAGAAAAAGCCCAACCTTCTGGATGGTTTCCGGTGCTCACTTTGAAGTCTTTTTTACAGAAAAAAAAAAGGAAGAACAAAAAAACTAATGAACGTCTGCAAATAGGGACAGAGTGCACTGATTCAATTAAAGTATGTCTTTTTAATATATTGATCTTCTTTCAAGAACACCTGCGTTAAAATTATTGGAATTTTTCATAACCTGTTAGAAATTGACAGCGGCAAGATAGCTGCTCATTAGTAGCATCCCAAAGGTCAATCTCTGACAGTGCTGACCCAATATCACGATGGGACGGCACACTGAATTCTTCTACTTTTATCCTAATATCTAACCATCATCAACACTTCCTTAAAATCATATGCACATTGCATCACATGCTTGAAAACATGAGTTACAACCATGTATTTCTTCTCGTGATGTTTTCATCTTCCAGCTCCTAACAGCGCAGGAGCATCCTGAGTAACTTCTGAGTCACCATTGAGTTAATCTGATAAATGCACTTCATATCCCCAAGGCACTGGGACATGCCAGGTGTTCCACACTTGAAATGTTTCAACTTGTGTTTACCAGCATAGTGTTACTTCACAGAAAGAGAAACACACAGATAAGCATGAGAGTGGTGGAGGATGTATTTAGATCTTCTACTAAAGTACAAATAGTAATACAAGGGAAAGAAAATACTACATTAGAATGAGTCCTGCTCTGAACATTTAACTTAAGTAAAAGTACAGAATTATTTGCAGCAACATGTAGGCTACTTCAAGTAGCCTATCAAAAGTGAACTGCTCATGATGCCGTAAGGCCCTACTCAGAATACATTTTAATGTGATTAAGAAGAGCACGTTTTAACTTTATACACTGTTTGGGTAGTTTAATACAAAATACATTATACTTTATAAAAATGATCATATATTCCATTATGTTTTTTTCAGTCTATGGTCTGTTGCTCTGTAGAATTTGGCGTACGTTTTTTTTTAACCCCAACTGGGGTTTGGGGCCTTCAGTGACTCCCAGGACAGATGCAGTATACATTAATAATTATTTGCGTGTTACCCACAGAAGTTTAAGCTGCTTTTGTTGTTGTTGTTGTTGTTGTTTTGTTGTAGCATTTCTCTTCTTTTTCTGTTAAACCTAGTAAAGACTTGAAGTAAGCAAAGTGAAATCAAAAGTAAAAGAAAATTGTGTATATCACACACACACACGCACACACACACACACTTATACACACACACAGTTTTTTTTGCATGAACTGAAGAGAGCTAAAACGATCAATTTCAATGAGCCGAGTTGTGAAAGACGAAACTCTCAAAGATACCATCGTTTTCTTATCTTACTACAAAATGAACCCGCAGCCAGTTAAGACAAATAGTCGCTTCCTCTCGATCATTATAATCAGAATTACAGATTGAATCTTCTGTTATTTCCTCAGTCCAAGTGTGCAGTTACGCAAACTTCAACCTGATATCTGATATTTCAAGCTGCTTATGCAAAAATGTTTCCACAGAGGATGTTCAACAACTTTCAGCACAAGAAGACTTCAGGAAACCATGACGCACTCAGAGGGCTGAGCTCATTTAGGGGGGAGTTTGGCTGTCTGTGGGAGTTTTACAGTTTACATATATTCTTCATCACCAAACACAAGAAGCTTCATTTCGAGAAGAAGTGCCTTTATATTTCCCTGTTGTTTCTGTTAAAGAAAGACAAAGCTGAGGATGAAACTGATTCTGTTCCTCGTTATCTTCTGCCTCGCCTTACATAACGGAAGGGGTAAGTCGACAATGTTGTTATAAAATACTTTCGGGCTCTTGTGACGGGGATACAGGTCGCAGCTTGTGGACTTCATATGGACTTTATTAAGACAGGCAGTAGTCAACATCCTGACATTGTAAGCGCTTTCCCGGAATATTCTCACAATATCAGAGCAGTGAGTGACCCCAAACTGGGGTCACCTTGATTGACAAGCCAAATTAGGAACCGTTCCGCTAAATCAGCATAATGGGGTTACCGTAAATCTATGACTCATATGTTAACAGGTTCAGGTTACTTAATCCTCACTGCTGATCTGAAGGCATATGTACAAAACACTTTAAGGTCAATATGAATCTGTTCCTAATATAACATCAGACGATCAGCAACATCACGGTAAGGTTCATGAGGGAAAACTATGTGGGAGCCCCTGCCTGCCATAGTTCATATTAAATCTGAAAGAGGAAAGTTTCAGTTTCCGAGTGAAGTTTTGTTGTGGCTTGTTGAACGCTGTGTACATGTAATTGGGGGCTTTTTGGACTCTCACCATGACACAAGTAGTATCATTTTATGTAGACCTAGAGAGAGGAAACTGCGTAGGGAAACCCTACATTTAAAAAAAACATTCCTTTGATATGCTGAATTATATCTGATACTCAATTTTTTTCAAATCAAGTAGTATTATTAAAGACTCAACTTATAATATTTACTAACCCTCAATATTTAGGTTTGAAAGAGCTGATGGCATTACATTACACTGGAATTACCTTAAACGATTTTGTGTGACAAATAAAAATATATCAATGTCCAAAGTATTTCTCTAGTTTTCTATATACTGTCTACTGCATATGTGCATGTGTAATGTTCCCTCATAGTACATTTCCCAATGAATGAAATAACACAGGTTTACGTTTAAAAAGAAAAAGGAAAAAAGTATAGAAGTAGGCTATTGTTGCTTTGGCTCTGTTTTTCTTGTATTTTTCCAATCACTGATAAGAGCAGCAGCTAAATCAAGATTTGATTCAGTCGAATAAGGGTTATAAATGAAATGATATAAACAAAATCCTATTTTATTATAGCTGTCACATAGCATACACACTTGACACCAACTCCTACACCCGAGCAACAGATTATCATCAGTTTATACTGGGGCTATTATTGCCTACTATTCTTGTCCATTTTACTGAAACAAGTTTCAAACATCGTCACACATTTAAAACACCCACATTAAATAAGAAATTATATTGATACAACTGTCAGATATCTTCTGTATGGTTGCTGGTGGTAGATTATCTTTGTCAGTAGTATCAGTGTGATACCATCATCACGTCACAGTAATTTTTTTACGTTTTCTTTTCTTATAATTCATCCAATGTATTAATGCCAAAAGTCAACAGTGTGGGCAAAACGGGAAATAGGGATTTTGGCTAAGCACTGCACAAACAGAATGCTCAACATCAATCATTGAACATTTAGAATCCCCCGATCAGATGATAAGCAATGGAACACTCAATAGCTAATTCTTTACAGAGGATATTGGCGGAAAAAAAACTGCTAATGCTTAGGACCAGATAATTTTCATGCTAAACTTGCTGCTGTGTGTTGAGAAAAAGCGGTGGTGGCATTACTTCCTGGTCTTACACATTAGTGAAGAGGAGAAACACCACTGAAGCCTGTTAGGTCAACTGCCACTTTACCCTGTTGCAGAATAATGCTGTAATCTCCTGAAACACTCTATTACAAAGATCACTCTTTATAATTGTTGCATCAAAATAAACAAATGACCATCAACAACCATTTTTTCTCTCTCTAGGAGCACCTAGAACTGCTGTGTATAAGTTTGTGAGATGTACCCCTAAGGCCGACCAGGCCAACTGCGTGACCCAACAAAGTCCAGAAATGGCGTGGACTCCAGACCTACCAGCCAAACTGCCTGCTTCAACTGCACAGTATCTGTAAGTATTCATGTGCTGTCTGCGTATGTCTGTGAGTGTGAGAGTGTACAAGGTTGGGATGTGATGGTTTTTTTGCTCTGTAAATTGCTCAGACTAAGGCGTGATTGTCTTTGTAGCTGTGAGTCTGGAAAAACAAAACAGTCATGACTGTGATAACGTACTGTTGTCAGATAAATGCAGACTTTAAATATAGAAATGCTGATGCTGGATTGGATCAGTTACCTTGGTTAATTCTAGCAAAACAACCTCTGTCCGCTTCTATCTCTGTGTGTATACATATCTTTTGTGTGTGTGTGTGTGTGTGTGTTTGTGTGTGTGTGAGAGAGAGTATATAAGTATGAGGTAGGTGGCCAAAAAAAACAAAATAGAAGACAACGTGGAGGGATAAAGAAAAACAAAGGGACTCACAGAGAGAGGGCAGAGAAGTTAGAGCTGGAGAAAGAAAGACCTAAAAAAAATCATGATCTATTTCATGTAGTCATGCAATGCAGAAAGTGTTGGTCTATGGCTGGTTGGTCAAAACGTTTTCTCTGAACTGTAAGATAATTTAATACAGATCATTTTATTTTGCTTACAGATTACTCTAAAGTAGATTGACTGAAATATTTGTTTTTGTTAAACCTTTCTTAAACCTAAAAAAGTTTCAAACTAGTATGTCTTAAGCAGCATATACTGTACATCTAACCCTAATCCTTTTGGCCTCTGGTGGTGTTTTTTTGGTTCTCCATGACCAACTGCTTCACAGTTTCAATTACTGTTAAATCATCCAACAACAACTAACTTTAACATTATATACACTCTCTGTCCAGATTGTTCCATTTAGTTTAACTTGAACTTCAAAACTGTGACTCTTGGGAATTATTTAAAACCCCTGTGCTCACGCGGACCTATGTTCCCAACTATCAGACACACTTCCTCAGCTTAGAATTACAGTAAAAAAACGCTAAAGATTTCACAACCTCATCGTCCTTTTCCACCTGACTCACATTCAATGTGAGTACACAAATGTTGAAATGATATAACATGCCCGTCCCTTAGCCATGATAAATTAACCTAAAACTTATCCGTATACATTTCCAATATATACCTGAGGTTAGTCACGTCTCTGGTCACGCAACTGATAGAAACATCTCATTTGTTTGTTTGCTGCTTTCATGACTGTACTAACGTTACAGCTGTAGAGTGCAGGCTTTAAGTTTTTACAGGTTTATCTGGCAATCCGGCCTGGCTGTCTAACTGGGCAGTTGATAAAAACACACAGGCCAAAACACAAAGAGAAATTCTGTCTGGAACGGAAATTACAAAAGGTGAAAATACTGGCATTAGAATTTTTGTCAGAAAAGATAGTATTTCAACTTTGCATATTTCCTTAATATCTTAGACTTAGACTTAGACTTAGCGTTATTAATTCCTTTGGGGTAACTCCCGCAAGGAAATTAAAGTTACCAGCATCCGATACAGCATGAGAAGGGGAAAAAAGACAAGAATACAACACAAATCACAATAACAATGATGATGATGCACATGACCTGTATGTATCTGATGATACATTGGGGTAGTTTTTGGATTTATTTCAGTAAACATATTACATATGGGACCTTTAATGAGCCAGTTAAGAAGTATGGGTGTGTGTGTGTGTGTGTATGTGTGTGTGTGTGTGTGTGTGTGTGTGTTATTAGCACATATGGTACGTTTGAAAGAATTTCTGTTTTTATGTGTGTGACTACTGAGAAACTCTGTATCACAGCTTTGGCCTAAGCCCTCAGTTTCCTCTTTTATGTTTCATCTTAACCAACATCAATTTTATCTGTTAATGACTTATATTCAAAAAAAGGAAACTTCAAAAATGAATACCACAAATCATATTGGGGGGCGGGGGTGTGCGGAGAATTAGGGGTGGTGGCACAGTGAAGATGACTTTGGTGAGGGAGATTGGGGTTCAATTCCCACTGCAATACCAATCAGCCAATCTGTCTCTCTGCAAGACACTTAATCCCTAGTTGTTCCATAGGCGTGTAAACTCTGACATGTAGCAATTGTAAATTGCTTTTGATTTAAAAAAAAAACGTCAGCTAAACAACATGTAATTTGGTTGTGATGCATCTTTTAACATTTCCAAAAATTAGATTTAGGATCAGAGACTTGACAGGGAAAAGAGGCAAGGAGTTAAGAAGAAAGAAGGTAGCAAGTGGAAAGGATGGTAAAGTGTTGTTACTTGGAGTCTTATCTGGCCTCTCACATCATTTCAACTTGCTTGAAGCAGCAATGGCTACAGCAGCAGCCCTCCCCTTTGCAGCTTGCCTTGAACAGGAAGTCAGAGGGAAGTGTTGAGAGGAAGTGGGCAGTGACGCCTGTTGGGCTGCTACCGGTCTATTGTTTCGTATCAGCGTATGTGTCACATTAGTCCGACACTTATGTACGAGAAGTACCAGATACCATGTAAAAGAAAGACAATAATTAAACTGGAAACTGTCATTTTCTTTCACTGACTGGTTTCATTCAAATTTATACTGCTTCTAGAGTTACTCTATAAAAGAAAAGACTGTTTGCTGATTTAAGTTTTCTTTATTTTTCACTTGCTTAAAGTGAACCAAAAGCTTTAAACAGTTAACATACCTCTGTTCTTTTTTGGAGTAATAGTTTCAACACAAACAGTATCATTAGTCATTTCATGTCATCAGTATAAAGAAACATAAACAAAGCAACACACAACTTTGGAACCAAAGCCCCCCCCTTCACTTAAAAATGTGTTTTAGGTGTTGGTACTGTCACTGTATGTCACAGAATTATATGTGTGCAGTAGGGCTTCAACTAATTGCATCAATTATTTTCTTTATTATTTGTTTTAGTCAATGTCATGACTTCAACTACAGCAAAGCCGATGGAATGTGTAATGTTTTGTTTGTGAAATTGTCTTACTTGTGGGTTTTTTATGCAGTGAAAATGTCAATGATTATAAGGTTACATGGTAACATGAATATTATTTACTGAAAGGATACATGTGAACAGCCTTCTAAAAAAAGACAGCTACAACCTGCCAGACTGCATACATTTTTAATATCTGAATCTCATTCTGTTTCCAGAAAGGCAGAGCCTGAGGAGGGTGAGAGTCCACCAAAGGAGGATGAAGTGGAGTTAAAGATGGAAGAGGGCGAAACGCCATCGATGAGTGAAAAGGAGGATGAATCTGTAGAGACTGAGGACGGGTCTGGAAGCTTTGAAGGCTCTGCAGCTGAAAGTACATTCATGGCAGACTGGGCCTTTGTGCCTGCTGAGAGTGAGACAGGCTCCGGCGAATCCAGGACAGAGGAAGACGACATGCTATACAAAGGTAATTTTTTAGGAAAATGCTCTTGAGTTGCAAGTATCCAATAGTTTTTTTAAGGTCCTCCTTTTTTTCTGCTTCATGTAGTCTGATCCGTGCTTGTTTCTCTGCTTGTAGTTGGGGTTACGAGTGGCATGAGGCGATTGTTCCCCAGCAGGTCTCTGGTGGGTGAGGCAAAACCAGCAGAGCAGGAGCTGAGAGAAGATCACCTTCTGCAGCTGTAGACTGTACACACACACACACACACACACACACACACACACACATACACAAGGCTAGCATATATTTAGATAGTAAAAAAAATATTGCATCACCACCTGGTGGTTTAAAAACATGTTGCTCGGACGAAAAGTGCTATTGGCAGCAATAGCTCTCTTCAGAGGCAGAAGAACTGTAAATAATGGAAAAGTAGCTACTAAAGTAAAAGTATGGTATGCATTATTGAGCTATATACACACTTTAATTTTGTTTAATTGGGCAGTGACCTCTATTTGCGTTTTCTTGCGGAAAAGATGTATAAGTTGGAATATGCTTTTTACTATAAAATGTAGTACAACAAGATGTTTGCCTTTGTCCACGCATTGCTCATTCTATGTTGCTGTGGTTCCAACCATTTCTGTTTTGGAGCTATGAGGCATGTGTTCCCTTGACACACACACAGAAAACAAATATTTATATTATCTGGTCCCTTTGTATCAAATGCTGTGACACTTTACACTTACCAAGAAGGGTTATGCAACATATTTAGGGAAACATCTGTTCTGCAAAGTTGAACAAGAGAATCTTGCACACCCAAAACCCTCAACAATGGATTCACACAATCACAACCACTGTGAGCTGAAACATATTAAAAATATGTATTGTGAACTTGCATGCATTTCAACATACTCTGTTGTCTCATTTGCATTTGAAATACAATAAAGGATTTATATCAACAGTATGAATTGTGTTTTTTCAAAACTGTCACGCTATCTCTGTTTACTTGTTTACATTATCTCTGCAGTCAGTTGGGTAGTTTGGATAGTTACAGTTTTTGGAATGCTAGATTACAGTCAATCAAACACTGCTGATTGCAGTTTTAGCTGAAAGCCTATAAGCAAGTGTCATGTTTTAGACTAGTTAGTGAACATATACAGTATTTATATAGAGGAAGCCCCAAAAATACCTTTATGTATACAAACACCAAATAAGAATGAAACAATTATCTGTTTGAGAGAAACAAGTAAAAGAGCATAGATACCAATATGTCCAGGTCAGATGTCTACGGTTACATACACAACTACAAAAAGAAGTAAAAAACACAATATCTTTACAATAGTAAAATTGCATTCTTACTGTTTTTGAGAAAGTAATGGCGGTAAAAGCATTGGAAACCTCACATTCATTAGTATTTAGAGATGATGCAGACATCCAATGCCGCATGATGCTGGAGAGAGGCCGGATTAGTCAAACTATTCTTTGTTACTGTAATGCCCCTTTAGTTTTTTTCCAGTAATTCCATAAATTACTACAGACAAAATACTATATTGAAGCAAACTGCTGATTTTCATTCCTTCTTGTTTACCTTACTTAAAAATTGGTCTGTTATAAAATCGATCTATTTTCTTTTAAGAAACCATTGAGTAGTTTGAAGTCACTCAAATTGTTCAAATTGTAAGGATGAGAAAGTTAGTAATTTCTGTATTGGTGTTTGATTCTAGTGTTTTTACTCTCAGTGTGTTCTGAGTGGCAGTGTGTGTTCTCAGTGAGGAGAATTCTTAGTGTTTGGTGCACTGAGCCTGTTTTGAGACATGTGTTAAGAGTTGTGTTGCTTGGAAAGAGTTTTGCAGGTGATGTGAACTGTTTAATTCAGGTGACTGTTGGTAGTGCAGTCTGTAGTTAGAGTTTTGCACATGTAGCTAATGTAGTGATGGGTGAGCAGAGTTTTATTGAGTTGTCCTCTTCTGCTCCAGCCTTCACTTTTCTACTTTTTTTTTAATATTAAAGAGATTATCTTTGGATGCTTTATAGTTGTATCATTTCCAGTTTTTTTGCATAAATATTTCAACTAAAATGGTTTTATAAATCTACTTTTTTAACACAAAGAGAATATGTAATATGCTTTACTGATCATGGCTACTTACTTAGACATTGTTCATTATATGTTATGTTATTACTCATATGAAAGATGAATATGAGATGGGACATTACAGTAAGCTTTTAGGACAACAGCTGGACAAAGCCAGTACGATAAAATTACAATAGGCATTGTCTAAATTCCTCATTAAAAACAAATGTGTACACTAAACAACATAATAAACAGAATAATTAGTGGAAAGCTATTTTAAAGGGTGAGTAATATTTTTATCAACATCACCAATTAAAACCAGATAATTTGTATGGGAGATTTTATTCAAGTATTACTTTATCCCGCATAGGCCTGTACTGTAGTGTATATATTTAGTGTATATGTTGGCCGACTCAGACAAGTAACCACAAATTGCAGTAGATAAATGCCAAAGACATGTCTGAAGAAATTTAGAAGCAGTGTCCTTATTAGTCTGCAGCCAGGGAGCACTGATCTTTAACTGTAAAATAAATGTCTCCCTCAGTAGCCTTCATATTTTGGTCACACATTTTTTTTAAATAACCAATTTAAGGGATCCCTATCAAAAAAAGGTGTGCATGTTAAAAATCAAAACAATATCTAACAATATATCAAGTTTTTCTCAAAAATGTATACATAGACTATATATAAAGTATATGTATTGGCCTAAAAACGTCTGTATGATCATGCTCTAATTGAAGTGGCATAAGGATTCTGTGATTGTCACTAGAATTAAGTGAAGTTTATAATGACATAATGAACAATTAAATAAACAAAGTAATTACTCCATTGGATGTCTGCTCTGCTCCCAACATTAGTCATAGATTTGTTTCTGGATCAAGCAATTGTAAAACCAAGTCACTTAATATTTTTCTAAATAATATAGCTACAGCATTGTGAATAGTGTTTAGGTGTCTTCAACCTCTGACTGTGTCCCAGGAACGTTTTTAGCCTCCTCCCCCTGACAACACACACATGACCCGGGTCACATGAGCCTTGATACTACCTCCTGGTTCAGACAGACGGGCTACACGGATCGAGGCTAGCTGTTAGCTTCAACTGTCTACACGGCCGACATGGTGAGTGTAAAAACAAGCGTCAGCTGTTTGAAATGACCTGAGACATTAATTCATAAAAACCCAGCCTTTACACGGACCCTCAGTTTCACTCGACAGCAGCAATGTAATATGTTAGCCTGACAGGAAAGCTAGCTGGGAAGTAGCATTAGTACGAGGCCGTCTCTGCTTTCTCAATGATGTTTTGGCTAGCTAGCTAACGGCCCTGCAGCTTTGGTTAGCAATAACTCTTGTAATTGCGTAAATGCATTCATGTTTATAGGATAAACGTTGATCGCTTCCTGATTTAGTTAGTTAAGGACAATTGCCGGTCGAAACCGACTTTGGAGCTCTGTTGCTATGTTAGCTCTTGTGAAGCTCATAAGGTTGATTTCGGAGTTTCTCCTAGGATGTCTCCTAAATTTATCTAGGAATTCCTCTTAGAGGATACAGTGAATTAAAAGCATCCAGTTCGTGTCCAGGCAGCGACTGGTCTACCATGGCATCTTGATGATTGCGCTGATTGCTTCAGATTTGCTTCATGCTGAAGCATGTGTTTGTGACTTTGTGCCAGCTCAGAGGAAAATAATGTGGCTGTGCAGCTGGTGATAAGTGATGGCGTTAATGTGTAAATAACAGATAGGGAGTAACTGTGGGTGATTTACATGGTAACAAATTCAGACTGGGACTGTGTCCAAACTAGCACACCCATCAGTCCTATTCATGTGCGCGGGCGCGCGCGCACACACACACACACATACACACACACGTTAAACTTAGCTTTGGTGGTATGTGATCATGCAGTTCAACAGTAAACTCTAATGTACTTAGCTCCGTCTGTTTTACCCAGTCTATCTTTAAAGTGCCTTTAAACTAGAATGCTGGCCGAGTCCTGTCCCAATTATTTGTAATGTCAGCCTGAAAACTGTGACTGACATTCTATTTTAGTCTCTTGGTTTAATAAAACTACATTTAAAAGGAATCTTAAAATTTGAAAAAAGATGTCAACTGTCGCTTTGCTTGAAATGTTCAGTTTATTTTTGTAGCTACAGGATTAATGTAGCAAGGAACTTTTCTTCTGTCCACAGCAACTCCTAATATAATCTGAATAAAGCTAAGCCTTTATTCAGTATCATTAACGTATTATTCTGAAGAAGAAAAAATTAGTAAACTCAGAACAAATGGTCTGATGCATTTCATAGATGGCATGTTTCTGTATGTAATACACTATTTGCCATGCTGTACTTTGTGTTATCAGAGTTTCCTAGGAGGTTTATTTGGGCCGGTGTGTGAGATAGACGTACTGCTGAACGATGCAGAGAACAGAAAGACAGCCGAGTTGAAGACAGAAGATGGCAAAGTAGAGAAACACTACCTGTTCTACGACGGAGAGTCTGTGTCTGGCAAGGTAAACTGAGTTTACATTATTTATAAAGTGAGATTCTGAGCTGCACGAGTTTCAGTAAGGTGGTCCTACACAACACAAAACAAAGCTTAATTTAAATTTACTGTCCCTGTATTTGTTAACAGAACTAAGTCAGCAGATAACAGACTTCTCATCCACACCACAGTCTATTCTTGGATCCTGTCTTTAACTGAGCCCAGTGGGAAATGATGGTTCTTTTGATATGTGTGCAATATTTGCTCTGACTTTGGGAGCAAGCGAAGCCTTTTAGTTTGTTTAGGATCCACAAATGTATAAGCAGATATAGCAGCTTTCTTAAGTTATATTTGAGCATCCAATTAACAAGGGATAGTTATTGTCAGAGATGTTTTTGTGTTCTGTAAAGAGAGGATACTACTCAATATCAAATATTTCCTCTCCAGGTGAATCTAAATGTGAAGCAGGGAGGAAAGCGACTGGAGCATCAGGGCATCCGCATTGAATTTGTTGGACAGATAGGTAAGCGTGAAGAGGTGCATTTATAACTCTATTTACAGTGTATGGAGAGTTGAATGTTATTCACGGTTATGATGAGCTTACCCAACTTACTTGCTCTGATGTTAGTAGGTTGGTGCTGATGGATTTATTTCTGTTCAACACTTATAACCTCTAAATTGCTTTGTGCAACTAGCTCCATGAAATATTTGAAATTCTAATATGCCTTAAAGCTAGACAAGTACATGTCAACAGTCAGTTGCTGGCTTTGTCATGTGGCTATAAGGTTTAACAAAGCATGTGGTCATCATGTGCAGCCTGCCATAGTGGAGCTAAACCCTCCCCCCAACCAAATCTGCAGTAGGAGGAGGGTGACGAGAGCAGTGTGTTGAAAGAGCGTGGAATTGATACTAAACTAATGCATCAAACTATTTGTAGCATGTTTTAGCTGTCATGGATTCTACACCATCACTATTAATCCACTCTGCTGTATTTCAGAGCTGTTCTCTGATAAGAGCAACACCCATGAGTTTGTGGACTTGGTGAAAGAGTTGGCTCTACCTGGAGAACTCACCCAGAACCGGAGCTATGACTTTGAGTTCATGCAGGTGGAGAAGCCCTATGAGTCCTATACTGGAGCGAATGTCAGGCTAAGGTATATTTATTACATAATGCAAACTGCAGGTTCTATTATCATATCAATCACACAGGGTGAATTTATGACACCCGTGTGTTTAAGTTTAATCAATTGTTTTTGTTCTAAGCAAACATTTTGTTAGCTACAGGTTTACAAATGTAACCGTTATACGATTTTCTCTTCTTTCTTTTAACAGTGTGAGCAATTGTAGGATCATGTGATTTTAACTTCTGTAAAAAAAAAAAAAAATCTTTCCAGTTACTACCTTTTTTTTTTTTTTATGAGAGAGTAAACTTTTGGAACACAATACCAAACCCTTTTTAATTTGTAATGCTCTGCTAGTAGTTTTAAGTCAGGAGTTGATGCGTAGCAGTGCAAATCATCCTGTATAAATCACAGCTGAAAAAACAACCAATTATGTGACCATTAACCAATCATGATTTGCGTAGTCTATATTGACGTTTCATATTCGAGTGCCGCAGGAAATTCCACCAGATGTCCCTAATTGTCGGCCAGATGTCAGTCACCTTCCGCGTTTTTTATGTTGGCATTCTAAACTCCGGTGAATTTCTGAGGTCTATGGTAAACTGCTCCTCAGATCTCTGCAGGGTAAATCCAGACAGCTAGCTAGACTTTCTGTCCAATCTGAGTTTTCTGTTGCACAACTAAAACAACCTTTGAACATACACTTTCCACCTAAACAAGTTTCTTCCCGAGGTTAGTTTGCAGCACTGTTGCGCCGTCTGTGTGCTGTGTGGACTAGCCAGACCCTCGCCTGCAGTGCTGTGGAGGAATGTGAAAGACTATGTTTTAAATGATGTAATGTTTTAAATGGGAAGTTGGAGTGATGGGAAATATATCAGTCAAAATTTTGTCAACTGATTGATAATTACAGTAAAGGTTTAGTTGCAGCCCTTTGCTATTAATAATATATCTTAGAAACAGCCCAATTTAACTGGATTTGAATCAACAGTACATGAAAATTGCAGTGGCTAGCCAAAATATGACCAAAACACATGGGTTGTTTGAGTTAAGCATGCGCACATGTGAAGGACAAAGAAACGACTCAATTTTATTTTTCCTGCAAATTTCATATGGTCGTCATAGATTGACACGGAGTGGAATTATCTTTGGATGACAGCATCTTCAGCATTGTTTCGGTCCGACACGTAAAGCTTGCGTTGTCTGTTCTTCTCACAGGTATTTCCTCAGGGTGACAATAGTTCGTCGTCTGTCTGACTTAGTGAAGGAATACGAGCTGATTGTCCACCAGTTAGCCACCTACCCAGACGTCAACAACTCGATCAAGATGGAGGTCGGCATAGAAGACTGTCTGCACATTGAGTTTGAATACAATAAGTCAAAGTAAGACCAATATAATATATTTAACTTTAATGGTGAAGTCCTTATTGCTCCCTCACACGCCCAAAATCCAAATAAGTCAGTTTTTAAGCAGCTCCTCTCGGTCTCTTTGTTAGATACCACCTTAAGGATGTGATTGTTGGGAAGATCTACTTCCTGCTGGTCAGGATCAAGATCCAACACATGGAGCTACAACTCATCAAGAAGGAGATAACCGGCATAGGTAGGAATCCAGGGTAAACACATGTAAAATGAAACTAACACAGATCGGACATGTGAATGGACCAGCACCATGACTCTTTTAACTATGAAGTTCATCATTTTTAAGGTTTCTCTACCGTAAAATTCTGTAGTTGGTTTACTCTTCTATAAAGTCTCAATAAGAGAAACCTCTGTCAGCTCTGCTCCACTTTACCTCATCCTATCACATAATATCTTCCTCCATTTTAGGTCCCAGTACTACCACAGAGACAGAGACAGTTGCAAAGTATGAAATAATGGATGGAGCTCCAGTTAAAGGAGAATCAATCCCCATCAGACTGTTCCTGGCAGGTAAGTTTCCTTCTCTTCTCTTCTCTTCTCTTCTCTTGCAGTTACAGGTAATAATAGTATATTTGAACTGAAAGATTAGGCGATAGCATATCCCATATTCTGTTTCCTTACAGGATATGACCTGACACCCACCATGAGGGATGTCAACAAGAAGTTTTCTGTACGCTACTTCCTTAATCTGGTGCTGGTAGATGAAGAGGACAGAAGATACTTTAAACAACAGGTAACACACTTGCAGACACAGCAATGGTATTCTACATCAGCAGTGATGATAGGTTTTCAATGTAGTGAGTCCCTGGTTCCTTACCTAACGTTTTTCACCATTCTCCCAGCAAACGTCCCGGAATACAATCTAAGTTGCCCTGAAATGAACGTGGACCATCACAAATTGAAAAAAATCTTTGTTTTTTTAACACATGATTCGATTGAGCCTCAACCTTTATATTTAAAATCCTTTGAAAAGATTAGATTAGAGACTAGTTTTAGGGCTTTACTACAAAGTAGTCTATCTGTCGAGCCTATTACAAAGTTGATTCGTTTATTGATGATAATGGTTGGCACAGCAACAGCCCAAGAAGTGTAGCAATGGCCAAGAAAGGCACTGCTACCAAGCAAACATGAATTCAAACAATGCAGGATTAAAATATTGTCTCTGCAGATGTTTTATAACAAAGGAAACACATTAAACACATTTGTGAAATCCAATTGGCTTGGGTGAGAAACACTGAATGGGAACACACCCACTAGACTTTGAATTGGGATTACTGTAAAATTTTCATTCCTTCATTCTTCTGCCTCTGTGTTTAGGAGATTGTTTTGTGGAGAAAAGCCCCAGAGAAGATCAGGAAAAGAAACTTCCATCAGCGTTACGAGTCACCTGAGCCCCGAACCCAGCCAGTTGATGCAGAGCAGCCAGAGATGTGAAGGTGATGCTATGAACTGAAAATACACACAGACACACACCAACTCTTCAGTGCTGAACAGCCAGAGGTGTGAGGGCTGCCACACTGTCTCCCTGGACTGAGAAATGTATACATGAATACATATAACATACCTTCAGACATCCCCGTCACCACTCCACAGCTTCAGATGGGAGCTGTCCGACCACCTTCACTCTCTTCCCATGGACTGAAACACACTTGCATACAGATGCACAAGCATACCATCCAAGAAGGTTGAAAGCTGAATGTCAAGGCTGGAATGCAAATCAAACAGACCCAAGTAAGGAACAGTGAGGCAGCCTATTTTATCTTGGCGTCTCCGACTGAAAACATGCATACATTTATACACAATTGAAGCCATACAATCTCACTTTGCTGAATGCATAATAAAAAAGGAGCAAAGAGGACACGGCTACAGACCACTATACCACTCCATTTATCCCTTTCTTCTGCAACAGGAGCTTCTTTTGTGTGCATATTTGGACAGCACTTATCCAGGACTTTCTCTTCTCCGCAACATTTCTAGAGTCTGGATGGGCTAGCCAGTGATTTAAAGTATTTATGACGCGGGGATCAGCCTGAACGAAGAACATGACAAGCTAAGCCATGAGTCAACACATGCACTCTGCGTTTATCCACAATAAGTTAGTTAAAGTTATGATGTTGCCACTGTGCTCTTGTTGATCCGTTTAACTGGGAAATCAAGAGTTTCCCAGTTGATGGTAAGTATGTTGCAACAGTCCACAGACTGCTTCTTCCATGTACTGTTCCATGTCCGTTTGGTGCAACAAATGTCCATCTGAACATAAATCTCATCTTATATTTCATCTTGAAATGCGGCTGTTTTTTGATAAAATTAAAACGTTACAATTTTGAATGTCATTTATTTCATAAAATAATTTAATCATATAAAATTTAGAGCTGCAACTAATAATAAATTGCATTATAGACTCAGCTGCATATCTCAATTCATTGACTATTTGTTTAGTCTATAGAATGTTGATAAAAATTGTTTGACCAGCAGTCTGAAAATATTAAATTTACAATTACATAATGGAGAGAAACACAGCCAATGCTTACATTGGAGAAGCTAGAACTGGAGAATGTTTGTAGTTTTCACCTTAAAAACGACTGAAACATTTAATCGACCATCAAAATAGTTAGTTAGTTCACAAATTGATAAATTGCAGCTCTAAAGTTATCATACATTCAAAGTTGCTACTTGTAAAAGATTATTGAGCTCAATAGAACATTACAGTCTTTTGTTAAGATGAATATTTGATGCAGTATTCCCTGATGAGGTATGTCTTCTTACTAAAGGATTTCCTCCAAACTGATTTGGCGATTCACCCCTAGGTTTTCTTAAGTCCAGATGCTCTCTGGTACAGGGCCTTTTGCTTGATCTTTAATCTGCTGTTTATTTATGACTAATCTTAAAGAATAGAAACCATTTGTTGTTTGTTGTCCCTAAGATATTTTAAGGGTCCGGTCACCCAAATTACAAAAAAAGGAAAAGAAAATTCCAAACCAGGTATTTGGAGTTATATTTCAGTGCCTTTAGCACCAAAAATGTAATTCCACGGACCTCCATTTTATTGGGATGGAGGGTGAAATTGTAGAGAGAGAGATAAGAAAACTGAAAATATGTTTATATGAAATATGTTAATTTGTAATTTGGGTAATCTGAATCTTCAAATTCTCTCTAGTCAGTCGATGTGAAAAATTGAGTGTCTTCAATATCTTAAATTCAAAGGTTTGAAAGTTGAAGAAGTTGTTTGGCTACTTTTACCTGAAAATGAATGAAATTTCCACTTTCTTCATTTTAGCTTGCAGCATTTTTTGAGCCAGTTGGTTTGGTATAAGTAGAATACTAATGTTAAAAAATGGCTAATGTCTGCTATTGCAAGCACTAGAAAGGATCCTATACCAATATACTGTAAAATCCAACAATATTCCACTGTGACGCTCAGACCAGACAGTTTAGGTTCTGCATTAAAGAGACACACTCACACACACACACACACACACACACACACACACACACACACACAGAGAGTATAATTTGTCCTTAAGCTCTGATCTTTGTCCAGTTTTGCACTTTCCCCTCCGATGCCTAACTTACTTTGAAAGGGGCATGGAAGCTTAAACTAAACTTCACTCAAGGACAACTTCACCTCATAGCTCTCTTGTGTCTATAATGGAAATTATACTGTCATGTATATATCACTACATTTTAAGTGGACTGACTTTCTTTCATGGGCAAGTCATGCTATCATGTTCTATGTTTCATTTTTTAAACCTCTGAACACTCATCTACAGTTCAGTTATGTTTGATCCAATCAGTTTTCTTTTGTTTGGGAAACAGTGTACTTTATTTGCAGGCAATGCTTTCTTTCTTTCTGCCTGTCAGATGTATTTTTTGTCTGTCTTAACACTGTACAAGTAGGGTTTGTTTAGTGTACTTTAAATACCTTCAAAGGTAATGAAGAAACACTTAAATGCCAAAGCTCTACCCCATCTCATCTGCTGCATGTTCATCTTTACACAATGTCTGAACATGCCATCAACGTGCGTTTGTGTGTGTGTGTGTGTGTGTGTGTGTGTGTGTGTGTGTGTGTGTGTGTATATGATATGTATATACACCAAACCCAAATATATAGCCAAAATGAATCATGAATAAAGAAACTTTATACAGAATATGTTTTGAACAACACCCTTTCTTTAAGACAACATTAAGTCCTAAGAGTTCAGTTCATTATTGTTAACATGTACATCTCATCATGTCTTGTAAAAATCATCTGTTTATCCAAAAAGACTGGAGTATGGAAAATACCCACAGATTTCAGGTCCTTTTTATTTTCCAAAGTCATACACATTCATAACGATATTTTTAATTTGTTTGGGTCTGCTTTTTTCAATATTTTTAGGATGACCACCTGGGGAAAGGTTTCAGAGAGGGTTTAATTGCTCAACTCCCTCATTGTAAATATTTTAAGTTCTTTATCACATACAGCTGATGGATCACTGCATCACTGGTAGTGTTGTGATGAACTTTAGGTTTTGAAGGAAATATCTAAATTAGAAAGTAATGTCTTGAAATATAGTAGAACGGATATGGACCAATTTTCATTATGACTTCTTATTGACTAACATAATTTACTTAACATAAATAGGCCTAGTACAAGTATACAACAAATAGAAAGTTCTTTCTGCAGAGTTAACTTGAGTGAATGCAGAGCATTGGAAACCTTCAAAGATCGTAATAGGCAGGCAAAGTCACGCTGAAGCTGGATATTTTTAACATGGCGAGGCAATCATCAGTGTTGCATTTACGATCTTTGGCTTTAGTTATAGAGTAGTTTTTTCGCCTGTTTCTATTTTTGCTTTCTTTTCTACAGAATATTTAAAACAAATTTTAGGTCATATTAAATTATTTTGAAAAGGTTGGTTCATTTAAGCGAGTAGCTCTTGTGTTTTGAATACAACGTTTTTATGTTCAAAGCCAACACAGGCACATTAATGGGCAGCTAAATAGCGACTGGTCCTGTCCCACGTTGTGTCAGCAGGAAGAGAATAGTGTTGACCGTCCTCTGGGGAAGTTTGTGCCGTGTAATCCACATATTCAGGCATTGTGAACAGCATGGAGCGACAATAGCACATTTTGTACGTAGCCCGCAGAAGGTGCTATCTAATAGCCGGGGTATAAACGACTCGCAGCGATGTCAGTAAACCGGTGTATGTATTTGTTTTCTCGACTTCAACGTCACATTAGCACCCGGGCTGGCAGGACAACCGCTGGCATCTGTCGTGTGTCTTCTGGGTCTGGTTTGTTACACAAACAACAACAGGTTGGTGCTGGGGCTTGCAGCAGAAATGTCTCATCAAACAATTCATCTCCAAAACCCCCGGACACCTCTCTGTTTGTCCCCGTGTCTCTGAAGACTGACTTCTCAGCAGATGGGGGTGTGGGGATAGAGCTGACACAACCACTCGATAAAAGTGAGTGAATTTACTTGAGTTTAAGTGTAAGTGACCTGTAGGTTTGTGGAAATATTCAGCACTACAGTTAAAAGAGGAGATATTTAACATACTGTTGCTTTCAGTTTTCTTTTTCTGTGTGCCAAGGCTATCTGAGATGTCTCAGATGTAGGCCCACAGTGTGTTGAATACATAACGTTATTGTTTGCTCTCTGTTAATAATAGACATAAGAGTGGTTGTCTGTCCTTTGACTCAGATGAACTGTTGAAAGTTCTGAACCGGTTTTATAAGAAGAAGGAGATTCAGAAGATGGCAGCAGACCATGGCCTGGATGGTGAGGAATTACATTTTTAGATGTCAATACATTGATTTCAAATACTTCTAATTTTGAAGCCAATCTAAATGTTATTGGTTTAACGTGATTTCGTGTATAATAATCATGACAGCATTTACTGTTTTATTTAACCCTTATACTATTGAATTCACCTGAGCTGGCAGCTGTGGCTCAGGAGGTAGTTGCAAGGTTGGGGTTCAGCCCCGGCTTTTACTGCCTACTGGTCGTAGTGTCTTTAAGCAAGACACTGAGGCCCAAATTGGATACAAGCTCTGTTGGAATGCAGATCATTTACCAAGTTCATTAATATAGAAATGTCATGCAAAGACATTTATTCACATTCCAAAATAAAGACATTTAAAACATCAATCAATAGACAAAATATCCTCACACATACATAGTGAGTAAAAAGGAAATGTTATGAAGACTTTATTCAAGATGCAGTTATGTCACCATGCTGTACAGGTGTAAATACTGCCAGAGCTCTCTACTAAGGAACTACCAACTGAGCTATCTGGGCGCCCAACCAGAGCACTTTTAATCTGTTATAAGAAAATACGTTTGTAGTTAAAATGGAGACTAATCAACTCAAAATAATTTTAATTAAACATGAAAGTGAAGAGTTTCTATAAAACATAATGTTGGTCACACATGCTGCGGTGATCTTGTGAAGTTTCTTCTTTTTTCTTTTCAATCCTAATGTCAGAATTAAGATCTGTGTGTGTGTGTGTGTGTGTGTGTGTGTGTGTAGCTCGTCTGTTCCACCAGGCCTTCATTAGCTTCAGGAAGTATGTTCTGGAAATGACATCACTCCCCGCTGATCTGCACATCATCCTGAGTGACATCTGCTCTGGAGCAGGTTTGTTGGTTTTTAATTAAACCTTAAGATAGAGCTGTGTCAAGAGATAATATAAATTAATTAAACTAACTCTAAATTAACTCTAATTTCTGTCTTTCTCAAGGTCATGTAGATGACATATACCCATACTTTATGCGTCATGCCAAGCAAATCTTTCCTATGCTGGAGTGTATGGAAGACCTGAGAAAGATCTCAGACCTCAGAGTACCAGCCAACTGGTATGTATTAGAGATGCCTAGGAATACCAGGCCCATGTACTGTATGTGCCGTTTATACATCTGATACTGGATTTAACAGCCTGGTACAACAGTGGTTTCCAGCGTTTCTTCCGTTATACTGGCTGTAGGTTCAGTCACCATTTAATTGGGTCCATTTCATGGGTCATAACTTGCACACTGTTACTTTGGTGTGTGTGTGTGTGTTTGTGTGTCATCAGGTACCCTGAGGCTCGTGCCATCCAGAGAAAAGTGATTTTCCATGCTGGTCCAACAAACAGTGGTAAAACCTACCACGCCATCCAGCGCTACCTGGCTGCTAAGTCTGGAGTCTACTGTGGCCCGCTGAAGCTACTGGCCCACGAGATCTTTGAGAAGAGCAACAATGCTGTACGTATTTGTCTTCTTGTGTCATCCGTTTGTTTTTTGAGGCGGAACTCAGCTGACTTAACACATCAGTCTTTCACACATCAAGGTCTCGGGGAGTTCTACTGCTACATTGTGTATGTGAAAAAAAAGAAGTCTTGAGTCTGAGAAAGAAAAATGTCCTAACAGATATCTTACTATCATGTCTTTTTCCATTTCCCGTGGGTGTGGGTGTGTGTTTTTAGGATTTAATCTTTTATCTCTTCCTTCCCATGCTGTGCTGACTGTGTGTTGTGGCAGGGTGTGCCATGTGACTTGGTCACTGGAGAGGAGAGGACCTTCATGGACTCGGATGGTCGAGCAGCTGGTCATGTGGCCTGCACCATTGAGATGTGCAGTGTCACCACACCTTGTAAGTAAATATAAAGACTACACACATTTCAGTTTAACAGTATAAATAAAACAAGAAAACATTTCTCTGTTGGACATCCCACTGAATTGTATCTTACCAGATTGTATCAGCTAAATAAAAAAATGGATATTTGACACTTGTCTATTTTCCATAAGGTAGAGTCTCATCTCTTTAAATCACAAAAAATAAGATGAAAGGAATTTTGCCTTTGTATGGCACAAGTTTTGAGTTGTGATTCTGTTAAATTAAAATCAATCATGATTGGTCGCTAGAAGCAAATGTTTCTGTCTGTTGTCAGGTCATTTACAGAGTAAGTACTGATGGTGATTACGCTTTGTGTGTTCCTCAACTAAGGAGGAGGGAGATGACTTTCCCCAAAATGTTTAGCCCAGGTTTGTTTTTACATTCTTCAGACGAGGTGGCTGTCATCGATGAAATTCAAATGATCAGAGATCTCTCCAGAGGCTGGGCCTGGACCAGAGCGCTGCTGGGTTTGTAACACAGTAACGCACATTTAAACAACAAACAGTCAAACACACACAGGACCTCTTACGCTGTCTTGGACCTCATGTCTCTCTCTATCTCACTCTGATTAATTTGGCCTAAGACTTAACTTATGAATATCATCTGAAACTTTCTTTTACCATTTGGTTAATAAAGCTCACTGGTTACAGTTGAGATAGTAACATTTAAGATTTATTAATAAAAGAGTTTTCGGAATCGTATGTTTTGTTGTGTTTTCACAAAAATGCAACATTTTAAGGCAGGATTCAGTCACCTTACGACCCTAATGGACACTGATTTTGCATGATTTCTTCGTACCTTTTGAATTTATCATTTATTTTTGAATGATTCAGTTTTCCAACCTCAGCAGCTGAGCTTCTCTGTGTTTGTGTAGGTCTCTGTGCAGAGGAGATCCATGTGTGCGGGGAGCCTGCAGCCATAGACTTTATCAGAGAGCTGATGTTCACCACTGGAGAGGAGGTGGAGGTGAGGCTGTAATATGTAATGCAGCAGGAGAGCGGAGTGTCACTGATCTTATTTGATGTTTTTTTTAAATAATTGTCTTTGGGAAACCCTCTCTCTGTCCCTCCATTCCTTTCTCTCTCCTAAGGTCAACACCTACCAGCGTTTAACTCCATTCACAATCTTGGACCATGCCGTGGAGTCATTAGACAACTTGAGACCAGGAGATTGCATCGTCTGCTTCAGTAAAAATGACATCTACTCCATAAGTAGACAGATTGAGGCCAGAGGACTAGAATGTGCTGTGATTTATGGGAGTTTACCTCCAGGTGAGTTTTTGTGTTTTTAGAAGGGTGTATAGATATTTAGATGTATGTGTATAAGGAGGAAAAAATTGTGTGAAATTGTTCCCCAGTCCTTATGTAGACTTAAAGTTAGCTGCAAAGATGAACATTTAAAAAAAATAATCTACCCCTCTTTGAATTTGTTTCCATTCACGAAGAAGCTGCATGTTTATTAAAGTAAGAAGTAGTCATGTCTGTCAAAAAGTCTCTAAAAACCACAACATGTCCGTGGGCTCTATTTGTAAAAAGGTTTAGTCATTATAAAGATGGACTAAACCATTGTTTGTGCCTTTTTGTCTGTAAATGAGCTCCAGACTGTGTGACAGAGACCAAGCTCAGCTGTTCTGTTGTTTACAGGCACAAAGTTGTCACAGGCCAAGAAGTTCAATGACCCCGATGATCCCTGTAAGATACTGGTTGCTACAGATGCTATTGGCATGGGCCTTAACTTGTAAGTATCATTATCTACATTGTATCCCTGTCAAAGTCTTATCCCTTTTTTCCTCCAACAGAAATCAATTGAAAAGATTGTTTATTAAAAAAAAAGAAGCAAATCTTCATTGCAGTGCCTTGTGGAATCGAGCCTTCTTTTTGTATGCCCCATTTTATGGAGATGTTATATAAACCTCCATGCTGTATTCCTTGTGTTTATCCAAAATAGTCATTGGGAAACCTTAAACTAAGAGTTTTTCTACTGTTTGCTGACATGTCCAGCATACACCTCTAGGAGCTGCTAAGATCAGAAGTGATTTAATCCCCATGGGGCCTTTGAAAGGGCTCTAAACTTTAAGCTTTAGCTACAGTGGAACTGTAATGTCACATTTTTATTAGGAAAGTGTGTAGATTCCATCAACTAAGCTCTTGCGTATCCATGTTTCTGCCTTTCTTCCCCTCTCCAGGAGTATAAAACGTATCATCTTCAACAGTCTGATAAAGCCAAATGTTAACGAGAAAGGGGAGAAACAGATGGAGGCCATCAGCACATCACAAGCTCTGCAGATATCTGGCCGCGCCGGGAGGTCAGTCTCATTCTCACTCATTCTCCCCGTTTAGGAAGGTTAAAGGTGGGAGAGAAGATACTAATATTTACAAGTAATTTTAGTTTCTGTCAAGTACATTTTTTTTAATTTTAATTTTAAACCTCTCTTCTCTCTGACACATTTCCCAGGTTCTCCTCCAAGTTTAAAGAGGGAGAAGTTACCACCATGCACAGAGATGATCTGCCTGTTCTGAAGGAAATCCTCAGCCACTCCGTAGAACCCATAGAGGTGATTATTTACACACACAAGCATGTACGCCAACAAACTCTTGGGTAAACCCTGAAAAAACAGCTTTATTGTGTATCCCTGTAGTTGTTGATGTTTCTCCCTCTGTCTCAGACTGCAGGTCTCCATCCTACAGCAGAGCAGATAGAGATGTTTGCGTATCATCTACCGGATGCCACACTGTCAAACCTTGTTGTGAGTATTTAATCCATTCATTCTCCTACCTAGGATTCTTCTACTTTTTTGTCTAGTGAGTATTCCTCTCTAGCACTAGGTAGGAGTTGTTTTGTCTTCAGGACAGCCTGAATTCTTTGAGGTGTTTTTTTTGAACATTTGCTGCATTCATTTCGGGAGGGACCGTTGCACTATTTGGTTGAGATCTAAGACTGTAAACTGAAGTAACTGTCATCTTCCCTTAGCCATTTTGACACAACGAATGCTTTAAACCCCCCCCCCCCCCCCCCCCCCCCCCATCTTGCAGGACATATTTGTCAGCCTGTCTCAGGTGGACGGTATGTATTTTGTCTGCAACATTGATGACTTCAAGTTTTTAGCGGATATGATTCAGCATATCCCACTTAACCTGAGGTCACGCTACGTCTTCTGCACCGCTCCCATCAACAAGAAACAACCTTTTGTATGCACCTCCTTCTTAAAGGTAAGTATGAGTAGAAGTAAATATGGGAAGAAAGCAAGAGATCAAAGGAGCCAAAGGGAGATGAGGAGAGAAGGTTGGGTTGATGAGCTGTAGCAACATTGAGGGGAAAGTAAAAAACATTCATTAATAGTAACGGCAGTGTGTGGGTTTATTGGGGTCAGACAGGGGCAACACAGTAAGACATCAAACCAAACAACTGTTAACATCAATCATTTCTTGACATGTAGCAGTTACATTAGTTTTTGCCTCAACATTAAAGCTGCAGTGGGTAGAATGCAACAAAAATGCCAGAATTTGATTAGAGTGAGACCTCTTCCTGTAGCTTCCTTTCTTTGTCACACCAGCATTGCATACAGAGAACAGCCAATAGGAACGCTTTATCTCTCTCTGAAATAACCAGTTATTAAAATATGCTAAAAAGGTTATCATGGATTTTTTTGCCCAACAACACCAAAAAGGAAGTGGCTGTGGGTTTTTTCTGTTTAACAAACAATCTGAACTGATTCAGTGTTGTAAAAAAATCAAATATACTGTATGAAGGTCCAAAGATAGGTTTCTACATTCTATAGGCACCGTACTTTAGCTCTACCACTTTATGACTTTGTTATACTGATAAAGCAAGATTAGCAGGATTAAATTACAGTCCTCAACATGTAACCGTTGAGATTCAAGTTGTAATTTCTAATACCGGTGTTGTTGAAGTGTGTAAAGAAATATCTTAATACTACACTGCAATGTTTCATTTTTTTGTCTGTTGAGCTTTGCATACTGCCCTGTACGTACAGCTTTGTTGCACCGATTTGAATCTTGTTGTTTCTCTTTCAGTTTGCCCGTCAGTTCAGCCGAGACGAACCCCTGACATTTGACTGGGTCTGTCGCCACGTTGGCTGGCCTCTCTCTGCACCCAAAAACATAAAAGACCTGGTTCACTTAGAAGCTGTTCATGACGTGTTCGATCTGTACCTCTGGTTAAGGTACGTTATGTTTTAATGTTCACATATTCTTCCTGTCACTTAAATGGGATCATTATGGGCATTTGTTTAACGTAATCCTCTATTGGTTGTGTGTGCGAGAGATGGTTAAGTGAATTTGATTTCTGTCTCTAGCTATCGTTTCATGGACATGTTCCCAGACACGGCCTTGGTTCGGGAAACCCAGCAGGAACTTGATGGCATCATACAACAAGGCGTCCGAAATATCACCCGTCTCATAAGAGCGACTGACCCAACCATCACTGACTCACTACAGACACAGGGCAGACAAACAATTGGTAATGGTGAAAGTGCCAGCAGTAGTTATTCGACCGATAGCAGAGGGCAAAGGGGACAAAGAGGCTCAGGGGAGAAGATGGACCGCTCTCTGTCAAGTCGCCTGGTGAGAGACGGGCTGTTGACTCCTGATTTGCTTCGGCAGCTGCAGAAGGAGTGGTCTAAAGATCAGAAGCAAGAATTCTCCAATCAGAGCGCACTCGATACAGATCATCATAGCAACAACAACAACAAAGGGAAACGAAAAAAGAAGAAGAAATGAAGAGAACACAACTGGGTCAATGCTGTTCCCATGAAGATAACTGATACAACCCTTGGATAATGTCTGATGGTTTGTTTCAAAACCATCAGACATTATAAGGATACTTATAGCCAGGCTCTCATTGGCTATCAGTTAGTCAGTTTATTGTCAAGTAGCTTGGCTTGTTGAATATTCATAAGATCTTGGCTCAAATCGAGCTGAGTCTTCCTGCAGGCTTTCTATAGCACGTAGATTGGCTTGAAACAAGGTAACCAAGGCATTTTTTTCCATAAAAAATGTTAGAGTCCATGGTAGAACATTACCACAAAGTAATGAAATACATGTGGCAGGGTATCTTTTTAAAATGGTCGAATTAGACCAGCAACAAACTTTACAGACTACACTTTGGCTTACTAGAAATAGACCCACTGGCGGGGGTTAGTGTGGGAGATGCCATGTCCTGCCTGAGCTACCGGCCCACAGTTATAACCAGAAAACTGATCAGTTTACCGTAATGTTTCACTGGAGCGTCACTTAGTGTGTTAGAAGCATTGTGACCAGGAAACATTTAAACATGCACTGTATGTGTGTGTGTATTATGCAGGTACTGGATCCGTTTGCTATAATTTTGCTTAGTATACCCAAATATAAAACACCACAACAGCATGAGCAGGTATCTAACATAGCAATTGCTGTCAGTGAACTAATCTGAAATGAATTGCAGTTTCTGTTATCATTTTGAATACATTGAATTCAGTTCATTTCTGTTAGTGTCTTGATACAGATGAGCCATATTTTTTACTGTTTGTATAGTTATAATAGTCAATTAAATGTTAAACACAGTCTTGATTCCATGTTTATGTTTCCGGTTATGCAGCTCACACTAGGCAGTAACAAAATGAAGCATGCACAATGACAAACTCACACAAAAGTAATGCTAAAAGATGGGTCAGATTAAATAGCATTTAGCATAATTCAATCTAAACTTTTACATGTGACTTGATGAGGGGGACATTAGGGAACAAGATAATTAAATCAAATGCAACTATTATAACCAAACAGGAGAGAAACGTACTAATGTGAAACTATTTCAAGTCCTGACTGACTGACAAACTACATCAATAAAGAGGGGCGTCCGTCCCACTTGTAAATTATCATCTTATTTTGTAGTATAGCATTTTGGAGCTGATTCTATATCAGCTTGTTCCAATCCTTCATTGAAGCTACTTGATGTTCAAATTATTCCATCAAACTTTTTTTGTGACCTTTGCTGAAGAAGTATAATATTTTTGTAATTCTATGTTTCTGTAGAACTTCAGTAATGGTCTAGTGTTGGTCATAAGAGACACTTAACTGAAACTAAAAAGACAACAGGGTTGGGCAAAAGGAGATTGGGGGAAATGATGCGATCAAGGGGTTTGGCTTGTTAATCATTAAGTTAGAGTGGAGGTTGATCTCCGCTCAGTCAGTGAGAACAAGTCGAGACTCAGAAGAGAAGAAACTGAATCTCTCTATCTTAATAAATGCAGACACTGAATGGCGTTTTTATCACTATTTCACTGGAGTGTGTGCAGTTGAATCGCCCAGTGGCAGAGGAGCACGGACTCACTAACAAACCAGCTGGAAGAGTTTTCATGGTGGTGTGTGTTGCACATCAAGATGTTTGCTGTTCACCTTATTTCTTTCTTCTTCTCCAAACTCCAGGAGGACCCCTCAAAGAAGGTAAGAGCTACTCCACTACTTTAACTAAACTTGTGTTCCATTAGCAATTTTACTCAGTATTAAAAAGACTACTTTCAAGATGTAGTCTAATACAGACGACGTATGAGATTGACAAAGATTGCTGCAATATATTGAAACTGAAATGTCCTTTAAAACAATAGATCTGTAATATAGATAATTTGCTAAATTCTCAAGCAAAAAAGTTTATGAATGGCCCTTTGATGAGATTTACTGTAAAACTTTATATAGGCAAATCATAAAAAGTTCAACAAAACGTTTAGACAAATGTTTATTTCTCACTTGTTGCTCAAATGTAGCGCTGCATCATTCAGTGTGGGAGATTCTAGTAGGATTTATCATATGATAACCGGTTGAAATTTTAAGGTGATTTCATGTATCCAGCACTTGACCTGCTGAAGTTTTGCAGATGTGGCAACATCAGTTTTTTACTAAATCCAAAAGATATGGCAGTAGCTTGTGCTGAAATAAGATGCTGTAATCATTAGTTACTGTTCACCTCTCCTGAGCAATGATTAACATCTTTGCCTGACAGTGTCACTACTCCTCCCTTAGTGCAGATGGGATTGACACTCACTGTCCCAGGGACAAAGTATTCTCAACAAAGTACACTCCCCTTAGAAACACACATTTACACTAAAACACAAAAACACTACATGCCCATTCATGAATCCACAGTATTGGAGTATACAGGGTGGGATTGAGAGATGGAAGGCTTCTTTATATACAGCGTTTGCATATTTATTTAAAAATATAGAGTTTTGTCATTTCTTTAGATTAGAAGATGTGTGGAAAATAGGTAGGTCCACAGTCTCCTCTGTTTGCTACATGTCCCACAATCAAGCGTCACTCCTTGGATCAAGTTTCTGTTAACCACAAAATGACCTTTGAGCTTTTGATACAAGTATTACATATTAATTTAGTGTGCTGCAGCAACTCTTGTGACATTTTTAAATGTTTGCCACACGTAAATCTTCAAGATCAAAGGTTCCAGCAAATTTGCTGATAAAAGATAAATCTTTACAACTATGATATGAATGTACTCCAATTTTGAAGGACGAATAAACAAGATTGAATTTCCATTGACCTTTGTTCTGCTGCTCGTTTGTCTTTATTACTTTGTTGGCAACATAGAAAACAAAGGATAAATCAGCATGCCTTATTTCTCTTTGCTTCTGTTTGCTAACCGTTTACTCTGTTTCTCCTTTAATCTTCAGGTGGACAGGTTTCTGTACGCCATGCGTCTCCATGACGACCAGTTAAGTGACATCTCGGCTCGTTTCCAGGCGGAAATGAGGAAGGGGCTTTCAGCGGAAAG
The DNA here is from genome assembly GCF_013103735.1 of Etheostoma cragini. NCBI lineage: Eukaryota > Metazoa > Chordata > Actinopteri > Perciformes > Percidae > Etheostoma > Etheostoma cragini. The sequence goes on from NC_048407.1 coordinate 22,956,534, forward strand.
CAATGCTGCAGCATCAGTGAAGATGCTGCCAACACATATCCGCTCCACTCCTGATGGATCAGGCAACTCACATTAATGGCTATCACACTTTTTCAGACTTTTGGGAATAAATATAAACTAAATACAGTAGAATACAGTTAATATAATGTTGCCTCTTTTTTCCACTCGTGCAGAGAAAGGACAGTTTCTGGCATTGGATCTTGGAGGTTCCAGGTTTAAGGTGCTCCAAGTTAAAGTGAGAGAGGGCATGGGGATTAGGAGGGGAGGAGTGGAGATGGTGGAGAAGACCTACCCCATACCTAAGGAGCTACTCATTGGGAGAGGAACAGAGGTATGGAGGAGAAGAAACATGGACATTTAAAAACATAGAAACAAGGGATTGTGGAATTTCAGAGGGAACAGAAAAGACAGGATCTGCATGAACATGAAGAGCTTTGAACAAGGATGGGAGCAGAAGTATGGGGTTGGAGGTGGGTGCATAAACAGAGATGGGGTTGGAAAGTTAATACATAATGAACCTTCTTCTACACTGTCTTCCTGTCTTCTCTCCCTCTCTGTCTGTAGCTATTTGATCATGTGTCACAGTCTCTAAAGGACTTCCTGCATGAGAAGAATATCAGTTTGGAGAAGAAACACCCTCTGGCCTTCACATTCTCTTTCCCCTGTGAACAGTCCACCTTAAATCAGGTAACTTACTATACAGTGGGGTTCAAAAGTTAGGGCATCCCAGGTTAAAATGTGTATTAATGTGCATAAAGAAGCCAAGGAAAGATGGAAAAATCTCCAAAAGGCATCAAATGACAGATTAGACATTTGTATAATATGTCACAAAAAGTTAGATTTTATTTTCCTCATTTACACTTTCAAAATAACAGAAAACAAAAAAATGACATCTGCAAAAGTTTGGGCACCCTGCAGAGTTAATACCTTGTAGTTAGTGTCCAAAATTTGCTGAAATTTTATTGAATCCATTCTTCCTTCTACTCGTGAAATGTTCCCTGTTCCACTGGCTGCAATACAACCCTAAAGCATGATTGACCCCCCCCCCCATGCTTAACAGTTGGACAGAGGTTCCTTTCATTAAATTCTGTGCCCTTTCTTGTCCAAACGTACCTTTGCTCGTACTGTAACCTCATTGGTCTACAGAACTTTTTTTTCTGATGATTCTTCAATGAAGACCATATTTGTACAAGTATCTCTTTATAGTGGGATGGTGTACCACAACTCCAGTGTCTGCCAGGTCTTTCTGGATGGATCGTGCAGTCAACGTTGGTTTTGACTTGCTTTTCCCACAATCCTGCGAGCTGTTCTGTCTGATATTTTTCTTGGTCTTCCAGATCTTGCTTTAACTTCCACTGTTCCTGATGACTGCTAGTTCTTAATTGCATTCCGAACAGAGAATATTGGCATCTGAAAACGCTTTGCTGTCTTTTTATAGCCTTCTCCTGCTTTGTGAGCGTCAGCTATTTTCAGTTTCAGTTTTCTAGACAACTGATTAGAAGAAGCCAAGGTGCTGATTGTTGGGGCAAGGTCAGATGCATGCTATAAACTCTGCAGGGTGCCCAAACTTTTGCAGACGCCATTTTTTTGTTTTCTGTTATATTGAAAGTGTAAATGATGGAAATAAAATCTAACTTTTTGTAACATATTATGCGAATGTCTAATTTGTCATTTGGTGCCTTTGGAGAATTGTACCTCTTTTCTTGGCTTCTTTAATACAGTTTTTTACCTTGGGGGCCCAAACTTTTGAACCCCACTGTACATCCGTCTGGTCATCTGGTTTTCATGACCTGCACCTGCAGGTGCATATGTTACTCTGTAAATATTGTTTCTTTCTCTGTAGGGATTATTGGTAAACTGGAGTAAAAACTACCGGGCTCGAGGCCTCCAGGGTAAAGATGTGGTGCAGGCTCTCAGAGAAGCAATAGACAGAACTGGGGTAGGACGCCTGTATTCATTGCAGTATACGTACATACATTTTTGACCCACAAACCAGTTGTCATTCATCAGACAGGCCAGTAAAGGTATGAGACATGACTTTTTCACAAGGGGCTCATTCTATAGATCCACTGACTAATCCTTACCCACTTTTTATAACTTTTAACTCACAGCACTTCTTCTGAAACCCGTCATTTAATATACAAACTGTACTGTAGTTGATGCTACGTTAACCTTATAATCAATCACTCACTCTGTATCTCACTCTGAAGGGTATGGATGTAGAGGTGTTAGCCATGGTTAACGACACTGTAGCCACCATGATGACCTGCGGTTTTGATGATCAGTACTGTGATGTAGGACTCATTATTGGTAAGTAAATTCATTTTCATACAATTTGCTTACCTGTTTTAATTTTATTTTTTTTATTTAACCTTTATTTAACCAGGAAAGTCCCGTTGAGGTTAAAAACCTCTTTTTCAAGGGAGTCCAGGCCAAGAGGCAAAACACAATCAATTACATTTATAAAAGTTATACAACACAGACAGTTAAAACATTTACAATGTAAACAGGTCATTTCAGGTTCTCTCAATCTGGATTTAAAAGCATTTAAGGAAATAAATTCAGATAACTTCAAGTCTTTTTGCAAATAGTTGCCATGCAGAAGGAGCTGTTTGAGGCAGAAAAAGGAACACTTGACAATATAATGCAGTCCAACAAAACTACAGTCTCAAAACTTAACTTAACTTTCATAATAATTGAACTGAAGCCTTCTTAAATGTCATAAAATATAGAATTTATATTTAATTTGAAAATTAACTTTTGGGGCTACTATGATGAAATAATAAATGTTGCAAAAAAAGTGTTTGTCCCTCTAGTGGTTGATTGTATTAATTCATCTTTGTGAGGGATTGTTTTGTGTGAATGGTTTTGCACTCTGTTTAAACCCTTTTAACCAGACTATTAGTGAAAAGGTTAAGGGGTTAGATTGTATTTATTTTAGGATTAGAACTGCAATTTAAGGTTGGATTAGGTTTAACATCTTGTGATCATTTAAAGATCATTAATTTAACCGGAGTAGAGGTGTGCCATATCACATAATTTGAAACGAAATTAAATTCATACTGTGATAATGAGAATATTCTGACTTGCTGACACAATTGCCTGTTAATTTGGGAACAGTTTGGACATGCACTTTGATGTATTTATAATTTATACAGAATCTGAGTGGCACGCCAATTTTTAAATGTTTTTACGAGATATTTGAAGGCAAACGGTTAACTGTTATCTATGCAGACATATAAAACACTACTTATTATTATAACACTACGTTTCATGACATTATATGTTTTTGTAATAAAAATAAAATAATTGTTTAGTTTTTTCTCATTTCATCGAGGATATTATTATCGCAGATATTACCTAAAATATAGGGATATTACTTTAGCGCCATATCGGCCCACCTCTAAACCAGAGCAAGTTTCTTTGAATAGTATGATTATGGGTGTTCTGTATGCTTGTGTGTTTAGGCACTGGCACCAATGCGTGCTACATGGAGGAGCTGCGTCACGTTGACCTGGTGGAGGGAGACGAGGGCAGGATGTGTGTGAACACTGAGTGGGGAGCCTTTGGAGACGACGGTGCTTTGAATGATTACATCACAGAGTTTGACAGGGATGTGGACGCAGCCTCCAACAACCCTGGAAAACAAATGTAAGGAGAGCGGCTTTGACTTTTCTCATGATGTGACATGTTATGGCACAGCATGTATGACAAAAGGACCTTAAACCGCTCTGTTTCTTTTTTCCTCATGGCAGCCTAGAGAAGATGGTCAGTGGGATGTATCTGGGTGAGTTAGTCAGGCTGGTTGTATTAAAGATGGCTAAACTCGGACTGCTCTTTGATGGTCATGTGTCTAATGCCTTGAGGACTAAAGGGAAGATAACCACGGCACATGTAACAGCCATGGAGGAGTAAGTTATCTTTCTGTCTGTATGTATGTACTGTATGTATGTTTGTATGTATGTTCTTCCATCCGTCCTTCTCACACTCCCGTTATGTAAAACAAATGATTTTATACATTTGTCTATTTCAGATACAAAAATGGTCTGAAGAACACCAGAAGCATTCTCATGGATCTTGATTTGACCCCAACATCTGATGACTGTGTTGCAGTTCAACATGTCAGCACCATAGTGTCCTTCAGGTCCTCCAATCTGGTAGCTGCAGTTCTCGCTGCCATCTTGACTCGAATAAAGCAAAACCGGAATTTGAGGACATTAAGGATCACTGTAGGTGTGGATGGAACTCTGTACAAGACGCATCAACAGTAGGTTATCATGGAAATATTCACCAAAAATCACAATCATATGCCAGTGGTAACATTAATAGGCCGTTTTAATTGGGATATACAGTATCTTGAATAATCATCCTGATTAGTCACAGTCTAATAGCACACAACTTGTCATTGGTCACATTGTAATGACCTGTAAAAATAAATTTGTAAGTATCCAAATTAGAATACAATTATGGATTCTTATTTGTTAAATCAACCTGATACACTGTGCCAGACTACATTGGGAAAATACAACAGTGATGTTGTTGCAGCTGCTACAGACTACTAATTGAGGTTAAACATTAAACTCCTTCCATTTCAGGTATCCTTCCCGTCTCCATAAAGTAGTGCGGCGGCTGCTTCCTGAGTGCCATGTCAGGTTTGCCCTCTCAGACAGCGGCAGCAGCAAAGGAGCTGCCCTGGTAACAGCAGTCGCCCAACGTCTGGCATCACAAAGGCGGCAGGTTAGGATGCTGTGTGTCTGTGTGTGTCTGTATGTACTGTATTCTATTCTATTCTATTCTATCATATCTGATATGACACAGAATCTCTTACATGTACGTCTATTGCAGGTGGATGACACGCTGTCTCCATTCAGACTGAGCCAAAAGCAGCTCCAATTGGTCAAGTCCAGGATGAGGATGGGGTTGGAGGCAGGGCTGAAGAGTAAAGGCACCTCTGCTATCAAGATGCTGCCGTCTTTTGTGTACCGTACACCTGATGGCACAGGTCAGACACTAAAATTAAAACACAATGTGTCCATGAATAAATGACACTGAGTTGTATAAAACAGATAATCAGTAAGCTCATCTTTTGTTTAATTTTCCAGAGCATGGAAAGTACCTTGCCTTGGATCTGGGAGGGACAAACTTCAGAGCGTTGCTGGTAAACTTTAAAAAAGGTCCGCAACAGAATACCCGACTTTACCACAAGATCTACACCATACCGCTGGAGATAATGCAGGGAAGTGGAGAAGAGGTAGGACATTTTGTTGTAGTGTTTCTACTAAATAATCCAAACAGGGAGTGACCTCTAGCTCAACCAGTAGAGTGTGCGCCCCATGTAGCCTGAGTCCTTGGCAGCAGCACAAGTTAGAATCTGACCTGAATCTCTTCCAGCTGTCCTGTCAATTAAAGGCTATAAAAAGCCTAAAAAAATAATCCTAAAAAAAATGTAACTAATAATAATCCAGACTGAGGGACTGAAAGTGGTAAGTAGACAGATGATGTAAAACTGGGGCATGGTAAATTAAATACTCAAAGAGTTAATGAGTATTTTCAGTAAATTGCTGAACAAAAAAGCGCATTACATGCAATTTGGTTGAAAAAAGGCTGTCAGATGTGGAAGGTCAAATTCATTTCCTTTAAAAGCTTTAAAAAGCCAACTTGGCTGGATACTTTTCTTTCATTGAAAATCTTTCTTTGTCTTTCTCTAGTTGTTTGATCATATAGCGCAGTGTGTAAGTGACTTCCTGGACTACATGGGGATGAAGAACGCTCATCTTCCTGCAGGCTTCACCTTCTCTTTCCCCTGCGAGCAGACATCTATTGACACGGTAAGTACGGACCTTAGAGTTTAGTTATATTATTTTGTTTGCTACAACCACAGACCAACCAATCAATCAAGGATCAAAATAATAGCTTTTAAGAAAAACAGTAAAGTAAAGTAAAGTATACTGACACCCAAATGAGTAACATCAATTTTGTAACCTCATTCAACCCTTGTGTGTTCCTCAGGGCACATTGGTGAGCTGGACCAAGGGCTTCAAGGCCACCGACTGTGAAGGACATGATGTTGTGAGCATGCTGAGGGATGCCATCAAGAGACGCAACGTAAGTGAAATAACAAGAGAATAGAGTTTATAATGATGATCTGGGCTTTGTCAGTGAGCTGAAAGAATAATGGGCCATTTTTCCTATTTGTACCTATTTGTTTATGTACATGTAGGATGCGAACTGCACAAAACTGTGTTACTACAAAGTGAATGTAAATTATATTAATACATGGAGTCCAGACTATGTCACTATATTCTTGTATTCTGTAGAGCCGCATTTAAACATAAACTATGTTCACGTATGTTTATGTTTGTATAGGAGTTTGACTTGGACATAGTAGCAGTAGTCAATGACACAGTAGGGACCATGATGAGCTGTGCCTATGAAGACCCTAAGTGTGAAATTGGACTAATTGCTGGTATGTGGCCTTCAGTGTTTTCATTTTTTACAAACTGAGGACATTTGGGATAGTCAGTAACTTAGTGTGCTTTTAAGGCATAGGTCTTTTAATTTGAAGTAAGGCTGGAATTATGTTTAGGGTTGTGTTCAGTCCTGTAGTTATCATGGTTCATGTTATAATATATAATATATAATATAAGCTCTCATCATCAGGGTCTTTACAAGTACTGAAACAGTAATGTGAAGTTTGTGTTTATGTTAAGTTTAAATTAAGTTTGTGCTTATTGTGATAACTAACAAAGTGTGGACACAGAGTGTAAATTGTATATTTACCATAGGGGATCAATAAACAGATGAAAATTTAAATTAAATTAAGCTTTAGTTTAATGAGCAATATTCATTAGTGCTTGCTTTATTGTTAATGTAATGTTTTAAATAACAGAGATGATGCGACTGTTTCACAGGAACTGGCACCAATGTTTGTTACATGGAGGAGCTGAAGAACATTGAAAAAGCTGAACAAAAGACAGAAAAATTGGAAAGAGAAGAGGGGACCCATGAAGGAGGCGAGGAAATGGTAGAAACATGCTTATACAGCACTCCCAGTGTTTAGTTTTTTTAGTGAGCTGTGCTGATGTTAAATTAATATTTGGATGATAACCCATATATTTAAACCCCCTCATTTGTTTCTGCTTACAGCTGGATGATGGGACAAAAAGAGAGAAAAAGGTGGGGGATGCTGAGATACCAAAGATGTGTATAAACACAGAGTGGGGAGGTCTGGGTGATGATGGCTCTCTCGATGACATTATCACACCTTATGACATTGAGGTCGACCAAAACTCCCTGAACCCTGGAAAACAAAGGTTAGAAACACTGTGTGTGTGTGTGTGTGTGTGTGTGTGTGTGTGTGTGTGTGCGCGCGCGCGCGTGCTTGCATGCGTGCATGCGTGCATGCGTGCATGCGTGCATGCGTGCATGCATGCGTCTGTACTGAATTTTGTGTTTGATCAGCATGCATTTGTGTATCCTTGTGTGTCTCAAGATTTCAGAGCAGTAGCTGTGTTTGTTTTGCATGTGCATGAGGACATTCTCATACCTTTACATGCTTTTTCAAAGCGTTAATCTTGGTTTTGTGCCTTAAGGCCCTAACATTACTTTCATGCTTTTATGCACATGTGCGTATGTGCCTCATGCTCCAGTAATTCTGTATGTTTTGTATCAAGCTGTTTGGTTTCTCGATCAGGTGACCACTTTGTGGACCGCTTTGTGGATCTAACAAATAAATTGTGTTTTTTTGAGAGTGCAGGTTTGAAAAGCTGACCAGCGGGATGTATTTAGGAGAAGTTGTTCGTCAGGTATTATTGGATTTAACCAGAGGGGGTTTGCTGTTCAGAGGACACGTCACTGAAGCTTTGAAAACTCCTGGAATATTCCAAACCAAATACCTGTCACAAATAGAGAGGTAGGACAAACTGTGTGTATGTTGTGTGTGTATACTGTAGGTCTATTTGTGTTTGAGACATGTGCAACTGTATACATACATGAGGTCTCGTTTAGATAATTTCCTATTCCACAGAATAAATGTTTTGTCCCCAAAAAGCAAACTTACGCACTTACGTTGTTTACACTACAAAGAGTGTATATAAAGAGTGTATATATTTATTTATTTTTGCTATAGTGCTTAACAAGAATAACTTAATTTTGCCCAGTTGCGGTCTGTTGAGGGGCAATAAATATCAAAAGTTCCAAAACATCTATTGTTATTTGTATCGATCTACTAGACATAATATCTAGAGTACATACATGGCATTTGATTGGAGGCTAGTCTCACTTTGTCCCACAGCAACATTAAGAGTTAAGATTTGTTTACATTGTTTCTGGTAATAATGTATTGTATTAAGTGTCCATTTCATCATAATAATCAGATTTATCATAAATAGTTGAACATGCACATGTATGTAATGTTCTGTTAAAGACGGGTGGAGGTGGGGTCACATTTGAGCATTTCAAAATGTACTTGAAAGTAGCGCATTAGTTACTTTCTGAAGTAATTAGTTACTTTTATGATTTGTAACTGAATATCTAATTTAGTTACTTTTTGGAAGAAGTAACTTTTAACTGTAACTAATTACTTATTAAAAGTAACTTGCCCAACACTGTGTAGGACTGTAACTGTGTGCCTGTAGGTCATTGTAATGCGTGTAACTGTGTTGTCTCCCCCTAGCGACCGCCTGGCTCTACTGCAGGTCCGATCTATTCTCCAACAGCTGGGGCTCGACAGCACCTGTGATGACAGCATCATTGTCAAAGAGGTAGAAGACAGAAAATAGAAAAAAAGAAAGTCATGTTTATAGACGATCAGCTGTTTCAGTGCAGTTTCAGACTTCTAACTAACTTTAGGGTCTGTGTGTGTGTTTTTAAGTAGAATGCAATTTTAAGGATATAATCTTTGTTACACTGTATCTGAGGACTGTGCAGGAGAAAGATTTTAACCAGTTGTCAATATTTTGACATTATTATTATTAATATTATTATTATTACTCCGTTAGCCTCTCACAGTCAGACTACATCTCACAAGACTTACTGTACATGCTGTGTATACTGGACAATAGCAGGCCTGCTGTCAGGAATTATGGACAGGGGGACAATATTTTCTAAACTGGGCCCCACATTCAACCCACTCCAGCTACACAGACCTTTACATACAGACAGACCAGATCTCGGGCAGAGCTCATTTGTACCCTTTGGAAGGGGTACTCTGGCACACCCAATGCAACGCAGTCATCAGTCATATTTAACTTTTGAACCTTGTTAATGACGTTAAAATATCATCATTCTGCAACCCTATGGCTTATTTCTTGTCTCAAATACCAGAGAGAGGTTAGGAGTTAAACATTTTGACACATTTCCGAGAAAATCATGGTCTCTGTTGCAACCTCACTTTGGCATTCAGTTAGATTTTTTTCTACTGGTTGAGGAGTGATATGATATTGTCCGGCTTAGCTAACTGTGGCACAAACAGTCTGTGAAGTGTTGCAATAATGCTAATGGTGGTCATTGTTATACAGGTATGTGGAGCAGTGTCACATCGTGCAGCTGTGCTGTGTGGGGCAGGAATGGCGGCCGTGGTTGATAAGATCAGAGAGAACCGAGGACTGGACCATCTAAACATTACTGTAGGGGTGGACGGTGCACTCTACAAACTGCATCCACAGTGAGTTCTTCTTGTTTTAACTGTTGTGGTTGTTGAGTGCTACATGCACTATTTAAAAAGAATTTGATTCAATTAAGAGTTTTAAGAGAATTAAGCTGTTGTATTTTTACCTTGTTACTCCTTTATCTTGCTTCGTCAAAAAACTTTCTAAAAATGAAATTGTTTTTTCTTCATCTGCTTCTGTTTCTAGTTTTGCTGAAGTCCTTCAAGAGACTGCCAGAGTGTTGGCTCCTCAGTGTAATGTGACTTTCCTGCCATCAGAGGAAGGCAGTGGAAAGGGTGCTGCCCTCATCACAGCTGTGGCCAAAAAAAAGCTGTAATGCCCAGTTCCCTCAGCACCGCTGTTCTTGTTGCAATTGTTGCCTTTTGATAATTGACTTCAGAAAAGGCGGTGTCGAAAGCCAAGCATTACACGCTGAAGATGTACCAATCATTCTTGAATGCTAATTCCAAGGAAGAGTGTTCCATTCGCCGCTAAAATTTAATGAGAACACAGACTGCATAGTAGAATAAACTGGATAGCAGAGAATTCATCTGCTAAGAAAGCTAAACTCTCTTGGTGTCTGCAAGGAAATTTATGAAACATGTATGAAACTTTCATTGAGTCATTCACTTTTTTATTTGTGTGCTGGTTTAATGGTTTGTCTGTCTAACATTGTTCTGGTCTGAGAAAGACCTCAGCTCTCTGTGGAAGGAACAAGTGGTTCAGAAAGCTGATCACACATTACCTCAACCTGACCATGCACTTTTCAGTGAATTTCTAGTTATGGAGATTAATAAAGTTTTCTGTCTGTCTGTCTGATGGTTTGGGAGAGCTCCTCATACACCACCTCAGATACAAATGGATTAATCAACAGCTTCTTTCAACCTGGCTGCCAGGGGCCTGACTTGAAGAGCATAAAACATGCAGAGTTATTCAATGCATGATCTCTCACAGGCTTCCCACCCAGGAACCCAGCCATTTGTGCAGGCAGCTAAGATAAAGCCACTGCCGCCAGGGAATAACTTGTGATTTCCTATAAAACGTAAAGAATTGGATTCCAGCTAAGGGATTGCCAGATGACAAGAAAAAGTTGTTAACCGGAAAATGCTTCATATTTGTTCGTAAAAAAAAACATTTTATTTTCTGCTCTGTATTAGATATACACTACACTATCTGAAATTCACAATAAATTTATGAATGGCCCAACACAAATATTTGCTACTGGAGGGCTTAACACCAGAGCCCTCTAGTTTCCAATCATTACCAAGTCAACTGTGGGAAAAGTGTCACACCAACAGCTGCTCAGTCACAGGATGCCAGTGTTAGCATTGCACTGATTAAAGTCTCTGCCTTTTTGTATACCAGAGCTGAGCTGAGCATCTTATCACTTCCAGAAGGAAGTGATAAGATGCTCATTTCACAAATCACATCCTGCAAACTACTCAAGGTCATCACTTTAAGTGAGACCAAACAAAAGGTAAATATGCAGCAACCATAACATCCCCAATGGCAACTAATAAAAAGCTTCAGTTGTCACACACACAAGCGCGCACACCTCTTTGTCTTTTCTATAAAACATAATCTATATATATAAATAGATTGACATTACATGTCATAACAATAATGTATTAAGTTAATGTGAAGGAATCATGTGCTTCAATAAACTAAAGAACTTATTTAAAAAAAATACTGATGCAAATTACTGCAGTGTAAAAGTAGAATGAAAATGTTTGTGTGTGTGTGCGCGTGTGCGTGCGAGAGAGAGTCAGCAGTATCTCAGTATTGATGAAGGTTAAGAGGAGGATTGGAATGCCGCTGACCACATTTCCCAACAATAAAAACAACCAGCACTCTGTTCCGTCTGGACTGACTCTCTGTCCTTGTGCTCGCCTGTCTGTCTCTGCATCTTTGCCATTTTGTCCATTCTGTCTGTTTTATCTTTCAGCGGAAAATACAATTAGGGATTATGTACCATATTATAATCTTATAACTGATTTGACAATACTGCATACAATCCAATACAATGAGCAGTGCAATGATCAGTGTGTTTATGACAATCCATTCATGATTAGATGTGTTGAAGATGAACGCAGTGAGAAATCATCAGAGTGCAAGAAACATAGAAAATAATGCACAGCTAATCCAAAGCATCAAGAAAGAAAGACTGAAAGAAGGGAATATTGGAAAGAATCAAAGAAAGGAGTGAAGGAAAGGTATTGAGAACCGCTGCCTGTTAGCAGGAGTGAGAACGCTAATCTGTAAGGGATTAGCATGTTAGAATGCAACCATCTGAGGGCAACGACACAAACACGCACGCACACTCATGCAACAGGGTAATCCCTCACTGTCCTAGTAGTGACCTAGCTTCGCGGTTTAACTACACATGCACTGACTCTGCAGCTTCAATGCAGCAAACACAGCTGTGCTACTGACTCTGCAGCTCTGGAGCACAGTGATGGCATATTCTGTCACTCTTTGCCTCTTGTGTTTCCCTTAATGTCTTTCTCTTTTCATACACTTCTGTACAAACTTCTTCCTCTCTGTTTGATACTTTTTGCTAAATAACTGTACACCCCTCTTTAATTTGAGCTTTTTTTGTGTTTGAATACCTCAAATGCCCTTCACATCTTTCAGTTTTCCTTAATGACCATTCCCTCAGGGAGCAAGGTGTGCAACTGTTCTTATTCATTCACTTTCTTGTGTGTGCACATGTGCGTGTGTGAGTGTTTGTGTGTTAGGCTCTGTTTGTGGTGTCTTTGTCTCCCCTTCAAACCAACAATGAGAGCTTTGACACACACAAAGACACAAACACACACAGACACACACACACACACAGAAATGGTGACGATTGGCAGAGTTAAGACGCTGGTTCTTCAGGACCTACAAAGGGACGAGCTGGGGCCCTGTTCTCGCAGGATTGTGCTCTGTTTTGTCAAAATAGTTTTCAGGGAGCACAGGAATTCATTTTTATTTGACACCCATTTATTGTCTTTAAAGATACAATGAATCGAAGATTCGAACATCTATGTGGAGTCGACCGTGGAAAAATGAGACACGACAATGTTTCAAAACATCATTGTGTTGACAAATGTTGGATGCTTGATCATGGGAAAACTTCAATGAAGGTAATAATCCAGATAGTAACATAGTCTGGAGGAACTAACACTGCTGGGATGGGAATGATCTGTTATGAGCCTGTATAAAAAGGCTACAAAAATATTCTGGAAATGGATGTATGAAGTGAAGAAGGAGGAGGCAAGGCACAAACATTTAGGTAAACTTCAACAACAGAGATTCAATGTACATGTTAGCAGCTAGTTGTCTGTACAGCATTGTGTGCATTAACAAGTGGTTAACTTACTGTCATAATTATCAGGAGCAGATTGGATAAAGATAGCTTATACAGTATATATTTATCTGAAATATAAATGTAGCTGTCTTCTGGGATCTTTACAATGAGAGACATGCTAACAGGTGACTAATTGTTTAAGCCATATCGTTAGACAGGCTAAAGAGTGAAAGAGCTGCAGATCGAACAGACTTTCTCACAGAAGACCATTTGATTTCCACATTTTTTTTCTCTCTTTCTTCATTTTGACATTCTCCTTGGTTAAACCGGAAACATTAAAACTTTCCTCCCCTTCTTTAGAATTTTGAGCAGAGGAAACTAATCCGGTGCTGGTCAGGGGATTACCAATGGGGCACGTGTAAATTTCATGTGGCATGTTGCTGGATAAAGTTCCTATCTTGAGTATTTAACAGGAAAAGCAATAAGCAACAAAAATGTCACAGGATTATATTAAGAGCAGATTTAATGGACTCCAAAGACCAAACTATTTCCTTCAATTTGTTTACAGAAGAGGACTTTTGACACGAAAAACAGCAGTGGGTGCTGAACCTCTGAGAGCTGTTTTTCTAATTACTGTGTATAACTGACCAAATTTAGATGACATGATGTTGCACCTGTTAGAAAACAATCCAATCACAATGGTTTTGTTGTATCGTCTACTGGCTTGACCTCTGTAAGTTGATTCTGAAAGCATTTAAGAGAATTTACATTTTCTAAAACAGGGATAAATATATTTTCTACCACAGGGATATATATATATATATATATATATATATATATATATATATATATATATATTTTTTTTTAAAGATAACGGCTCCATAGGAAAGGAGGTTTGGTTTACAGTAAGGTAGGTTTACGCAGACAAATGTTTATAAAAGAAAACAGTGTTACTATGTATGATACCAACTGAAACAGATTAAAGAAAACAGTGTTACTATGTATGATACCAACTGAAACTATGAAACTATGTATGATACTGAAACTATGTATGATACCAACTGAAACTATGAAACTATGTATGATACTGAAACTATGTATGATACCAACTGAAACAGATTAGAGACAGGTTTGTTCAGAGGTTTTAGAGAATGACCACCGCATGCATTAACACAAAAGGTCCAGGCAGGTTGGCAGAGATGAGGTATTATGGGGGAATTAACTCCACATCCAACATGTTACGTAAGTATATAAGGCATTACAGTTCATCTGGGTCTGTGGTTGTTCTCTAGAGAGGCCAAACAACAGACAGCTGTTGTTGTTTTGATAATGACATCAAGTCTGTCTTGAAAGCACAGACAGAAGAGTTTAGTCAGAGGAACTGACTGTCTGATCGGTTGACTGTTGGGATGGTGGAGTTAGTGAGTGAGTAGGTGGAGAGATGAAGTTAACAACAGGACAGGTGCAGTTTGTCATCAACATGGTTCTGCTTTTGGATTATGACATATATTTATATATACTGTATATATACATACATATTACAAAAGGCTTTATAGTAAACAAAATAATCTTTACAATTTTAAATCTAAAATAGTTTATAGCTAACATTATGTCTAATATTTTTCTATGTACATTTCTCTGTTCTTTGTTGTTTCACATAACTAAGGGAAGGAAAAACAAGGGACACATATTATGGTGTTCTGATCGAAGGCTTCAGTCACACACAGACCCACATAGTGAGGCAGGGTCATACATTTTCAATTAGCACACCTCAGGTAATACAAGACAATAGCTTTTTGATGGTGCAACACAAAACACATGACAAGACAATTGGCCTTATTTATGTTAAATCATATGCCTTTACCAACAGAAACATAACATGGAAAGGTAAATCTGCAAATACAACAAAAAACACAGAGAATGCAAAAGACATGAAACCTAACCTTTGTGTTGTGTGTTAACAGTTTTGGGAAAATTAGCCAAGGATTCAGAAAACTTGTGTAACCAATTGTGAAAAACTGTAAAACACACTCCCCTCTTCACACAGACAGCAGACAAGCCAGAAGAGATGACAAACACAGGGCATAGGTTCCACCCCTTCTTTCCAATTCGGAGTAATATTATGACTGTGTGAGTCATTTTCCCAGCAACCCACCACGCCAAATTGTATGTCACTTTATAGCTTCCTTCCTTGAAACAGTTAACCCTAAATTCTCTCCTCACCTTACTTCCTTCCCTCTTTCGCTCTCTCTCCCTCCCCCAATTAGGCACACTACCTCCTCCATCACTGAGTTTGCCTCCAAGGCGTCAGCAGACCAGCCAATCACAGAAAAGAGGATGTGGCACTCAGCCCCATGGCCACTCACATTCTATAACTAACCAATGAGCTCAGAGACAGTGGGCAGGGTTCCTGTTATGGCCCTCCCTGCTTCTCTCTTTTTGCCTCCTGTAGCTAACTTGCTGTCTCACCACTCATGCTTCCTGGCTTTACTCACATGCTCAGAGAGGGAAGAGCTATAGTGTCTTAGCCACACATGAAGAAGGTCTGTCTATTTTAAACCACACCGGACTGGACTCAGGATATTTTTATATCTCCTAAAGCGTATGACAGATTGTATGTAAAGTAGAGCCAGAAAAGAGTTTGAGTTCCTTTATTTTACATTTTTCTGTAGGATTTTTCTCCATCTGACTGGAGGTGGTCGTGTGTGTGACAGACAGCCAGAGAGAGATAGGGATACAGAGTGTGTGTGTGTGTGTTTGTTTGTTTGTTTGAGTGAGTCTGCATGTGTGTGTGTGAGAGAGAAAGAGGACCAGGATGATTGCGGCCCAGCTACTAGCCTATTACCTCACTGAACTCAAGGATGATCAGGTTAAAAAGGTGAGTGCTTTCTGTTTCTTCTGCCTCCATTTTGACATTGTCTCTCTATGAGTGAGAGAGACTGTTGGGGAGAAAACACAAAAGTAGAGAGTAGAGCATTTGTTTGTAGAGGTCATTGAGTTCACTCATACTCCCATCATCATACTTTTGCTGTAAGACTGTGTTTTCCCAGTATAGTACATATAAGGATGTCTTTGTTCTGTCAAATCTCTTTAAGGAAGTGAATACAACATACAGGATGTTGGGAAAGAAGTGCAGCAGGCAATTAAAACACTAAGCTTTGATTTCATTGTAAGATGTAAGTCAAACTTGGTCAGTGAAACGTGACAAACTGCACAGGGGTGTGTCTATGTAGTAAGATGTGTAAGGTCTCACATGTGTGAGATCGATGCCATGATGTAAGTTTTGAGAGGTGGGGCCAAAAGGAGAGAGGGCATTTGAAGCAATGATGAAAGAACAGATGAGCAGAGGGCCAAAAAGGTAGAACTTGTAGAAAGAACAAAGTAACATGGAGAGCTCAACACACACGGTGAAAAGAGGAGCTGCAGCAGTGTAAGCACAATATGAGCACTTAAAGAAAGCTGATTGTTGTAGCTTATTTAGTCGTTTTTAAAGCATGATTAAATATAAAAGTTTAAGGTGAAAGACAAGAAGAGTGTGTTGAGCACCATGAATGTGTGTCTTTCATAACTTCTCAGCTGAGCAGCCCTCACTGAACGACTTCTGGTATAAAACTGACTGGACCAGTTTAGGTTGTCCTTGGAGCGGTGTGTGCGTGTGTATTTGTAGCAAAGGAACAGAGCTTGTATTTAGTTAAATTATCTGCTGTCAACATATGGTGCATGGTCCCTTTAAGGTCGCTCCCTGATAATGTCACACGTCATCACCAACTGCAGATTCTGCATTAAACTGTATCGATGGAAAAAGTTCACAGCTATTGCTCTTCCTTCCTCCATCTCCTTCTCTGTAACCTCTTTCGCAGTTCAGTTTTAATTGAGTCATCTTTATTGGCACAAAGCTGTCATTCCCAGGTGTGCCTGCTGTTTGCCTGAGTCAAATCAGAGTCTGTAAAGGTAAAATACATTTATCAGGAGCCAGGATCTGATGTAATACAACACGTCTCCCTCCCTCTACTCCTGTTCTCTTTCTCTCCCTGCTTACCTAAAATAGGCCAGCTTTAAACCATGTGACCATAGGTGACAGGCTTACACACACACACACACACACACACACACACACACACACACACACTGTACCAGATGTGTAGCTATTGTGTAGAGAGCAGAGCAGGGTTTGTTTAGGCCTCAACATCAACTTCTCTAGTCATGAAACTGTGAAACACACAGCTGAATTGTGAAGTGAATGTCTTCAGATAATCGTGTGGGTGTGTGTGTATGTGTGTGTGAACACGAGGTGCAGGAGAGGGCAGCATAGAGGACAGTATTTTTCCACCCTCAATCTGTGGCTGTGTGTGTACAACATCGTGCACACATACATACACAATGGAGTCAGGTTTCCTCGAACCACCTCGCTGTGACGAGGAGAACAAGGCATTGTTGAGAGGAGGAATGCAAACCGGAAGGAGAGGGAAAAGGACAAAAGGGGAGGGAAGGAGAGACTGACAGAGAGAGTGTGATCATTTCCTGTAGTTTGGCTTCAGGCAATGTCAGAGAAAGTTGCGTGTCTGAGAGGTGTGTGTTGAGGGGAAAACATGGCCTTTTACAGATTTATGCATACAGACTCATATGGTGCCTAATGGCACTGTATCAGGAAATAGCACTTTGCTTAACATTATTGGGAAAACTAGCAACAAAACTAACAACATAAATCCTACTTACTGTGCACAGTATTTTCTGTATTTATGTGAGTTATAAAAATCCACAGCAGAGATCTGAGCTGTGAGATCAGATGATGCTCTGCTAAAATAAAGTGCTTAGACTTGGTTTCTAGCTGCAGATAGCTGAGTCATAGATGCTAAATTCTATCCTGCAGCAGGAACTGAATTTAATCTGTGTTCAGTGGATATCTCCTAGGAGAGGTGAGGAGAAATGTGGACAATGTCTGCTTTTAATCCTCCCCTTTGTAACTCTGCATCCCTTGTCAGCTAATAACACATTGTTATTTGAGCAGGCTAGTTAAGAATGCATTCTCATTCAATTAGCTGATTAGGAACTCATTGAGAATTCAAGTTAGTTGAATGCACATATACCATAAATAAACTGGTTGGTCCATTAAGAATACATTCACTCATTCCATAAGTGAAAACATTATGTGGAAATGCTTAAACATTGTTGCATTTGGCCATGCAGTTTCCTTTAAATACAACCCAGAACAGAAAGGTGATAATTGAAGAAATGCACAATACAACTCTTACTGCCAACGGTACGGTTTGAGAATTGGGTGTGTTGTGTTTGGGCACCCTGCAGAATTAATACCTTGTCCTGCCCCCTTTGGCAAGTATCACAGCTTGGAAACGCTTCTTGTAGCCAGCCAGGAGTCTTTCAATCTTGTTTGTGGTATCTTTGCCCATTCTTCCTTCCAAAAGTCTTCCAGTTCTTTGAGATTTCTGGGCTGTCTGTCACGCACTGCTCTTTTAAGGTCTATCCATAGATTTTAAAATTATGTTGAGGTCAGGAGATTGTGAAGGCCATGGCAAAACCTTCAGTTTTCAAATCTTTATGTACTCCACCGGGGATTTTGAGGTGTGTTTAGGATCATTGTCCATTTGTGGAAGCCAGCCTCTCTTTAACTTCAGCTTTTTCACAGATGACATCAAGTTAGTGTCCAAAATTTGCTGAAATTTCATTGAATCCATTTTTCCTTCTACTCTTTGGGGTTGCGACCCCAAAGCATGATTGATCCTCCCCCATGCTTTACAGTTGGACAAAAGTTCTTTTCATTAAATTCTGTGCCCTTTCTTCTCCAAACGTACCTTTGCTCATTCCGGCCAAAAAGTTCTATTTTAACCTCATCGGTCCACAGAACTTGTTTCCACAATGCATCAGGCTTGTCTATATGCTCCTTTGCAAACTTCAAACGCTAATTTTTGTGGTGAGGACGTAGAAGAGGTTTTCTTCTGATGACTCTTCCAGCAAGATCATACTTGTACAAGTATCTCTTTATAGTGGAATGGTGTACCACAACTCCAGTGTCTGCCAGGTCTTTCTGGATGGATCGTGCAGTCAAACGTGGGTTTTGACTTGCTTTTCTCACAATCCTGCGAGCTGTTCTGTCTGTTATTTTTCTTGATATTCCAGATCTTGTTCCTGGTGACTGCCATTTCTTCATTCTGACCAGAGGATACTGGCGTCTGAAAATGCTTTGCTATCTTCATATAGCCTTCTCCTGCTTTTGGAGATTTTTCCATCTTTTCTTGGTTTCTTTATGCACATTAATAAGAATTTTTACCTGGGGTACCCAAACTTTTTAGCCCCACTGTACTATTTAGGGTGTGTTTACCTTGGATCATAGGCTCTAGCTGACCTGAGACCTAAGTGTTTGTCTGCTTCTCAGACACTTTTATCATTTAGCAAATTGGGGTTGGAGAAAGCTGGATGAACTCAACCTAAAGTAGTGACTCCCAATGGAATCACCAGTACCAGTACTGGCAACCATTTCACATTACAGGGATGCATTTGTTTCAATTTGAGTATCACAAATATTAATAAATGACAAGGTGTCAGAGAAGTGTCAATGTGTCACCATAGGGCAATGCAAAGTTTGGAGAAACTTCTTATTAACATTTGGTTTCTACTCCTTATTAGACCATTAGATTACATTCTTTTCAAATGAGAAGTTCTTGACAGAAACTGCAGATATTTGTGATGCAGTAGCTTTTCCAACTCTACTTTCATTTCGTCAGGTTGGATAGCTGACCTGGGTCAAAAAGACAATATGCAAAAATGCATATACAAATGCAACAAGCTCTGTCTTTGCATGTTTAACCTGTTTGGTGTCTTACCAAAGGGGCACAATGTCACGTAGGGACAAATCAGCAGCATTTTAGTTGAATTTCAAATACACTTTTTTTTTTTTAATACGCTTTAATCAGTACAATCTTTTGTGCCACTTTATCTGTGTCAGCTCTATCCAAGGAGTGTTTAACAAGACTGAAGCTGTTTTTTGTAAATTTAATGATTAAAATCTGCATTTTTTTTTTTAAATACAGTAGTCATCTGTAAATATAAATATTTTCTACCTAGTTCAATTTTAAATTGTAGTCAGAATAGTTCTTCTAAATACTAACATATTCTGAATGTAGTGTGTGTAGTGACAGACAGAAGGTGCAGTAGGGAGTGGAAAGACAGCTGTTGGAGTGTTTTGTTTGTGGTCTAATTGAAATCATACATGCTGATGGCATGCTGTAGCTCCATGAGTGGAGGGTGTTGTCAAGCTCCAACATGTCACTGAAGTCAAAATATCTCTTCCAACCACCAACTAGACCTGTAAAAAAACAACTCTGTGTGCTGTGAACCTGTTTGTTTCACGGTCCAGCAATGGAAAAGTGCTGTATTTTATTGAGCCTATGAAGGTGAGAGGTGGACTTACCTTCTGTATGACAAGAACATGTGCTAATGAACATTTATCCCAGAGGCGGGCTTCACATTTAGACAGAATATATGGAATGTAACACCTATACAGAGTAGTTAGCAGTTGGACAGTACTGTTCTCATGTATGTAACTCTCTTTCTCACAACTAGTTTATACTATTCAAATATGACTTTGGGGATAAACGGCAGGTAATTAATGTTTTTCTCCTTGTTAGAGCCCATTTAATGTATAATGAAAGACAAATTGAACATTACAGTTTCAGATAAAATCTTGTCACACTCTTAACTAGCATGATTTAGCACGTCATATCAAAACCTGTGTATGATTCATTGATTGTCTTTTAAATGTTTGCCTATACATATTTTTTTATTTCAATATAAGCTGATTATCTAACAAAATACAATGTTGTTGAATGTACAATAAGGTAAAGGTATGCTGATTGTAACTTTTTAAAACACTGAAATTGTCCTTTAGTGTCAGCACACATATTTCCTCTACTATTGTATTGTATTACATTCTATCTATTTCTGTGGCCAGCCAATGCAAAGTACACTAACACCCAAACTGACATTGTCCTGAACCAGCTAAATATAAAGTCAATATGTGACTCCTAAAACAGGAAGTCAGGACATTCCAATCTGATGTCTGTAACGATGATTAATACTGAGCATATTTGTGTAAACTATTATTTCATAGTTCTCATAGTCTGGTAGTCATTGTTATGAAACAGACTGATAACTATCCAGTTATGGGTTTATTTTGCTCAATTTCTCTTTAGTTTTACAGAAAGAGTCGAAAGGAAAATAATTAAGCAGAGTTATGTGTATGTAGTCTTGGTGTGTAACAGGTTTTTGCTTTATCATAGTATCTCAAAGTATTGCTTGAAGGCACACCTAGCTGTGATTACTCTTTGTATTTAGTACAACTGATGCCCTTATGCTGTCAGTTTATACGTATATTTTCCCCTATTATTTGTATGCCAAAGTCTCTTCTCTTTTGTCTCATTACTGTCATACCCATAATAGTCACAATGAACACCCTTATGTGCAGTTATGCCTTGATAACAGCACTGAGCAAATAGGCTGTATCCTTGTCACACTGATGATGCTGTGCTTTTCCTTAGACATTGACTTTGCAATATGACCATAGCGTGACATGTAATTTGACAATTGCCCTAAGTTTTATTCCGTTATGTTGCAATAAAGCAATATAATTAGGCCCAGTTATTTTGTTTTATGTCTCTGATTTATTATTGGTTAAGCAGAGCTGTGATCAATCAATTCAGGAAGAAAAGTAACATGAGTTGGCCAGTAATTCATATTTACTGCATCATCATGCTTATAGAAAATAAAGACAGTGGGCCTCAATTGCCAACTGTTCCTAGGAAGAAATGTATTGTTAAAACTCACTTACGCAGTTTTCCCAAAGTTTTTGACATTCACAAATGTTTTCTTATCCAAGATTCATGAATCTTTCGTAGACCTTTTTTTTTTTTTTTAGGACATTTCTTAAGAATAAATTTGAGATGTAACTTTGAAAAATATTGCTGAACAAGGCCCATTATGTTATCACCAAATCCAGTAAATCTTAGTTACTCAGCCAGTGTAAGAGGATGGAGTGTTTTTTTAGCTTTTTTATGTGGCACATTAATAGTATTGTTTTGGTAACAGATTGATGGTTCATAGTTAAGATGGAGAAGATGACTGCCTCTTTGGATTTTGTCTGATTATTTCAGATTGATAAGTACCTGTACTCCATGCGTTTCTCTGATGAGACGTTAAAGGAAATCACGCAGCGGTTTCGGAGGGAGCTAGTCAAAGGACTGGGGCGGGACACTAACCCCACTGCTGTGCTGAAGATGCTGCCAACGTTTGTGCGGTCAATCCCTGATGGCTCAGGTTAGTAGCTTAATACATCCGTGCCTCTAACCCTATGTTATAGTTCAAATTTTCACCAAAGCTGGGTTATCAGAGCCCCACCAGTTCAAGCACTTTCTATCATGTAATCAGTTTCCAAACCTGTTTGCCTAATTTATCAATATAAATAAGTGACAGCTGCACAATGTAGTACAAAGATTAGATATGTACTAAATTGACTTGGCAATTTCCTCTTTCTTGGCCTTTCATGGCATGTAGTCTGCCTTTGCTATATTGAAATAATATAGAGGTACTGACTAGGGTTGGGCGGTAATACGGTATACCATGGAGTCATGAAAATAACGTCATCAGTTTCAATACCGCCATTAAAAGAATGCACTTATATCGGTGACAAGGATTAAATATTAAATATAATGTATTTAATGCCTAAAAATGCTTATGTGTAGTTCTGCAGTTTGGCAGCATTTTGGGTTCCGACCTAATGAGAAGGGAGAGGTGTGTCAGTATTAGTGTTTGGCATTCAGTTTCTGATCGTGTAGACACAAGCCAACAGTTTGGTGACACCGTCTGAACCTTGCATCATCATTTTTAATAGGTCACGGTTGTACCGTATACCGCAGTAAATTAGGGAGGTTTGACGTATCAAAATTTGGATACTGGCTAACTCTAGTACTGACACAACAGAGACAGGAAGGACTCTTCTGCCACCACTCATGTCTAGGTAGATTTACATTGAAAATGTTTTACTATATTAAATATTAAACTTAGTTACGTAGTCATCAGGAAAGTATATTTCACTGCAGAGAAAAAGAGCAAAGGCCAGTTTGTATTTTTCATTCATAGTTGCCGGGTCCTATACCAGCTTTCAAAGGACAGGGAAACATGCGCAGCAGAAAGTCCCCTCACATTTATGATATTATTAAAGTGTCTAAATGACCTGATCTGGCATGTCTTTGACATGTCAGAGGAAAGGAGATGTAATCACAGTGAACAGGGTGAACATTCAAGCTTTATACAGACCGTTTTGGTGCTCTGATACAAACCATAGTCCTTTAGCTGTCTACAGTGCTAACCACCACAGTGTGTGGAGTTAGATTAGATTAGTAGCAGAATCACCTATTACTTGTTGTTGAAGCTGTTAAACAATACAATCCTAAAAGACAAAACCTTGCTTATGGATAAAGGTATTATGCAAGTTTTGTGTAGTAGGGGATGGGTGTACAATAAAAAGTACAAAAAAAGTACATAAACTTTACCTTTCATTATATAATTGACACCGTAACTATCTTGCTTACAGTAATCCGACCTATAGCAAAACTACTGTTTCCTCTTGGTGCAGTGACATACAGTATACACAATGCACTTACATACGTCATTATATCATTGTTTATCACATGCTGTCTAATCCTCATTTTCTGCAGTCGTTCTGCCCTTGTAACTCAAGTGAATGTGAGTCAGAATTTGCTCATATCCTGTACGTGTTGTACTTTGAGAGGAGAGGAGGCCCTGTCCACTTAAACTGAGGGACAGATTTTATGATCTTTTTAGTCAGATCAAATGATAACGGAAGCAAAACGTAGGTTGGCGGCACAACAGCAATCTTAAATCTACTTTAGTCTACGACATGAGAGCTGTTATTCCAGTCCAAACACACAAGAACACACCCATCAGAGATTAGCACGAATCCTGCTGCCATTGTTTGAGAACAAGATGACTACGAGACCTCAAGTTACAAAGGTCGAACACAGTAGGTTTAGTCTGATTTATTACTAAATATAAGATTTTCAAGAAATGCAAATGATGCTGTGAAAAACTGATGCTAAATAGTAATTAATCCACACCTAATTATCTTACTTTCTTATATTACTTATCAATGTTACTGTGAATTCAATTAAATAAATGTCTTTGCGTACACAAAGATTTATATCTTTTCTAATTGCAGTTGCTACCATTTGTTGGTGGTAAAGACGGGTTATGTCTTTGCCATATTCTTACTGTGAGCCCCTCCATATGTTTCATTATCTACTATATTGTCAAATGTGCACAGATAACAATTTACAGCCACGGAAAGTCACCAAAAATTAAATAAAATAACAATTTTGCTGTTGTTCTATGGGTCTGTTCTCTCTCGCCAACCTACAGAGAATATAAAAAAATTACAAAAGACTAAAATTGAAAAGTAATACTTTGTGTTGTCATTATTTTGAAACCTTGATTGCAACTGTCCTGTTGTATCAGTCAGTCTGCACCACTGACTCAACCTTGCATTCTGATCTGCACCAAAGCTTGTGGCACAAGATCAAAGTGATGTGAAACTACACTGGTGGGTAAAAATAAAAATGTTTCTAATATCATTAGAAACTTTACTGGAAAACAACCTACTGTGGTGTGGCATTTCTACCTTTTTAATTACGGCCTAAAATCATCATTGCCAACACATTTAGAAAAGCATGTAAAGATTGACTGTTTCTAAGTTAGTTTGTATTCAAATCATTGGGCTCTTTATTCCAAACTGTGTCCCATGCAGCAACACCAAGAATTTTCTAGGGGTGGTAATCTCTTGGCACCGATGAAGAGGCCAATGATTCGATTCTAAACCGATGATGCATCTCAATGCAACAATTTTTTACTTTAAATTTCCATGTGTGATTGATTTGATTTGAGTTTGTTAGATTTTGACAAATGCAGTATTTGTCACACACAAGTTTTAATACAATTTTTTTTTTCTACTGAGGTTTTTGTTTTGTAGTCATTCCAAGCCTTAAAGATGCTTGTGAAAGTCACCTTCTTTCACAGTTATCTTCAAGTCAGAGGCTCTGTCATGTTTAAAAGAGGGGGAATTGACTTAGAACATGAAACATGAGGTGGTCATATGTAATGTGATAAAGTAGATGAACAGCCTTTATGTGTTTTGCCTAATTATTTTATGTATGTCTTATTAGATCATATAGGTGAGTATATGTACAGAATGGTGATGCATCTAAGAATCAATTGTTTTTTCCATCCCTACAATTTTCTGTTATGTATGACTTCTGGTAAATACTTTCTAAATTGGTACTTGAGGTTACATTGGATGTGCGTTCTTAGGTAATGTCAGCAACAGTTTCCATATGTACCTAACTGCAAATTAAAATTTCACCCCCCTCTCTCTTTTCTCTTCTTGTCTCTCCGTCATCTTCCCACTTTTTCCGTCTTGACAGAGAAGGGAGACTTCATTGCGTTGGATTTGGGAGGTAGTAACTTCAGGATTCTCCGCGTCAGAGTGAGCCATGAGAAGAAACAGACCGTTCAGATGGAGAGTCAAATCTATGACACACCAGAGGACATCATCCACGGCAGTGGAACAGGAGTAGGTGTACACACACATACATACACACACACACACACACACACACACACAGTCTCTTCCGTTCAACCTGAGACAACCGCTCCCTTTACCACCTCTGTTCTAGCTGTTTGACCATGTGGCAGAGTGTCTTGGTGACTTCATGGAGAAACACAACATCAAAGACAAGAAGCTCCCAGTTGGATTTACCTTCTCCTTCCCCTGCCAGCAGACCAAACTAGATGAGGTAAAAGAAAATTTAAAATTGATCAGCAGATGTTGATATAGTTGACTTCTTTGTGACACACATTTTCCATTTATTATCTTTTATTCAAATCCCTGACGATTACCATGCAATCCATTTACATTATGAGTTGCCGCAGTTGCAATGGAGACCTGATCCACAGTCATGTGTGTGTGCCAGGCGCTGCCCAACAAAACCAAGTCTCCACAAATATATTCCTTTTCTCACTTCTCTCTGGCTCTATCTCTGTTGTCTCCAGGGCTGTCTGATAACATGGACAAAGCGTTTCAAGACCAGTGGAGTGGAGGGAATGGACGTTGTCAAGCTTCTCAACAAAGCCATTCAGAAACGCGGAGTGAGTCTTATATTTTGCCTTATTTGTGCTTATTTAGTTATCAAGTTATACACTTCAGTTCTGCCATCGGAAGTTCAAGTTTAATTCAACTGGGATGCTGAATGACTGAGATGACAGCAAACCATACTCACTTATCCGTGTGTGCTTTGATTTCATTCAGGACTATGAAGCTGACATCATGGCAGTAGTGAATGATACTGTGGGAACAATGATGACCTGTGGTTTTGATGACCAGCGCTGTGAAGTCGGCATTATCATTGGTACTACATCAATGTGCATTTGGAACCTATTACCGTCAAGTATTTGGCATTGTTGCAAGTTAAATGGAATTCAATGCTCTCTGAACTGATCAAATAAGCAGAACAGAAAGTAGATCAAATTGATCAAAGGATATGTATATATGTGTTAAGGTACTGGTACCAATGCGTGCTACATGGAGGAGCTGCGTCACATTGACCAGGTGGAGGGAGACGAGGGTAGGATGTGTGTCAACACTGAGTGGGGAGCCTTCGGAGACGACGGCAGGCTGGAAGACATCAGGACAGAGTTTGACAGAGAGATAGACCGAGGCTCTCTCAACCCCGGAAAACAGCTGTATGTCAAACCAAAACTATTACAGTCTTGTTTATGTTCACTTTTTTGAGTTGCAAGGGAATCACAGAATCAGCTGATGATAAGATGCCAGTTACTCAGCCAGCTGTTGTTTATTGTTCTGGGTAGAGATAAGATTAAGATGACTACTTAATTAATTTATATCAAAACAAAAAAATTAATAATAAATTACTAGAGACTTTAAGGATAAAAGTGACAAACGTACGTCAAACCTTGCCGTTTTGTCTTTAGATGAATGTAGCTGAGGCTGTGCTTTAAGATCCAAGTTATTCTGCATGTTTGCTGTTTACACAAGTTGTCACAGAAGTCCTACACTCTGTTAATGAGCAGAGATCAAGGCAATGCTCTTTGTTCACTCTCTGCCCAGGTTTGTTTTTCCCACAGGGGACCCAAAGTCAGTTTTTCAAAAAAATGTGAGATGCTTATAGCCTGACCATGAGAAGGTCAGAATGTGAATCAGCACATTAAATGCTTCTTCTGAATAGAAAACATGTAGAATAGGTTTATCTGTTCTAAAAACTCAACTAGTGGCATCTTTAACCATTAAAGAACAGCTCTGTTGGTTTGTAGGTTATAGTGATATTTATTTAAACCTGTTTGTTTTACCCACCTCTCATTTTTTCTGTCACTGTGTCGTAGATTTGAGAAGATGGTCAGTGGAATGTACATAGGAGAGCTGGTTCGTCTCATCCTGGTGAAGATGGCCAGAGAGGGCTTGCTGTTCGATGGGAGGATCACCCCTGAGCTGCTCACTAAAGAGAAGCTTGAGACCAAACACATCTCAGCCATAGAGAAGTAAGTCAAAATTCCTTGCATTTTCTTAATTGAGTAGTTACATAAAAACTAAATGATAAATCCTTTAAATAGTATACATTTCTAGTCCATCATTGCTTATCTGTCTTTCCTGTTAAGGAGCAAGGAGGGGTTGACCAAGGCCAAAGAGATCTTAAGCAGACTTGGCGTGGAGCCCTCACACGATGACTGCATTGCTGTGCAGCATGTGTGTAATGTTGCTGGAAATTCTTAAATCGTGAATCCCTCTTTTCAGAGATTCCCCTTAAATTAATGAAACAATACATAGTCAAAGTATATTTAAGTATTTAATGTAGTACTTTCAAACAAACTATTTAATGCAAATTAAAGTGAGCAAAATAATTTATTTTTATTTTATTGGTGTGTTTTTGCCATTAAGATGCTTTTAATTGCCAACATAATTGCATACATTCATATTACAAATTACTGTAGTATCTTGAAAGAGTTTCAATAAAAAGATAAGGC
Organism: Etheostoma cragini; assembly: GCF_013103735.1. Lineage (NCBI taxonomy): Eukaryota > Metazoa > Chordata > Actinopteri > Perciformes > Percidae > Etheostoma > Etheostoma cragini. Next base: position 22,984,590 of record NC_048407.1, read on the forward strand.
TTTGTTTATCTTATTCTGACATTCATTAAGTGGGGAAGTGCTGCTTGATAAATGTTACTCCTCCTTCAGGTTTGCACAATTGTGTCTTTTCGCTCTGCCAACCTGATAGCTGCCACGCTGGCAGGAATCCTACTGAGGCTAAAGGAGAACAAAGGCGTGGCACGACTTCGAACCACTGTAGGCATCGATGGATCTCTGTACAAGATGCACCCACAGTGAGTGGCATTAAGATTAAAGATTAGATCAAAATGTATGCATTTCTGTTTATTTTACATGTTCTGTCAGCGCCTAAATGTAATATAATGTATCTCAATGCTCTTTACTTGTCCACAAAAATCATTGAGAGTTGCTCTTTAGGTCTTGGCGGTGGCTAACTGTATATCGTACATTATGCAACACATTCATCAATATGTAATTTATACTGTCTAAAGAAGACCACATTTAAAAATGTTACATTTTAGAACTACAAACTATCTTGTATGTATTTCAGATATGCCCGTCGTCTTCATAAAACAGTCCGTCGTTTGGTCCCAGACGCTGATATTCGATTCCTCCTATCAGAGAGTGGCAGTGGCAAAGGAGCAGCCATGGTAACAGCTGTGGCCTACCGACTCGCCGAACACTCACGAGAAATTGCCCAAACGCTGTCTGAATTCCGCCTGACGACCGAACAACTGCTGGATGTAAGAACAGAGAGATACTTTTGTGTTTGTTTGTGTGTGTTTGTACATGTTCACTGTGTGTTACTTCACTATTGAAGACATTCCAAAATTCCTCTAGGTAAAGAAGAAAATGAGGACCGAGATCCAAAATGGCCTTTCAAAGAGCACTCAAGACTCTGCTACTGTCAAAATGCTGCCAACCTTTGTAAAAAGCACTCCTGATGGCTCAGGTGACCACACACACAAACGCATTTGCTTGCACATACATTCTGTCCATATTAAACCTCAGAATTTGTGACGGCACGTGTGTGTCTTTGGGTAAAGAAAGCAGCTGTGATGATTACTCAGCATCTTAGCAGCTGGTTTACACCATATCAAACCTCTCTGTAATCGACAGAGCCCTTAGCCAACGATGATGTATTGTCACTGAAAGGACGTACACACTGAACAGATGTCACTTTTGGCTCTATTTAAAACCTATTATTATTTTTTGCATGTTTTATATTTGTTTTAATAATTGTGTGTGTGTGAGACTGTTCCTGTTTTGTTTATCTATGTTTGTCTGCTTGCCTTGATTTTCAGAGCATGGTGATTTCCTGGCTTTGGATTTAGGAGGAACCAACTTTAGAGTTCTGTTGGTTAAGATTCGTTCAGGCAAGAAGAGAACAGTGGAGATGCACAACAAAATCTACGCTATTCCTCTAGAAGTGATGCAGGGCACAGGAGAGGAGGTGAGATCCATCAGGCATTTGACTCAGTAATCTGTGCTAATTTGACTAAAGTGATGCACACAATGCATTCAAGTCAGAAAGGAGGGTGAGAAAACTTGAATTTAATCTTTTTTACCTTGTTGGTACTGTAAAGATTATGGTAGTCAGTAGGAAGTCGTGGGACACTTAGAGGTAAGTGGATAGGAAAAGGCTCGGGGAAGAAGGTCGACAGAAATAGAAATTGATTAGTCGAGATTAGCATCGAGTTGACAGTCTTTAAAAAAACATAGACTTGAACTTAACTCTTGTGCACCAGCTGAGGCTAATCCGGTCCGTCACCTTTAGTCCTTTTCATTCCCACTCTCACTTCTTCATGTGTTCTTTTTTTTCCTGAGCTAAGCGGGACATTCAAATCAGACTATAAAATGGCACCATTTTAATTGTAATTTCATAGGTTAAAAACAAACAGTTTTGAATTATTTTCCATTAAACACCCAAAGGCATTGGTTTGTTTCTAACTTTCTACAGTTAATTATTTTTGCTAATATTGCCAGACAGAATATTACTCTGGCCAGTAATAAATGTTGGAGGTTGTACGTTAATAAAATAATTACTGCAGGTTCAAAATGGAACAAAATGACAAATGTTTTCAATATAAATAATGTAGGTTAACATATTGTCATATCTTTCTTTTTCCAGTTGTTTGATCACATCGTGCAGTGTATCAGTGACTTCCTGGACTACATGGGGATGAAGAATGCTCGTCTTCCTCTGGGCTTCACCTTTTCGTTTCCCTGCCGGCAGACCAGCCTGGATGCTGTGAGTGACTTAAATCTGCTGTGTCTGCAAAATGGGTCCACTGATAAGCAAACATAATATCAGTGCCGAGAGGAAACCCCAAGTGTTTCCAAAATGTCAACTTTACCAGAAGCAGTTTTGCTTTCAGCTTTGAGCAACACTGTTTCATGAACCCAAGGATAGAACTTTCTGAGTCCCGAGTAGACCATAAAATCCTCTTATCATATGCAAAATATGACATTTTTCAATTGTGTTTGCAGGGCTTCCTGTTGACATGGACCAAGGGCTTCAAAGCGACAGACTGTGAAGGAGAAGATGTGGTGGGATTGTTGAGGGAGGCCATTAAGAGGAGAGAGGTAAGTTGTGAGGAGCAGAATCATTCAGTGAAATATACCACTGTGTGAAAAAATATGGACTGTGACATTAATATTATGTTTCTTCTTTAGGAGTTTGACCTGGATGTAGTAGCTATAGTGAACGATACAGTGGGAACCATGATGACCTGTGCTTATGAAGAGCCCACCTGTGAGATTGGGCTCATCGCTGGTTAGTTTACTTTTTTACTGTTTTGTTTTTTTAATGAATATTCAGTTTTCTGTTGTCCATCTAACCTGTGTGTCTGATTATAGGCACTGGCAGTAATGCTTGTTACATGGAGGAAATGAGGAACATTGAGATGATAGAAGGAGATGAGGGACAGATGTGTGTCAACATGGAGTGGGGAGCTTTCGGTGACAATGGATGTCTTGACGACATTAGGACAGAGTATGACCGCGCTGTGGATGATTTATCCCTCAATCCAGGCAAACAAAGGTTAAAATCTCCATCCTTTTATGTCCATGTTCTTCAAGTCAGAAACCCTTTTATTTCTTAGACTAATATCCTTATTAATGACTTCCAAAATGTCTGCATCTCTAAATATGTGCATGCTTTGTCATTGCATATGTTTTACAGATATGAGAAAATGTGTAGCGGAATGTATCTCGGGGAAATTGTCCGAAACATCCTGATAGATATGACCAAGAGAGGATTCCTGTTTAGAGGACAGATTTCTGAAACACTAAAGACCAGAGGCATCTTCGAAACCAAGTTCCTCTCACAGATAGAGAGGTAAGAACAAAAGCACGTTATTGGTTTCTATTAACGGAGGTGAAAAGTAATCTGGACCTTTGTCTCTCATCTTGCCATGCTGGGAAAGTGACAACATCAGTGCCAATAGATAGCACCTCGGGTAGAACATCCTCTGCAACTGATTACCTTCACTTATTTCACTTTTAGTCTACTATTGTTTTTATCTTTTAAAATGTTCTTGATGTTTTGTCTAAGTTTATTTCTCTTCTGCAAATGGCTCAGATGTTATGTTTTTGTCTTGTCTTTCTCCAGTGACAGATTGGCTTTGCTGCAGGTTAGATCCATCCTGCAACACTTAGGGCTGGACAGCACCTGTAATGACAGTATCATTGTCAAAGAGGTAAGGTATAGCAAGATGCATGTGTGTGCACACACCCCCCATAATATTAAAACATTTTTCACATTTCATTTAGCACACAAGCATATTTATTATGTAATCCATTCTTACGCTCAATTTACCAATGCAAACTCACCAACCTCACATGGTGTTTGGAGGGAATCTACACCCAGTTGCCAGTTAATCAGGTCCACATACCTACTTTAGCTCTAAACTGACCATGCAGATGAATCAACACCTCTTAAAACAGTTTCAACAAAACTTAACTTTATAACCTTCATGAAAGTAGGATTTATTATTACAGAACTGGTATATTGTACTGCATAAGTTTAAACTAGGTGTACCTAATAAGCTGGCAACTGAGTGTGTATAGTGGATACTGAGAATCTGAGCCTCACATAAATTGTTTTCAACATTTATCTTGTGAAAGAAGCAGGCATATGTGACTACACAAGAGTAAACAGAAACAGGACAAGTTATATTATTTTCAACATTTATGGAGTGATATGATTTTGTGTGGCTTGGCAAACAAGGGTTTTCATTGTTATGCAGGTATGTGGGGCAGTGTCACATCGTGCAGGTCAGATTTGTGGGGCAGGAATGGCGGCTGTGGTCGATAAGATCAGAGAGAACCGAGGACTGGACCATCTGGACATCACTGTAGGGGTGGACGGGACACTCTACAAACTGCATCCACAGTTAGTTGAATTCATCAGTAACAGACAAAACTATTCACTGTCCTCCTCAATTGCCTAAGTAAAAATGTAACATATGGTGACCAGACCAATCTGTCATGCTGTAAAGTCTAAACTAAAGGACTTGTTTTATTACAGCTAACGTTTACTTTATTGCATAACTGTATTTTTTTTCACCTAGGGTGGTAATTACAAAGCAGTTGAAATGTGTGACAAACAATTTTTTCCTGTTTTGTGCAATGTTCATAAATTAACTCTAAACTCTAAATTAACATTATGTAATATGTTGTCTCCGTTTAGTTTCTCCGGGGTCATGATCCAGACAGTAAAAGAACTGGCTCCTCAGTGTAACGTCAACTTCCTGCTGTCAGAGGACGGCAGTGGGAAAGGAGCAGCACTCATCACAGCCGTGGGCTGCCGGCTGAGACAGGAGTCAAACAATAAATAGAAAATATCTCTTCTGTCTCGCTGTCATCTCCCCATCTTACTGTGTGCCCCCTCTCTTCTCCAACCTTTTCTTTCCCTTTGTCTTCTGTCCTCCTGAATCCAACCACTCCAGTCAACGTATCACACTCCTGTAGCTGCTTTAGCTAATCTACATAACAGAGAGGATGATAGCTTAAATAAAACATGCACATTCAACTCCTGTAAAAAAAAAAAAAGAAGATGTGCAGGGTAGAAACAAAGTGGCCACACGCTCCTGTAATGTTCCTATGAGTTGTTTATCATTGCCATCTGGAGGATAATTGCAGTCTTTTACAATATACCAAGTACAACCGTTGCAAGACAATTTCCAAAAGCATTGCAGAGAAAAGTTTTTTCTCACCACATGTTGAGTAACTGTAGGGACGTAAAAACTTGGTTTTAGACCAAAGTTTTCAAAGTGTGTCTGCTACTCACTGTCTCTTCAATAAGACGAAGAAGGGATACAAGGAAATATATAAATGTATAATTAGATGAAAGGGAATATTTTTGCTCAAAGAAATGTAAGATCTTACCCAGATACAGTATGTTATACACACTGTTGCTATTTATTTTATTTTTGTATTGGCCAATGTTGAAATTTTTTGCTGTTCATATAATGCGGCAAACAGACGAAGCGACCTCAGTTAGTACCTGCCCTGTAGTGGAGGATTTAATAAACCATGTCGGAGCAGAAGGGTCAAAAAAGAGGGACTGTTTCCAGATCTGGAGGATATGTGACATGCTTGCTTAATGTGCAGATTTGGTCTAATGTATGACAGTAATTCTATTATTGTACTATAAAATATGTCTAAAAAGCGCTTGTATGTTACAAAGTATGTTGTTGGTTCTAATCGCTGTTAATAAGTTTTTCCTCGTCTTAAGAAGTGCTGGCTACACTCATCATCACAGTGAGACTTATCAGTTACTTGGTAACTGCCAGGAATGCGGTGCTAACAGCCAGTTGAACAACAATGGCCAAAACGGTGTACAACAGCACATTTTATACATTAGCTGAAACTTTAAAGGGAATTGAAGCATTTGGGAAATGAAGTGTCTCCCTATCCTCACTCACTGTACTCCATATGCTCCAAAAGATTCAGAAGAGTGTTTAAGTGAACTACTGTATGACTCATTCATGTAACATAATTCATGCAAAGTCATATTTATTTTTCTTTGTAATAAAATCCAATCATAATATTGCTGTTAATAACACTCATGGCACTTTTCTGAGACCTATGTTTCTTTTATATTTTCAATCCTAGCTATCTAGTCATTGGCAGTTTTGGTGCTAGGATGAATCTGTGAGATGCTAAAGTACATTTGTATCGCCATGTGCTGTTAAAATTCTGGCTTGTGGTGACCGATTAGCACCAACACAACCTAAAGCTATTGGAGTTAAGAAATCAAATGCAAGCAAGTTAAATTTCTGTTCTTATTTACTACTCAAACTTTTAGCCTCTCCAGCAGGCCTTCAGATGTTTTCAAAAGTCATAGAAAAGTCTAAAAGGAAGCCCCACATCACACACACTCTTTGCTTCTGTTCACTAAACACAGACTGTATTTGTCCAACACTGTCAACGAATCAGTCACTAAATAAAGACAAACCTGCATGTGTCAACCCAATGTTGTAGTTTTTTGCACCAGATATTTTGCACTTATGTATGTTTAGATTATGTGTATTGGTGCTAGTGTTCAGAGACAACCTTGTCACTGTTTAATAAGAACATAAGCTCTGTCGGCGTCATGCCTTCTTAAATTTCCTTTGGTAAAACACAAAATCTGCCCCAGTTCAAAGTGGTGCTGCTACTGTACTGCAGCAACAGACCTCTGCAACATGATAACAATGTGTAGCAGACAACTGAGGGACTTTGCACAAACGTACATATACTGTCACATTTATTCAACATTTTATCAGTTTTATTTAGGCACATTCAACTACCCTGCTGCTTTGTGTAGATAACATATACAACTGTTTCACTTTGTAACTGTGTGTATTTGAAAGTCTAAGATGTTAAAACGAATCAAAAGTTTTTTTCTCGACATTCTGAAATGAGGCTAACGGTACAGTATTTATAACATAATGTTCCTACCATATGTGCACAACCATCACAAAGTCCCTTTACATGTCCACTTCAGCATATTAAACATTAATACATACAAAACGGATTACATTTTACATCACATTCTTCTAAGTAGCAGCACTTACTTTTTAATCTTGACTTTATTGCACACTAACCATGAAAAATGGCAGTTGCACAAACCAGTGAAGTCCCAATATACAGTATGAGCTACATACTGTATGAATGTACACTATTTGACCGATTTAGATGGAATGCACTGTACAGTAACAGCTACATGCTCATAACTGATAATGAGGGAGATCCAGCAAAATCTACAATATAAGGTCAATTCAATTTGGTTTTATTCTTCTAAAATGTACAATAATCAATTAATGTCAGTGTTGTTATGTGTTTTGGTTTATGTTAGACACAGGAGGAGGTGTCCTTACTGCTACTGAAATTGTGTTGATAGCTGGTTATGACACTTTGACGTAGAAAATGTTGAGTGTATCCTTAATTCAGTCATTCCATATTGGCCCTGCTGCTATAGGTTACACCCTGTCTAGCTAACGATGTGCCTGTTGCTGATCCTTAACCTCTGAATTTATACCACAGAGCTCCTCAGACAGATCTTTACTAACTTAATAAAAGTTATTTATTTTAAGGTCATCAATATGGCTGATCCCACACTATTAGAAATTACTTTTTTTCTTTAATAAACTGAGCCACTAAAGGTTAACTTTAATTAAAACTTTGTGTTGTGATTGGTGAAGGTAAAATGCAATAAAAAATGTCCATTTGAGAAAAGAAATCCTTATTTAAAGTCCCATATCTGTGGCAATAAAAAGAAGAAAACACACAACAACAATAACAATATTAAGGCTTGGTGCTGATGCCAGTGGACTGATCATCCATTACATGCTGTTGAAATCCACTAACCACACAAAAAACTCTACAGTTACACAAACATATCCAAAGTTCACAACAGATTCAGAAAAAGTCAGCGATGAATGAAAGTATATAGACGATGGAGGGAGGAGGAAGAGAATGGGCTTTAGTAAAAGAAATGAATGAGGGATGGATTTATCTACAGACTAACACTTGAAGGAATAAGATTCTCTTTTTTTGTCCAGTATGCAGGTGTGGTTTCTTTATACATAACTAGGTTTCCACAAGCTCATATGACTAATTTGGCCGGTACAGCAAAACATCCATCAGCTTGAAAGTCACATTAATTGATATTCCTCTTTAACAAAGAAGGCAATTGGTCCCAAACCAGGACCAATGAACACCTCTTTACTTTAAGGTTTTCCACATGGATGAATGTCACCATTCAGCAGGCTCTCCTCTGTCTTTATCGGCTGCAGTCTATTTTTTATCTGTTGTCACGGTAGAAAAACCCTGTTACCTTCCCATGATGAAAGTGCTCATTATGAATTGTTTCAGTAGTCAGCGGCTATGCTGCATAAGTTTGGCTGCTGGGGATTTTGTGTCGTCTGGCCTCTTCACTGCATGTGTGCTGTATGTTTTCAATGGTGATTTTTTAAGCTGCAAGCAAACATCTCTCTCTCTGTTTAGCTGAGTGCTGACAGCCACATTTGTGTCAAAGGTGTTGTTTGTTTTGATGGAGGTGTGTGCGTATGCACTGTCACTGCGGTGGCTGCGTGTCATGGTGACTCTGAAGGTGTGCGTGTGCTGCAATTCCATCCTGTCCTCATCCGACACTTTGACAAAGGGACACCAAGCAAACGCATGACGGAAACCTGCACGAAACCTGCAGGAAGAGGTGAGAATTGTTTTTCTGCCTTGTGGTTTGGGATACTGAAACGTGAGGAGTTTCTGGCTGTGTGAACACAGTATGTATTTTACCTTTGGTTTAGACAGCAGTAAATGATAGGATTGTACATGGTCGAACTCATCGCCAACCAGAATATGGCCAGATACACCTGACAGAAAAAGGAAAAAGAATGCCCAGTTAATATATAAATTGGACTAAAAATATGTAATAACAGACAGAAAGGCAGATGCTGACCTGTTGAATGTAATGTTGTTTATATATGTCTCTGTTAAATGATCCCAGTATGAAGTAGATGTGGTAGGGCAACCAGCACATGGCAAAGGTCACCACCACCACAACCATCATCTTCACCACCTGTCGGCAATCAAAGAGAAAGGATAAGTAAGCAAATTTTTCCATATTTTAAGTTCCAGTCCAACATAATTTAACCATACTGAAGGTTGGGCCCAGGTTATTTGAACATGCTGATGATAGTTTACATATCAAAAGCCCAGACTCTGAGTTTATGACAGCAGAAAAATAAAGTGACCTTTCTCTTGGCTGTTATCTGGCTGTGGTAGTGGTATGTCGCCTCTCCAGGGATGTGCCCACCCCACAGGGATTGGCCAACCAAACTGTAGGTCACCAGCATTACCAGTAGAGGGAGCAAGTAGATCAGCAATATCACTGCAAACTGGTAACTGGAGAGGCAGAAAAAGAAAACAAAGCTGTAAAGGTTTCAGATATTATGAAGTTGTGAGCTGACATTTTTGAACGGTCCCTCTGGTTGACATCCATAATCTGCCAACATAGCTTACTTTATATCTAAACCAACCCCACTTACTGCCTTCACAACATTTAAAAGTGACTTGATAGATTACAAAATGACAAAATTAAATAATTACCCTTAAGAAAAGTCAATCAAGCCTGCAATTGCTACTGTCGGTAAGTCTTTAGTAAATAGTTTTTGGTCCAGATGTTTTTTGTAGAGAAGGTGTCAAACCTTGGGAGCTAAAAAGACAACCCATTACAAAACATCAAGTGTGGCAATCAGTAGCAACACACAATATTATTATAATATCCAAATTTCTGGGACAATATGCATACATGTATGTGAATGGTGCAGTCAGTATGACTATAATAATTTTTGTGAAGCTACTGATTGCCACACTTAAACAGTGAGTGTATCAGTGGTATAGACAGTGTGTTTGTGTTGATAACTTGTTGTTTTATGTTCAAATCTGCCTTGTTGTAGATGTATGTCCATGCTTTTCACCTTAGTTGATGTGTTCCTCCATAATCGTCAGGCCAGTCGACCATGCACACGGTTCTGGGGTAGTAAAATATTGTCACACTGTAGTAACACTGAGGGAAAGCCAGGGAGATTGCAACTGCCCAAATCAGGGCAATCATAACCTTTGTAGAGGTGGAGGAGAGACGGGGCTTCAGAGGGTGAATGATGGCCATGTACCTGAAAGAAGATAAAGAGCTTTATTTATTCATATCATATCTATCAGGTGTCTTTATAAATGCTTTTCTGTGCCACAGATGGTTAAAGGTCACGCTCTGGTTTTTCAGGAGAAAATCTCCCCAAAAATAGTGGCTACAACACTCTCGCCAGACATGGTGCTGTGGTCTCCAACAACAAAGCTGGCATATGTTGTGAAATTAACACTACCATGGGAAGATGGGGTTCAAGAGGCTTATGAGAGGAAAAAGAACAAACATTCCGACCTGGCAGCTGAAGCATCCCAAGACGGTTAGAAGACCATTATCTTCCAAGTAGAGGTTGGTGGAAGGGCAAGTTATCTGGAGGTTACATGTGTCACATGGATGGGAACTAGCGCACTTCCAGCAGCACTTCCATTCAGTTATCAATCTAATCAGTTCCTTTGTAGGTTGCTCTTTAATGCTGTCGCAGGAACCTGGAGGCAGCAATGATGACGCAGTGGTTAGTGACGATTCTCTCCGACCAATCAGTAGTTGCCTTGGGACACTCCATGGTGTAGCCCAAAATGGTTCAATCAACCCTCCGTCCGCCACTTCTGAGAGTCGAATCTATCTGACACCCTCCATCTCTTCAGGCAATGTGCCTCTGAAAGTTATGCCAGTCCTACTACATTACAACTCCAAGTCAACTGAAACCTTTGCAGTCTTTGATGACGGTGCTCAGCGGACCATGATTCTACCTGCTGCTGTAAAGCAGCTCCAGTTAGCTGGCGGGCAGGAGAGCCTTGCCCTCCGTACAGTACGACCTGACATTACTCACCTCAGTGGATCCAGGATCACCTTTGAGATTTCCCCTAAAAATAACCCAGTGAAGCACAATAAGGTCCAGGGAGCCTTCACTGCTTCAGGCTTGGACTTGGTGGAGCAGAACTGCCCAGTCCAGATGCACCAGAGACAGCACGCTCATCTGAGGAAGATTCCTCTTCACCCCTTCCATAATGCACAACCTCTAGTGCTAATAGGGTCAGATCATGTTCACGTCATCCCTGCCATTGAGCTGGTGTGCCAAGGTGCAAAAGCCGGCCCCATAGCCTTCCAAACCCCCCTTGGGTGGGCACTACAAGGTGCAGATCCAAACCAAACATCGGTGCCTCAGTGCCTCTTCCTTTCTGTAGCCAGTCCAGAGTATCTCCTTTACCAAAATGTCGACAGAGTATGGCAGCCCAATTGTTTTGAAAAAAAAATAAATTCTGTGGTATTGTATTAAGGGCAGTTTATGTGTTTCATTGTTGCAGCTGGTAACACCAAAGAAAATGCCTGAACAAAGTCCCATAAAATGGTTGTTCCACAAATTGGAAAGTAATGAGGAGGGCTTGTCGTGCTGTGAGCAACACCTGGTCTGATCTTAGCATAAATGGCTCATTCACCACTACATCTGTTGTGAGCCACAGAGAGCCATTGACTATATGTGTCATGCATAAATATGAGAGAAAAATGAAATGCTCCAATGAAACTCTCCTCTGTGTAAAAAGTCCCATTATAGTGTAAATACATTTAAGAGTGTATTGGGTGCACCTGTGCTGTTAGATAAAGTTTGATACAACAGCACTGCAGTAATTCCTGTCTTTGTGAAGTTTATACTGTTCAACCCTATGTCAGAAAGGCAAAGATTTACCACTATGACCATAATTAGTGATTGTGTTTTCTTTCACTGAATTGTGTTAGTTACATTTTGTACGTCTCTTTTTATGTAAATGGGAGTGGACAAAACATTAGAAACACCTGTGATATCATATCAACATAATTTATTAAGCGCAATTTCAGACTAACAGTCTGACCATTCACGCTCCAATTTGCATTAATGACATCTGTATCTCTGCTGCTTGTTGACCCATTTCTCCTTCATGTAGCATTTGCCTCTGAAATGGGTGAATAGTTTCTGCTGCTGCTGATATACTGTATAGTGATGTTTAGCCACTCCAATACACCATGATTCATAATCCATAAAGGAAGAATCATTAATACATCACAGATTGTGTAGTATTTTAGAAGTTAAGTGGGTTATTTGCAAATACCACTTTCTGGTATAAGAAAAAGAAAAACATTTCTTAGGTGCTCAGGTTCCTTTTAAAATCAGTTTGGATGAAAGCATCCACTTAACTGCAATGTAATTGAGAAGTTCAAATCAGAGATAATGTAGTTTTTGCACATATTATCAACAGAGCTTTCTTACCTGTCCACTGCGATGGCGGCCATCGAGTATATTGATGAAAACATGGCCGTGATGGGGAAGAAGTTCTGAAATCGGCAATAACCCAGGCCAAAGTACCAGTCATTGTGAAGCGCATAGACAAAGTTAAAAAGAGTGTTGAAAGTTGCCATGGAAACATCAGAGAAGGCAAGGTTAACGATGAAGTAGTTGGTTACAGTCCTCATGCGTCTGTGAGCGAGAATAATCCAGATCACTGTGACGTTACCAGTGATGGACACCAGGATGATGAGGGCATAGGCTATGGCCCACAGAGCCACCTGAGAGAGGAGAGAAGAGGAGAGGAGAGGAGAGGAGAGGAGAGGAGAGGAGAGGAGAGGAGAGGAGAGGAGAGGAGAGGAGAGGAGAGGAGAGGAGAGGATTGTGAAAAAGGAATATATTGTGTGTAGGTACAGGACAATCAGAACACTAAAGAGCATAAGTGAGAAAAAAATGTAATTGAAACATTAGATAACACTCTGTACTGGCTAATTTCCATCCGCAGCCCTAAATACGCTTTTTTTTTTTCAAGACCATCCCTATTACCCAAATTTTCATAAACGTATTCAGCCATTCTCAGATGATCAAAGTTTGCTGTAAATGGTTCGAGGCTCTGGATGTAATACCCCAGTAAAGAAAGAGCTGGTCCTTGACAGTTTTATCTCTCATCTGTATTCTCCCACCTGCCAGTCGGGTTGCTGGAACTGATTCCCAATCGTCTCGTTTCCATCCTCCAGCCAGTCGGTGGTCACTGAAAACGGTAAAGAAGTGGCTTCCATCTCTCGTTCAATCTGTTGAATGAGACTCTCGCCGTCCATAATCTTCTCCGTTCACCTGGTGACAGAAACTTTATGTATAATTGCAAGTGCGTTATGAAGGTCATAAAAGATTCACAGTAGGTCATTTAACCTTCAGATCTCCCATCTTCTAATGTTCTTCTTAAAGGCAATAGCCTTAGATATTTAAGTCACCAAATAAATAACCAGATTTGGAAACAGGTCATGCAGTTCATATAAGATGTTGTACAAGCTGTGTTTTCCCTTTGGGTTGCATACTGCATTTCGTTTTAAAGTTTTTGAACCAGAAAAAAAATCTATGCATTTCAGATTTGAGGCAATCATGTCCAGTGTTAAATTACACTGTGAAAACATTTGGCTCGCTGAACAATAGCCGAGTCACCTTAGTTAATAATCATACATCATATCACTATAATGGCAAGTTGTACAGTGCATTGATAGCCTAATCTTACAGCAGTACGTTAGTTTTAATAAACCATTTCCTTGTGTGTTAAACTTTTTTTTCAGCCAACATTTGAGTGAAAAGATTTTTTATTAACTGTGACTAATACAAATCAACCAACATGCATCACAGGCATCACACACACGCACACACACACACACACACACACACACACTAATAGGTACACACATGAGACAAAATATTTGTTATTTTCCATCTTACCTGATTAAGGGGTTGAGTTGTCAGTTTTAACATCAGTTTATCCAATCCATAGTTAATAATGTCCAAAAACTAGCAAGCATGCCCATCCAATAATCCATCAAGACATCTCTGCACTCTCTCTTGCTCTCCCTCTCTCTTCCTCTCTCTCTCTTTCTCTTTCTCTCTCTGACATATACACACTGTTTCTGTCTCTCCTTGGAATGTGCAACTGATTACTATGCAAGCTGCTGAGAGTGAGACGGACCAACACGCAGGCACGCGACTGCGAGCATGGAGCTGCGCCAAGAGGGAGAGAGAGAGAGAGTTAGCACTTGGATTTTTTGGAGCAGTGTGTGTGAGAGATGTGAAAAAATGATGGAAATATTGAAAGACAAATGGAGTTGTATTAATTGAAGGCTGTGCATGACTCCATCTTAAACAGGGAAAGTAGATAGGTGGCAGCTTGGATGAGACAGCTACACAAAAAAAGGAAGACAAAGATGCAGCCCCAGTATCCATCAATTTCCAGCTCCCCGGAAAAACAAAACACTTCTCTGGTGTTACCCATAAATTTGTATATACTATTTATTATCTATGCTTCTTCAATGGAGTAAACAAAAAATTATCTTGGCTTTTTGCACCAAATAAACCTGGCCCTACATGTTACTCATGTTAAATTGCACCATGTCCTATATATTGCACTGCAACTGTGAATTCCTATTTTAATCTATTCTGTCATTTTTCACTTTTGCATATGTATACATAAATATATGTATACATATATGTAAATGTATATCTTCCTTGTAAATATAAATAAGTTTTTCTTTTTATTTCTTCATTTAGTTCTACTTGCATTTACTTTGTTCTGTTGAAATGCCTATTTTGTTGTTTTATTTTATTGTAATTTAATCTAATTTATGTTTTCACATATTCTGGGTGTAGCACAAAGGTGACTACAACTGCATTTCATTGTGCAGTCTTAACGACAATGAAGTTGAACCAAAACCTGGACTTTTGGGGTCCATTCAGTAGGGTCTAATTTACTGAAAGCACTGTGACCCACAATCACCAGCAGCAGTAATCACTTGGGATTGAGTGAGATTGTCCTCCTGAGGTGTCCTTTGACATGATTGAAGAGGTAAAACTTAACTTCTGCGTGTGTGTATGGATTTTTGGTGTTGCCAGAAAAAGTTCAATTCTTGGTGGGGAGTCTATCTATTCTTTGCTGTCGCTTCAACAACAGTTCTGTTTCTCTATGTTGTTTTGTTTTGAACAAAGTCCTCCCAGTCAATAATGATGATGATGTGGATCTTTTTGAGGTTGTGCTTAATGTTGTTTTCGTACCTCCATCCTATTGTTAGAGCATTCTGAAACACAACACTTAAAGAGATTGTACGAGTCATGTTTATATGCTGCTGGTTTAAAAATGTGAACTTAGATTAAAGCATTAACCTTTGCGTACCTGTAAAAATACACAGGGTCAATATAGGTCAAAGTCTTGGCATTGTCCTGGTATATCTTCAAACACATGAACTGTTTCAATGAATGTGTGTTTAGAAAGAGATATAGGATCTAAATATGTACTTTTGACTTGGTCATTTGTTACCACAAGGTGCCACAAAGGACATTCATTTGTACAGAGTGTTCACATTTCTATAAGTACAGTGGGGATGTTTGTTCATTGCTCTGACTTTATTTGTGTTTCCCTACACACAGCAGGTAGTCTAGCTTTATGCTTTCAATATTTAATGGTTTCTATGACTCTCTGTCTTACTATTATATCTTTTCTTGGGCTTATTGTTGCTTTTATTCTACCCGACAGTAACTACCCCCTTTGTTGTCTGTCATTCCTCACACCTCACACTCACTCTTTTGTGTCTCTTCTCCCTCCTGCATGTGTGACTCTCCGATGTTTCTCGGGGGAAACCTACTCTCTGTTTGCATGCGTTTGCACAGAAAAGAAAAGATAGAGCCTGCTGACTTCAGCTTAACTTATTCTGTCTTTTTTCTGTTGTGTGTGTACAGTATGCACTGCATGTGGGTACTTTCACATGTTCATTAGAACCTTACTGGCCAGCAGGGCCTGGTGAAGGGCATGTTGAAGGGTAAAGACAGGAAATGAAGTTGTTATCAAGCTAGTGTAAGTGTACATAACATGTGCAGTCTCATGAGTGACTCTAAAGCCTTAAGCACGAAATAACAGTAATTACTATCCAGGGCCTATAACACCAATGAGGAGGGGATGAAACACAACCTGTTTACCCTGCAATAGCACAAAAAAGAGAGATGGCTACATTGACTCACACTTCCTTAAGTCTTCTTTTAAATGTTGCACACAATAATAACTAAGTGATACCTCAAAGTCTACATCTAACCGCTGACAGGTATGAACCTTTTGCACTGCTAACTAGTCAGTAAACTGTCTGGTGATATTCTCAGAATAAAAATTAAGAATATGTCTGATGAAACCTCAAACTGCTCAGGTTTGCTTTGCTTCAACCACTCAGACATCTCCCTCTTACTAACTCAACAGACTTTATCGGCTGCTGACAAGGGTCGACCAGAGCCAACGGCGCCAGCCGGACGCACTGCAAACACCTAGGCCGATAGTTGGCCACAGACTGCCCAGAGATGGCTGCCTGCTGTTTTGTTGTATTATGGTACTACATTTTAAAATTTGTTCCACACAGCTGTATAATCATTAGCTTGAGGACAGCCTTATCATTTAAAATCTTCCCAAAAACAATTTTTTTATGGTAAATTGTAGATAACAAAGTTAGATTGCATGTATGTTTTGGTGCAATGTCTGTATTGTGTAGTCTCTAATTCTTTAGTTGGTTGTTTTAGCAAGTAAATAGGCACAACTTTAAGTTGCGTGTGGAGGTCAGTGTATGAGACTTTGACAAAACTGCATTGAGACATCAAACAAAGGCAGAGATAGGACATTCAATACTCCAGATTTCATCCAGGTCAGATGGATTTAAGGACAACCTCGTTGAGATGATCCAGCCCCTGACACAACATAGTAGTCTTTATGGTCTTTGCTGTGTTTCACCATTAGGGGGACAAAGTTACATGTTTTGACTATATGTAAAAATACTGGATGTAGTTTCTGTGAAGTCCGCCATTGGTTTGTGGAAAATTTAAAGCCTGGAGTTTGTCATTACGGGCGTCCCCATCTTGTTTTTTTTTCAACCAGATGTGAAGATTTTTGACGAGAGGATGGAGCTGGGGAGGATAAAGCAGCCAAACTTGTGTTGGTTATGGTTCCAATTGTGCTGCGCTAGAAGTAGGGTTATTTTTAAGAAAGGTTAAAGGAACTTGTTCGATCAACTTTTCAGGCCCGGATGCTTCCTCCACTAATTTTACAGTCTATGGTTTTGATTTACTGTGTAATCCATAAATTGCAGTTTATTAGACCAAATGCTTATTAAAGCAGAGAAGAATTGTGTTGCATTTTTACACTTGATATAGGTTATAGGCGTCTCATGTATACTCCTTGGCAACAGTTGGTATTTGTCTGCATAAAGAAAAACATTTTGTATCTATGTGCAAAAAGGGCAGCGTTGATGTAAAGCATGCTTATTATTCGCTGTTCTTTTACCAATTCCTAAATCCATTCGTATTGATATTGATCAATACCAGTGTTTTTTTTTTTTTTTTTTTATCAATACCAGTGTGCTGACATCGATACTTTAGTTTCAGTTTCTCTCCAGCGTGCACTACTGCGGTTTCATCAGAGCGGCGCCTTTCTGTCTGTGTAAGTGCCGCTGCTCTTAAGTCCGGCTCCCGTCACAGCCTGGGCTTGGACACTTAGCTCCTCCTCCCTTTTCTTGTGATTTGACGTTGTACCAACACGTGACTCAGCAGCACCAGGCAAACGAGTAAAATACAGTGGGAACACAAAAAATGTATACAGCATATGGAAATTATGTCCTGTGTTTTAATTTATAAAAAGACTAATCCAAATGTAAAATCACAAAAACACTTGGGCTAAAGGTCACGAGAAGTCATGCATTTTAATCATTAAAAAGTATTATCATATCGGTATAGGCGATATTTCCCTGTACTACTCGGATCAATACCAAATATTGCAGTATCGAACACCACTGGTAACCTAAATGCAGTCTACTTTTAATTTTTTAAATGAAGGAAAAGAGGAGGAAGTGCGATTTGCCCATAATTCCCATCAATTGATTCGGCGGTTGAAAAACTGTTAAAAGAAGAAGAAAAAAAGGCTAAATCATCTAACACATCAACCATTCGAAAATCTAATTTAACATAAAACGTTTCAATTGCGTAAAACACCCCATTCGTTATCATTCACAGCATTCGCCCATCTCTCATCCATACATCCCTCCGCGTGCGCTCCCAGGTATGGTGACGATAACAAATGCGGAAGTTTGTAGTCAACAGCGCAGGGAGCGGCAGGAGTCAACTGTCCACAGTCAGGCACGATGTCCAACAACGACGATATCCGATACTGTCATCAATGCTCCTACATTTTCCTCAAATTAATCCTGTTCAGTTATGCCATCATCTGGTGGGTGAGTATTATCGTTTTGTTAAAGAGGAGCGCGCTGTGTTTGCACAGATATCACGGTGTGTGTGTGTGTGTGTGTTTGCGCGCGCGCGTGTCCGCGTGCGTGTGTGAGTGTGTGAGTTTTTCAGTTGGGGTCCACAGAAAGAAATATGACTATTGCGAGAAAATGACTGGAATCCCTTTTCAAATTGCAGCGTTCAGTTTGTGAGCTACAGTTTTTAAGCGACAGGTGGCTGTCGAGTAATGTTCTACTTCGATGATCGTCTGTCTGCTGTAATGTGGCCACACCCTCATCTGTCCACCTTTAGCCTGCCCTTACCTACCTGATCCGTACTGGGAAAACCCAACGAGAGAGCCGATAAAGAGAAAAAAAGAAAGAGGAACAGTATAATCAGGTTTTTTTTCTGGGATATCATAGGCTGTCTGTGAACAGTTTGTTGTGTCCTACTGTGGTCAGACATGAGTCATTTGTGGGCCACTAGATGACAGATCAGCAACAAATTATTCAGTGACTGTGAGAAAGCTAAATGACAGAGGTCCAGTAATTAGTAGCCTGTTGTTCCGGTACCAACAAGTACCCAACCTTACTTACTTATTATTGTGTGCAACATTTAATCAAGTTAGTATTTCAGGCATATTCAACAAAGTTTTCAGATATTTATAACGGAACATTAACACATGAGTCTTGAATATTTAGTCAAAAATAACAATACAATAACTGTGATTGAATCTAAGTGCAGTTACACTCGCATATGGTGTATGTGTGTTTTAATCTGTCAGCCAGTGTCGGGCTTTTTCCGAGCAAAGGCAATGAATAAATACATAAATAAGTTGGGTAATGACGAAAAGGGAGGAAAGAAAATAGAAAGGTGACGGCATAGCAAGTGAATGGCTCCTTGCTCCTGGTGAGATTCTTCTTAAATCATGTGGTAGTTCTGTACTGTAATCTCAGAACATAGTGGGAGAATACTGTAGGCCTACATGCAAACATATTATTTTCTATATGATTTCATGTGACAAATAAAGTGATTGAGTACTCCAGAATAGTGTATGCTACTACAGCAGTAGTTTAAAGGGGAACTACGTATGCAGTTTTTTCAGCTTAACTTACCCTAAATGAACAGCTTTGGAGTCATTGGAATGATTATATGACTTTTTTTTAGTTGAATGGTGGTCGTCTCGCTTCCCTCTAGCGCCTGTGACAAAAAAACATCTTTGCAACTTTGGGCCGCCAGCCAAAGCGTCAGGAAGTATCGCGTGCTATCAGGTCTTGCAATGTAAGGAATTGCTTCACTGCACTGCACGCATACACCCAGGAACTGGCTAACAAGGTAGCGATGGACTTTTTCACACTATCGTGATGGCAGGGAGCTAGGAAAGCATTGTCAGAGGAACAGAGAAAGCGGAAACGGCAGACTGACCGAGCGAGGAGTCAAACACAAGTAAACATAGGAGCTGCCAAATATGTATTCCAAAGCTGTAGGGGAAGCTTTATAAAGAAACCTGTGAGCAAAATGCAAAGAAATTTCCAAAACTGCATAGCGCCCCTTTAATGGTGTTTTGATAAATTTATGAAAACAATTTCTTTTTTTAATATAAAATGAAATAACAGCAGTTGAAAGACACCCATCAACTGATTTAGGTTGATCAGGTCTTTTAGTCTATATCGACAATGTTTCAATTCATGCACATGTTCCACCAAAACAAGTTTCTGTCTGAGTTTGCAAAGGCACCGTACCTGCGTCCAGCGGTTAGCCTTGTCCAAGGCCATTGATATTGGTTTAAAGAGCAAGAGTTGCAAGAGTAGATATTGCCTAAATGAAGGTTGAGTGACCAAAAGTCTGGCTTTATTTTTTAATTTGCATCTGAAATAGAGATGGGTAGATTTCCGATTTCATCAGTCTGGACCGTTATTTAAGGCTAAGCCGGTTTGAATACATACCAACCTGTTGAACTGGTATCACTTAGTAGTTGTCACTCTGACACCTTCTGGCAAGTTAAAAAGTATCAAAAATTAGCAACCTTTGCAGACGCCATCACGGCGCTAAATCCATCTTGTGTTGCAAGAAGTGTTGAAAAGTAGTATTACCAGTTTAACTATTTTCCAACAGGGTAGCTGTTTTCTGAATCACACAGCTTATTGGTAGCAAAAACAAAACAAGTCATTCAATCACTGAGTAGCTTAGCTTTTTTATTGATCAAGCAGTACGGTAGTGTTCACACAAGCTACAATTCCCAGAGAATTCTGAAGTACAGCAGAGGTTTTGTGTTGCGGTCTGAAATAAAACTGAGGATCACTGACGCATATAATGTGTCAGAATTTTTTAAAGAATAAAGGTTTTTGTGCGACATAGCCCAACTCTGCAGCTGCTCCCACTCCAAAGACAACATGATAGATTGTTTATTTATGCAGACAGAATGACATAACACTTACTGTACAAAGAAAACCACTTCGTTCTTTCTTCTGCAAGACATTTACTCATGGAGAAAGAAAGTGGAATGGGGAGGCAGAGAAAAAAAAAACTTGCAATAAATAAATTGTTGACAGTAGCAGATGTTCACACACATAGCATTACAATCAGTGCTGTTTTTATTAAAATCAGCCCCAACTGTTTTTTGCCATAATATTTCATAAATCAGGTGTGTGGGAGTAATTTAAATATATTTTTTACTGACTGCATGTTGTTCCCAGTCTTGCAATTAGTGATGGAAACAACCAAAGCTGATACAACAGGCAGCTTTTTTGGCAGCAGTGGCCATGCTCTCTGGTAATGTTTTAGTGGTACACGTGTGTCGCCCATACACGTTCCAGTGGCATGTTTCCAACCTCAGACCTTTGCTTTCTCATAAATCAACTGATCTTTCAAACTACTTAAAAAGGAAGCTGTAAGAGTGTAATTGGCTTCTACAGTGTTGCTTTCAGATTTGTACTAAACTCTCTTTTTCTTTTAAAAAGACATGTTGTTCACACTGATTCAGTGTCCCACAGGACAGGATGTTAGTGTGCTGTAAACTAGCTGCTGATGCTGCAAACAGCCAAGCGAAATAGTTAGGTTGGAGGAACAATGTAGAGCAGTTATTTCCTGCTCACTGTGGAAAATAAGTTGTCCAAGGACAATGACTTAATCTAATCCAGCGTTACTATATACTGTATGTAGACTAAAACAAAAACAAAAGCAAACTAAAAAGCAATAACCAAAGCATGTAAGGTGATTATTCCAAAGGTCTACTGCCTCTGAAAGTTATTCTGAGATCTTGTTATAAGAGAGTTTAGTGACATAATGCAGTGCATTTTGGCATGCAGAGCATTGTTCCATGGGATTCAAGGTTTGGAGTGCTATAAAAGCATTTTGTCAGCAGTTATGATTACAAGCTGTAATTTGTCATAAATTGTTTAACGATTAATGTAAAATTTGAAGACACAACTTTTATCCCAACTTGTTGTTACTGTGGGTTTATTTCCCCTCAGTCTACTTTATGAGTTTATGTGCTTTCTTAAATTGTATCTACTGAGTAAGGGTTGACGGAGCACACTTGATGGCTCATACTGATATACACTAAAACACATGCACATTTTAGGACTTCCTAGTTTGACGCGGACCTTTTGACCATTTGCACTGTAAATGCACTGTAATTTCTGACTTTGTGCCTTATTGACTGGACTGAACTGAACTGTTGTGTGTGTGAGGGAATCATTAGAAATTGAGTCTTCTTTATTCTAGCACCCTTTACCGGCATTATATTTCTGTCAAGTAAAAATGTCCCTGTGTGCTTCATGTAAAAATCACAAGCTTTAAATGTCATAAGAATAGTCCAAAGTCCAAGACACATTGGTGTCCTATAAATCCAAATCAGAAAAAGATTTATAGCAAAGTAACACTTACAAGGAATTTACCTTGATAGATGGTGCATACATAAACATGTTAAAAATAAATTAACAATAACGGTAAAGTAATTACATAAATTAAAGCTGCCAGCATTGATTGCACTCTGTGCACGTCGGGGGTGCCAGCGGCTCTCAGTCGACGCGGCCATGTATTTCCATGACCATCAGACACTGCACGCAAGGTTTAAAATGAATCCCCCCCCCCCCCCCCCCCCCCCCCCCCCCCCCCCGTGCAGTGCATAGCGTTGGAAATTACATATTTCAAATCTGCACCACTTACTTTGTCCAATATCTGGCAATAGAGAAAACACACTATGTTTACATCATGTTACTTTATAGCCGGTTTAAACAACATCTTGTAAATTTCAGCAAAATCGTGGCAACTTCCTGTTGCCAGTAAGTGGCGCTATGACTACAACTCATTATTGACTTACAAATTATCTTAGGCCTGGTCTCTAATCAAGCATAACACTTTTGGAGCGGATTAGAAAATGTACACTGGAGTGACAAACAACTATCTGTTTTGCGCCGTCATAGGGTAATATAACGGCCCTAATAAACAAATATGTACAATCTAACTGCTTAACAAGAAGAAAAGAAGATTGCTGTATGGTTTAACATGTGTACATGCATCAACAAGGCCCTCTATTATTTTTTTGTGTAAACTCACACCAAAGTTGTGTCTTATTAGGCTATATGGTGTGAGTAGCAGAAGTTTTATACTCTCAAGCTCTAGAGTCTCACAGACAAGTCGATGCTTAGAGAGGTCCGTTATGGTTTAGCTATTTCAGTCTGGATCAAACCAAACCAGTAAAGGACTGACCATCAGACAGATCGACATTGCATCCATGGAGCCATGCCAATAGTGTGGCTAAAAATTGTGGCTTTTGAATGTTCCTTACAGTGTGAATATCTTGTAAATCTGTTAAACAATAGGTATCATCAAATCAAAGTTGATTACTCTTTCGATTAGTTTGTGTGAAGTTGGACAGCAGCAGACTTACTAATGCCCTGAGGACGCAATCCTGCAGTGAGTCCTTGTATAAGCGCATTTTTTTGTTCCATGCCTGCAGCTTGTAGCTTGCATGGTTTCAAAGTTTCATCTGTGTTTTAGCACTGCACTGTTTGCCCTCAAAGGAATAAGTCAAGCACACTTATGGCACTGTGAAGTTGTTTTAGCAGAGTGAAACCGGTTACACCACTTAACCTAAGACTAATGCCCTGATATTGTCACTAAGTGATCTGCAGCTAAGTACATGCTGATAAACAGAGAACTGCCCGTGTTATTATATAATCTCAGCTATTTAAAGTAAAATTTGTTTACTCTGTACAGAACTTTCCTTTTGTACTTGAACAAATGTCAAACAAATCAAATATTCATTCACTCATGATCATCTTTACAAAGAAATTGTGAGTGAGTGCCCCCCTCTCTCCTCTTGACTGAAAAAGTTAGTAGAGGGTGGTCATGCGACCAGCAAGCAGGGAGATACCATAACAGACAGCAAGCAGAGACATGTAAGGAAAAGACATATTGGTGGATATAAACAGTGCTTCAACCCTCAGTACTCAACAGATGACTACTAATGTAAAAACACTCCCTTTCTTTCCTTCCTCTCTTTTTCACTGACATGTCTATCTTACTTTGGAAAGACTGAAGATAAATCATGGGCAGGCAGACAGCAATTGGCAACAAACGTGTCAGCATGAAATGTTTTGACTGCTGTACACCAAACTGTGTCTGTGTGTGTGTGTGTGTGTGTGTGTGTGTGTGTGTGTGTGTGTGTGTGTGTGTGTGTGTGTGTGTGTGTGTGTGTGTGTGTGTGTGTGTGTGTGTGTGTGTGTGTGTGTGTGTGTGTGTGTGTGTGTGTGTGTGTGTGTGTGTGTGTGTGTGTGTGTGTGTGTGTGTGTGTGTGTGTGTGTGTGTGTGTGTGTGTGCGCGTGCGTGCGCCTCAGAGACTGAATTAAAAAGGTTAACTCCACCTTTTAACAGTTTGCCCTTTGAATGACTGCTGGTCTGTAATACAAAGACAACTCAGATTTATTCTATTGCATAGTTCCTTGTGTTTTGTGTTAATTAGCAAATATAGACACATTAAACTAAGATGGTAAACATTGAACCTGCTAAACATAAGGAGCATTGTCTTTGTGTCAACATTTGGCTAAAAACAAGTTAGTCTTGTTGATAACCTCATTATGGTTTACCTTCAAATAAACTGGTTTAGATAATCATATGCCTGCAAAACTGTCTGCTTGTTTACAACCAATCTGACCACTAATGCCATAACTGCCATTGTCTAACAATTTCCACACATTAAATCCCTTATAGACATGTAGCATACAACAAGAGATTCTCCATGTCATACACATTCTTACTTACTGGAAATACTCTGTTTGGTTGAGGAGAGGGGTGGTGAGTGTTAGGTGTTTTTTCCCCCCCAACATCTCCTTCCAGGCAGCGCAGCAATGGTTATATTTAAGGTTAGGGTTAGCTGCCTGGAAGACTACGTTGGAGGCAAAAAAAAACACCATAGAGCGGGGTGGTGCCTGGGTAGAGCCTATTTGATCTCATCAATTCCTTGCATAAAGTTTTTGTTTATAGCAAGTGTCTTTTCCATCGTTTCATGTGCGTTAGTATATTGTGTTTAGCAGCTTCCATGTGTATATATAGATGTTTCATTGTACATAACCTGAAAGGTAAATGTTGTTATTTTTAGACTCTCCTGACCCTCCCTGGATACATGAATAAAAAAAACATTGAAGTCATTACATGCCATTGGTTTTTGGCCAGATACTGCTTCAGCTACCTAATCACATTACAGTCCATCCTTTGCTCTTGTGCCATTTGGCTGAAATTGAATCAGTCTAAATGGCCTTTTTAATTTTAGATTCGCCTGGAGCTCATTTCAGGGACACGCTTGGTCATTTAACTTTGTTGTCATGTATTGGTTGTGTTCATTTGCTACTTCAATTCACAGTATACATGAACAGGGAGAAGAAAGAGCTGCTGCAATCTCCTTCACCAGAATTTATCTTTTTGCCCTCAATCAAGAATAGGAATAGTAGCACAGTCATCTTCAACCATGCACAATAAAGCAACATATCAAGAGACTAGAGTGTATTAGTTCAAGGCCTGTTTATAATTCATAAACAATTTGTCCATGCATTTCAGCAGACTGCGTGTCACCGTTAACTGCTGTGATGCTGATGGATGTAGTGTTTTATCAGTTATTGAAATGAGTCAACAAAGCTCTTTCAGGCTATTCATTCTGTCTTTAGTAAAAGTTATTCTAATAAAAACTGTTCACTTTAGGGTGTTTTGATTATCCTGAGTAACTGGGGCATTGAGCACCACACATTAAGAACACCTATTGTTTTTGGTTGGCAGCCAAATTTTCAAGGGGACATAAGTTTTTGTTTTCTTTGTAATTTGGGTGAATGGACCCTTTTTCTTCACCCTAGTGACAGTTGCTGTCACAGATTGCATAATTAGTTGCTTCCAGGTGTTAATTCAATGCAGAGTGCAGATGCAGCTTTGATGTATGTTAATGTGACACTAAGAGGGGGAAAGGAAAGCACAATACATTGGACTGGATAGTTTGCAAATTATGAGAGAAGAATCACGCTTTTGTTTTAATCAGTTGTTTCTCCGTCATTGTGCAGTGAGCTCTGGTCTGTATGAATGTCAATGTGAAACTATTTCATTTGCCAGATGGTGGTCCTTAAATGAAATGAAATGATTTACTATAATATAATTAAACTGACCTTTTGAGGAAGGATCAAATTAACTATTTTAATTTCTATGTAAATGAGCGCTGATGTGATATATCCTTCAGCTAGTAAAGAGTGGTATGTTGCTGCTCGGTTGTGGTTTAGATGGTCTCCGTTTTTTTAAGTTTTTGGTTGCGGGCTCAAACTGAATATCTCACCATGCAGCCAAGGCTTATTAAAACAAACCAGCACTCTTATCAAAGTTAGACCTTAATGTTCAGTCACTTGTGGCTGACCTGTTTACATATGTTTGATAGTAAAGCCTGCAATTAACATCCATTAGCAGCTATACAGTACTTGTTGAGACTACTTTTATGTCTCTTGAATAAAACCAAATTAGGCAGTTGATCGCGGTGCACTGCTATTTAAACATCATCATGACACCATCATTATAGATTGTGTAATATCTCAGTTTTCAAAACATTCCTCTTAGTTTTTCAAATTATATGTATCCCCATTTAATTGAAGTTTGTTTGACCTTTTCTCAAAACCTCTATATTATTATTTCTAGTTTTGTTGAAAAAAGAAATTGCTATTCCATTTGAGCACAGAAGAAAAGGCAGTAACTACCTGTTGGGATATTGCTAAAGTGATTATTGACAACTGATAGTGTTTTGATAATGATGATGATGATGATGATGTTCCATCCTGTTCATACGGAGACCCTGTGAAGTTTCTGAACTGTTGATGATAGGAAACCATGATTAACATAATTCTCTTTTAATAAATGGATGGATACGATGAAATCCGAAACGAAAAGATTAAAATCACAAAGATTGTTTGAAGGTAGTGTACCCAGACAAGTGGCACTGATTGTTCCCAGTAACTTCATTGTATTGCAAACTACAGTGCTTTTAAACAACACTGAATCATCTGTTACCGCAGTCCACTCCGGTCTGGTGAAAAAAAGGAAGATAATAATTACAATCTTATCAGGCTGTATGGTGTCATAAGCAGAAGTTTTATACTCTCGAGACTAGAGAGTCCTACGGACAGGCCAATGCTTAGGAAGGTCACTTTTTGATAGTTAGACTTGGTCCACTGATATTAACCAAGAGTCTACAGTCAAGCTAGCCACTCTGTGAGGCTGCATTTGGGCACAGAAGCTAAATGCTTAAGTCAGCACACTAACATGCTCACAATGACAATGCTAAAATGCTGATGCTAAGCAGATGGAATGTTTATCATGCTCACAAGCTTAGTTCAATGTGTTGGCTAACATTTGCTTATTAGCGCAAAACTCAAAGTACAGCTGATCACTAGTCACTAGTTTATTTATTTTGAATGTCTGTATACAATTTCATGGCAGTCTATCTAATAATGTTTACAATATTTCAGTCTGAAGTTAAGACTGAAATGTCCCAAACATTGGGAATGACACTCAGTAAATCCACCCCCTCAGTTCAGACTCTAAATCGAGGTGATGGACCAACTGGCATCATTGCCAATCTTACAACCACATGGCTAAAAACATGAGTAGTTTGAATGGGAATCTACAAACAAAATAGTATAAACATCAGTGTTGACATCTTTTTGATCACATTTGTACATTTGATAGATGTTAAAAACCTGATGACCCCATTACGCTCCCATGCTGATGATTCCTTTACACTTAACCTTTCATTTCCCCAACTGAGTGGTGGCTGTGAACGTGACATCTAATTGAGGAAATCATGAAGCTTCGGCTTTTCTTTTTTTTTAGTCATATTTTAAAGCTGCTGAAATTGTAGGAATTCAGACACCTGCTTGTTTCCCATCAAGTTCAAGCAAGATGATTTACCCATCCTTCTACATTGTTTCCAGTTGATAGGCGGCTTTATCCTGGCCATTGGTATCTATGCTGAGGTGGAGAGACAACGCTTCAAGACACTGGATGGAGTGTTTTTGGCCCCAGCTGTCATCTTGATAATTCTGGGAATCCTTATGTTTGTGGTTTCGCTCATTGGAGTCTTGGGATCTCTGAGGGATAATCTCACCCTACTGAAAGTGGTGAGTGGTGTGCTGAGAGCTATGTAATGTATCTTTTTTAAAACAACAAAGTGGCTGCTGGAATGCTTAGAATATGTCTGTAAATGTTGTATTTCTTCTTTGTTTTAGTTTTTCGAATGACACACTTTCAGAACAATGCTGTTAATTTTCTTATCCATAAAGCATTGGTAATATTTAACTTAATTTAAAACACCTGTGGAAAAAGATAAACACACATACATATATCACAGGGCTTGTCTGTTGTGTCTCAGAAGGACTTGGCATTAACGCTCAGTTCTTCAGATGATGACATGAAGATGGACAGTTCTGCAAATACAGGAACATAATGACTACAGTTGTTGTGGGCTGCAGAAAAACAAGTGACATGTTATGACCTTAAAATTAAGAACACAGCAGAATTAGGAGCATTTAAAAATTTGTGACACAAGACGTCATATAGAATGCAGTATACAGTATTTAGAAATGTAGACTGCAGACATTGGTGCCTGAGGTGTTGCCTTGTCGCGGTTCTATTGAGAAAAGCCAGCAGTGGAAGGACTTAACTCTTACCACAAGCTAACTTTGCTTCTATGTAAAAACATGGCATGCATCCAAACTGTTAAGAGATATAGTTTTGAGGCAGTGGCAGAAACCCAGATTTTTTATATTTATTTATTTATAATATTAATATATTTGAAAGCTAAATATTGAAATTTGAAGTGAATAATGTGTAATTGTATAATGGCTCTTCTTCTCTGTTGTGTGTTCGGTCAAAGTTCATGTACAGCCTGACTGTGTGTCTGATCCTGGAGCTGCTGGGAGGAATAGTGGCGCTGATGTTTCACAATAAGGTGAGCTGCCCAAGGTGTTGTGCAATAACCTGACTGTTAGAAACACACACTTAACAACCAAAGCCTTATGCACCATTACCATGATGTTGACATACTATTTAATGTGAGGAAATATTACAAACAAAGAAAAATGAATTGTTTAGTTTGGTTCTTGGTTGGTCTCAGCTCTGCTCTCTCAGCCCTGCATGTCTTTTTTAACTGCACAAGGTAGTATGAATAAATAAACCATGACCACCTACATTACGTTACACTTAGTGGAAAACAGCATGATTTCATGGGATGGAGTAAGTGAAAGTAAATATATGTCATAATTCAGTTTTTCTCCAAACTGCCTGGCACCAAATGGCATATTTTAGACAAATTATGAACCAACAGTATAATCAGAATTGATCTGTTCAAATAGAAGATGGAATTATCATTTGAATGATATCATTATGCAGATGAAACATTCTGTTTTTCTGACCTGCATTTGTGTTTCTGTATCTTTCTTCCCACTCACGTCAAATATCTCTCTCCTAAACCTTTTCAAGAATCTTTTTTGTTTCTCCTATTGTTTTAACTATTATTATTTCTGTCTTCAGTTTTTGATCTAATTTAAAAACAGAATTTTGAACACAAAATGATTGGGTTTTTTTATGCAGTGGTGACTGTACGAGAAGCTTTCTCACGGTGCGATTATGAACATTTGGGAAAAAAAAGACTTTAACGTGACCTTGAGACCCCAAATAATTACCTATTTTTTTAATGGGGTAAGGGATGTAGTAATTTTACTTTTATACAAAGCAAACAGTGTTATGGACTCCTGTCATACACTTTAAATGTTTTGACCAAAATTCTCAAATTATCCTTTCAGTATATGTTAATCATCATCAGCTGCTATAAACATTAATCAAAGTTGGTAAGCACATGATAATTACTAACTGTGCCTATAATAGGCTGACCTTTAGTAGACTCTCTATAGGACTGAGATCAGGTAATTATTTCTTTTCATTATCCTAACAAAGATAACTGCTTTAAATTTGCATCCAAACAAATAGGAGAGACACTGTTCCCTTCATCATCATGGTTGCTGCTAAACTTTCTTATCAGATATGTGCCTGCTGTGTAGCTGGAATTAGTGCAGAAAAGTGTGCAAAATCCCACTTTGATAAATGAGATTGTGCTAATGTGACAATGAGCCATTATTAAAGCACCTAATGGGTCTGATTATAACTTCTGAGATGCCAGTCATGAAAACCGTCATTTATGAATATCTTATTTTGTCTCTTTGGGGGAAAAGCTTGAGTCTGTCTGTCTCTTTTCCTCGTATGCGTTCAATCTCATTTACATGACTTTTACATTTAAACATAATAATGGCCTGTCTTAGAATAACTTTTTTCACTAATATTGTGTGGTGCTTTTCAGTGTGAAATGCCTGTTATTCAAAAGAGAATCTTAATTATCAAAATAATGATTTCAGTGTGTTAATGGAAAATACAATAAAACTGAGCTTCTATGTTCTATGTATCTATTCAGTGTCACATCTTTTATTTTTCTGTTGTCTCATTTACATTGAGATGAAAAAGATATGGCAGTGCATTTTATAATTAGTGAGCCTATAGTGGGTTCTTTAATAATGGTCCAGTGTTTTCTGTCTCAAAGGAAAACGCTTCAGTAGACTCCATGTCTATGAATCTGCTCATTATAATGTGGTTTAAATGCGACGGTCCTCCCCTACAGATTCACTGCAAAGACCTGATTTGTTCGAGGAAGAAAAGAAATATAATTAAAGGCTCAATCCCTTTTTAATTCCTGTGACTCTCATGAGAGGATCCAATTCGAATCTTTATTAACTGTGGTTAAAATAGAGAAATGACAGAACATTGACAGGCCTGAATGGGGTAAAAATCCCAATTATTCGTTGCCCCCAACTCTAATGAAGTATAAATAAGACTAATGTATCCCGAGCAAATAGTTGAGTGAATTAGTGGAAAAAAATAATTGGTTCCCTAAATGAAAGGCTCTCCATGAACGTACTTAGTGGATTTCCAATTTGCAACTATTTATTCTAGTTTCCGGACAGACTAATGCATTAACCTTATGAGACCCTGCTGTACCAGATTGTGACTGACAGATGTGAGCTTTCAAACTGTCACATTTTAACATTCCAGTTCAGTGGACTTGTCACCTTGACGAATCTGAGCATTTCCTCCACAGAGCTAAATGTCTAACACACTGATTGTAGATCAGCTGTGTTGTGGAAAAAACATACATGTGGTAACAAGACATCCTTTATCCCATTAACACACACAACGTGTTTCAACTTTTTCTGTTTTCTCTCCCTTACAGACATTGGTGTTAGTGAACAAGAACATCAAAAAAGGCATAGTGAACTACTATGATGACCTAGACTTCAAAAATATCATGGACTTTGTACAGAAGAAGGTAAGCTCACAGTATGTCACTTTTTGTTTTCTGCCATTTGAACCTTCCAGTTGAACACATGACTGGATTGAAAGGTCCCTATGAGCTTTTCGAAGAATTCATACTGCAATGCAGTACACACACAACACACTTGTTCAGCTTTCCATGGATCGAGTCAGGATTTGAAGTGACTTGGTTGATCACAGCAAGTTGTGTCCAGAATAATCAGAGAACTGTGCAGAGCCATCACACTGCACCTGCTCCCAGAATGCATCATGCTGCCGCACACACAGCCTGAAGCTTAAGATCTAATTATCAGCTTTTTATTGAGCGCAAGGTAATGCAGTGTCTGGTGCCAGCAGACTGATCACACATTAAAAGGAAGAAGCAGGCTGCACCAAACCACTACTTAACAGAAGAGAAATAAACAACGATCTGTCAGTCTGCAGGCTACATTCTATGTAGGATTGTGCAGAGTGACCAGCACCAGTACTAGTTGATTGAAGACTGTAGTAGATTGAATGATATTTCAATCATTGAAATGCCAACAAAATGATCCTTAGTTTAGAGAGACTGTGCCATCTGTGTCGATTGGTGCTGCCAGCAATAGTTGTTCTTGCTGGAGGGATAAAAAAAACAAAACACTCATGAGCCGTTTTTGACAAATTTACCGGTAAATCCAAAAATCACTTTGCAATATTTATTTTTCCATGCTTTCCAGTCGACATTACCATCAGCTTTGGCAAACTTTGTATTATCATTTCCACTTCATTATCACTATAAACAAAAGAATGCCAGCTTGCCTTGGCCGCAGTTTTTTTAATGTTTATCCTGTGATGGATTTATTTTTATTTTTTTTAAGATCTTAACTCGCTGGCTCTCTGATCTGCTTGCTCTGATAACAACAAACAGTGCCTCAGTAATGGAAGAAAGCTATTTAGTAGCAGTGGCATAAAGCTTCTTCCAAAGTATATTTTTCGGCTCAAGTGTCCTAGGTCAAGAGATTTAAGTGTGTTTTTGGAGGACTTGGACAAAGAAACAATCAGAAAACCTTAGCAGGGATTGAGGCTGTTTCCAAATGTAAATGGGCTTTGTGGATTTATCTACAGTTGTGAGGACAATGGCTTGAATGTGGCCATGGTTGTGTGTTTATTTTGAGTAAATGGTGACACATCTTCTCTTGGTTGTGACTAAATGATGGGAAAAAATCCCTTTGTTGTGTGTCGGTTGGGGACTGCAGGCCATAACATAACTTGAATGCCTTGGTTGCCACCAACAAGAAAAGGATGCAAGCTGAAACTGATAATCAACAATTGTCAAAATCAAACAACAAATACAATTTTTGGCGTTCATCAAATCTGTGAACAAGTTATGTGTTGAAACAACCTAGACTGTTAAGCTGGGCATGCACTGTCTAGTTTGAGCCTGTCTCTGACACGATTTTTAGTGGTTTACTAGTTTAAAAAAAAGGTCAGAATTGTCTAAAATCTACCTTTTCCATTTAAAATGTAACTCTCGCCAAAATGCAGCTTAAGGTCTTTTTGTGAATGTACCCAAGTCAAACTTTAGTTTAAGTGCATAATAAGAACGGAAGCGCCACTTTTAAAGCTCCTGACACACCAACCACACGGCCGACCCTCGGCAGAAAAGTCAGTTGGACTGATCATTCTCCCTGAGTTGGTCAAAAAAGTGCCTTGGAACACACCAAAGTGACAAGACATGATATGTCTCCATAACAGCAGGCGGCGCTTATGTGTATTGGCCCCCAAAAATGAAAACCGGCAGCTGATTGGACAAATGCGTCACATGGGTCTGGTTTCTCCGGAAATTCAAAGACTGGCATGGCCGCTTGTTATGCAGCAGAATTTGATCTCATATTGTACTAAAATACTTCACCGAAACATGTTACAACAACAAAACATTTTCATCAACATTTTAAGCGAGAAATAGTCCATGCAGTTGCTGAATCCGTCTTCATTTCAGGTCGACAAAGGTCAATTAAAAAGATTTTTGTCCGATTTTGAAAGGCTCTAGTCACGCCGACAGCCCCTCCAGACCACGACACGGAACACACCAAACCGACTCGAGTCACTGACCTCGCCAGTGAGGCTCCTTTTCAACTACAAGGTCAATATTATTTTTCACTAACGACAAAACAACAAATTATCCATGCATTTATATGGAACTAAGCTTTAGGAGCTTTCCATCTTAACTCCCCTCCCTGTTACGTTTCATGTTGTGTAGAGCCTTCTTTGTTTTTTAAAAATAGTGATTTTGATATTTGTGCCCCTAGCGCTTCCGTTCAAAGGCCATTTCACCGAAAACAAAAAAACGGTAAATCTTAAAAGTGGCTCGGGTACATTCACAAAAAACCCTAGGTGGCATTCTGGTAAGATTTACGCTTTAAGATAGATTAGATAACTTCAGTAAGCTTTTTGTTTTGGGGTTTCTTTTGGCCTGAGTGGGTTTTAAAGGAAAAAAGCTCCCAACATAACTACAGAGAGATTCAGCTACAGAAATCAGCAACTCGGAAAGACGGAGTTGAGGTTCCGGTATGCAGCTCTCAGTCCAGTGCAAGCCCAGTGTTTCTTACCAATATAAAAGAGTTTGATGTAGAATGGCAGTAAATGATGATTGCTTTTTTTATGGTAACCTTGAATCATGCAATGATGTTGAGACAGAGCGTCTCCATGTAATAATGAAGGCAGGGAACACATGATGGGTGACCTTCTGTCTTAAAACCAACACTTTAAGCAGTCAGCTGGCCAATTAGCCACTAAGTTAGTCACTCTGCCAGTCTGCCAGTGAACAGCCGGTTGTCAGTCAGTTAGGCAGTTGGCAACAAAATCAGTCACTCCTTCATACTCAGAGACACAACTGACTCTGTGGACTGTCCCAGTCCTCTCTGAAGAAATCAACAGTAAAAAGACAATAGGAAACCACAGGGAAAAATGAAAGAAAATAAGAGAAAATTGTAATCTGTGACCCCAGCAGAGCCAGACAGACACAGACAAAGATGAAGGAAAAAGCATGACATTTGATTAGTGTTATATTTTAATATACTTTTAGTGAACAAATTGTTGTGTAATCTAGTCATAAATCTGAAAGTGACATGGACAGTCTCTTCAGTCTCTTCCCTCATCTCCTACAGTCTCATTGGTGTTGATGTGTTTTGAGAGATTGGTCCTTCACGTTTCTCCCGTGAGGATACAAAGGCCACTGGATTGAAGTCGACATAAATCTTCTCAAAGATAGGATTTACTGCAGGACTCTAGGATTGAATCATGCTGTACAGTGGCTCCTACTGCAATAAACCCATAACTCTGTGTGTGTGAATTGTAATATTGCCGGACTTATAATCAACACTTGCTGACATTATAATCAGATCATAATTGCTTTGCCTTCCTGTAACCCCCGTTTCGCACCTGACCCGGTGCTGGATAAACGGCGCTCTGTGGAGTCATGCCAACGAGAAAGGGAGTAACTCCGTGGCCCACTGGCATCATGTCAGCATACTAATCACAGGGCCTGGCAGAGAGCAGCTTTTTACTTATTCATTTATGCGTCTCGTCCTCTCTTTCTTTTTGACCCTTTGTCCTATTTGCTCTCTCTCTTTCTCTCTTACTTTCTTCCTGACTCACCTTCTGCCTCCCAATAAAATATCTGTCTCAGTAAATGACTACAAAGCAGAGCTTATAGTGCGGCTTTGGGGTTTTTCTGACAGTGTTTACTCTCCAAGGCAGCTGTGGAGCCCTTGTCTCCGTAGTGGAAATATAAATCTAATAGAAACTGAATCGGCACATAACAGGATTGTACTTTATTTTGAGTGCCATCAATTGGAGCAGTGGATTTTTTTAAATTAAAATATTCAAACCACTTGGTCTGTGATGGTTGTCATATATATTCTATGAATAGTCTTTTCACACATTTTGACCTGTCAAACCCAAGTATAACTTATAACCTTAATAACAGCTGTATCTATTAATGCTATTTGTTACACCTGTGCTTCTGCTGCTATGAAAAAAAGTTTTTTGCGTATATTTTAATGGTTATTTAATGAACATTTACATTCTGCAGGGTGGTCACCTGAACAGCATTCAAACCATGCAACACTAAGTTAAACTCTGATAACAAAAGTTGTTTGAAGGTTTAGTCAATGTGACCCAACAGCTCTCGGCCAAAACCAGTTATAATCGTCCTTTAGATAGCTTATCAAAGCTGGTTCTTTTTTCCTGTGAAGTAATAATATTTGTCAGTAATGGCTGAAATAGAGGGCAATAAAAAACACTTTGCTGGTGTCACACTATTTTGGGCAAGTACAAATTTGTTTTAAAAGTGTTATTGTATAAGGGGCAAGCACTTCAGTCTGCGAGGCTGCCGCTTTCAGACACTGGCTGAGATTGTAGGATATTAGAAGAGAGGCCTTTCGGTTGAAAAATGTATGCAAATATGATTAAAAAAAAAAAAAAGTAATAATAATTCATTTCTGATGTGAGTGAAAGGACAAATGGAGCTTTAGCTCCATTGAATTGCAATGATCTTAATTTGTTGATTTGCATCAGAATCAAATTATTTGCCAAATGCATCTGCAGACACAGGAATTTGACATGGCAATCCGTAACACAGAAGCTCAACAAACAAACAGTATATGTGTATAGCTGCATGAAGCATCCTTAAAACAATTAAATACATAAAATAGTCCAAAGATAAAATAGTGTGGGGAGGGGGCAGTGGATCAGATATTTAGGAGGGAAATGGCTCTTGGAAAAAGCTCTTGAGGTGGCGTGAGGTCCTTGTCCTCATCGCACTGTGTCTTCTCCCCGAAGGGAAGCAGCCTAAAAATGTCACTTGCTGAGTGGGACTGATCAGCAGCAATCTTAGCTGCCCTCTTCCTGACTCTGGCCTCACTGATTGACAGCTGTCTCTGTCCAGTTGTGTAATTTGTAAAACTGTACTTTGGATGTATTTTTGTTTCTGTTTTCCAAATTAGGATTTCAATCACTTGTCATGTTAGTTTAGGATTGATTTGCCACATGTATTTGTTTCAGAGATTATAATATTGTACTATATTATGTTATCATATTATTGATTTTAATCATATCGTCCAGCCCTACCACCACTTGTACACTAGACACCAACATAAAACAGATTCATAATTATAAGCAAATTGTTAGTTATAGCTCATTTCATCCTAAAATGTTACTGCCATTATGCCAGCACAGCATAAACATGTTGTTCATTGTTGTTTATCAAGTTGTTTATTTCTTTCTATCTTTCCCTCATCCCTTCCTCCATTCATCTCCTATTTTCATTAAATTTTTTCTTTCATCTTCTTCCAAATCGTCTTTTTGACTTTTCTCCTCCTTCCAATTTCGGCACATGTTTCTTCTACTCCATCTTTCATGCAGTTTAAGTGTTGTGGAGGTCAAGAGTATTCAGACTGGTCAGTCAACATGTACCACAACTGCTCTGCCCCTGGTCCGTTGGCCTGCGGTGTCCCTTATACCTGCTGCATTACTACTAAGGTAGGTATAACTATTTCCCTTTTTAAGTAGTATCACTACTACAACACTGCATTACATTACAGCAGCTAGGATTGTTACCTGTTCTATTACAGCTTTTTCATTGTTCCTGGCTCTATTTCTTTTATAATGTGTCTGTGAAGCCATGAACACTTGGTTCAGTTTGTATGTCATTATAGGAATAGCTGTAATAATGTGGAGTTGCATTTAAAATATATCTCATTATCCTTATGATGGTGATAACACCTTTGCCAAGCCAGACTCACTTACAGGCAATTTCCTCCCACACAAAACAATGTGCTTCCTTTTAATTAATACAACTACACTCCCCGGAGTTTACATGAAACGTGAACAAACAAAATTCACTCAGCTCACTACTGTTGACTGTAGATAAAGTCTACCAATGTGACACTGTTACTGTAGTATTTTCAGTGCACAAGTTATAGAATAATGAACTAATAATTGATTGATTCTCAGTTAAAAGATGTCCTGCTATAGCAGGAGCCACTGCTACTTTGGTTTATCATCTCATCATGTAATTATATTGTTCTCATAATAGAGATATTGTGGTTCACAGATGGATTATAAATGAGTAAATTTAATTTGACGTACATATAAAACCACTACGTGTGCAAGAGACAACACATGATAGGTGACTATTACCTTTTGTAACAAGCTCTTCTTGGCTAACAAACAAAATATTTAGAGATTTATTTATAATACTACGGTCTTGGAAGTTTGTAGCTCCAAGTTCCCATAACAGCCAGAGACAGAACGTCTTTCTTGAAAATCTATAGGAATACATTATAATATATAACAAAGTACAATATTAAGCTGGAAATTATGGAATTGCAAGTAATTTTGCCATTTCCCTGCACTTTAAAATGTTCTTGCAAATGTAAGATAGATAAAAGTGTCTTTCTTGTCCATCGATTGTGTAACCAATCTTAACGGCTCATGTAATTTCATCCATATTTAGATCATA
This sequence comes from Etheostoma cragini, assembly GCF_013103735.1. Lineage (NCBI taxonomy): Eukaryota > Metazoa > Chordata > Actinopteri > Perciformes > Percidae > Etheostoma > Etheostoma cragini. The sequence goes on from NC_048407.1 coordinate 23,022,288, forward strand.
TATGATATCCATATTTAGGTTCACATCAATGCTGTTTTCTACTTTATAATATTATAAATATTATATAAATTGTTGTTGTAATGGCAGGCCGGTAAGTTCAAGTTAACACAAAGCAACCACTAACTCCACTTTATCAAGCATTGTGTTTTTTCTCAGGCGTAAGAGTTGCAAGTTTTTTTCCACCTTGAAATGTATGAAGGAGAGAACAGCGCCTGAAGTCAAACTCAAAACTGGACACTGATTCCAGATTTTGCCATTTTAGTTACATTATGATATATCATAGAACACTATAGTACATTCAGTCACTTGTCAGTGAAGTCACCTTTGACGTGTCAGTCAAAAATGGTGACAATGTGGAATTGGGAGTTACTCATAATACTCTTGTAATGTATTACAAATTCTAAAACAAATTTGATTAATAAAGCCAATAAAATATGTACAATGACTTTAAATAGGGACCATTCCTGCTTTTACTCCCTTCTCCTCTTCCTCTGCAAGATGGCCACAGGAGGTTGGCAGTTTGTGTCATCTAATTTGAATTTATGAATACATTTAAATATTTTCAATATGGGAAAACCACAAACTCAAAGTCATAAGGCACACATTACAGCTGAGCTATCAACAGTCAACAGTATTGTGGTCAATGTCACTCACACACACGCGTTTCTTTGGTTTCTTCAGCAGTCTTGTGGTTCAGGACTGTCATCTGTGTGTGTGCATGGGGAGAGGCAGTTATGTGTGTCATTGTATGCTTTCCCTTGCAGTGCATTTGACGTTTTCGCCATGTTAACCATGCCTCTTCTGTCTGCTATTGATTCCTTTAGAGGCTGAAAGCTGTTCACAGGCTTCTGCCACATACTATTCTACCTCTTAACATTATATCTTCACTCTGCTTTCTCTCCTCCAGCCTAATGAATTGGCAAACACTATGTGTGGGTACAAGGTGTTGAAAAAAACGGTAAGGCCTCATTGTCTGACATGACTGAATCAAGAAAAGACTGATTTCTCATTCAGTTCCCGCTCCCCTCCTATAATGTCAGCTGTAAATATTAAGTGCATTTTTAATTGCCAGATGAGAATAACAACCAAACTATTATATTTTAAAGGAGAATTCTGGACAATTTTTATGTTTTTTACTTTTGATTGAAAAAAAAAAATGACCTGAATCGGTGCAGGCGACACTGATTAGCTGCAAATACGTGTACAAGCTTTCACGGAGCTAAAACGGCTCTGAATGATATGCTACTGGTGTTAGATAATTCACTAAACTAGTAAAATAACTAAGTAACCAATTCCTTGACTGTAACCACTCTAACTGAAAACTTATGCTACAGTAACGAGCTGTTTCTGTACGCAGCGTTTGGACTTGATTGACGCCATCCATATCAGAGGCTGCACTGATGCTTTCTTCATCTGGCTGATGGACAACTATAAGATTATGGCTGGACTGCTATTAGGGATCCTTCTACCTCAGGTACACACACACGCACACACACACACACACACACACACTCACTCCCATACTCCCATCATGTTAGGTGATGTTTCTAACACTGGGGTTTTGGGCCTATTTATCGCACACCAAGGATCCTAGATCAGTTTCATTGTGTTACATCACAATACTTGAAGAGGTCATGTTGCTTTAAGGTGAAGAGGAAATGCCTTTTAAAATGGGTCTTTCAACAAGACAGTGGACGAAAACACACGCGTAAGTGAGCAAAGTCTTGGTTCCCAATGAACAAGGTTGATGTTGTGGAGTGGCCAGCCCAATCCCCCGACTTCAATCCCATCGATTATTTTTGGTGTGACAGTTCTCAGAAATATTGGTTGTACAACTAAATATTAGTGCAGTGATTCAAAATAAAGCAAACCCTTGAGATGTTTTTCACTCAAAAATGGCAGTAACTAGTAATCTATAATATTACATTTTGGAAGTAACGTGTGTGTGTGTGTGTGTGTGTGTGTGTGTGTGTGTGTGTGTGTGTGTGTGTGTGTGTGTGTGTGTGTGTGTGTGTGTGTGTGTGTGTGTGTGTGTGTGTGTGTGTGTGTGTGTGTGTGTGTGTGTGTGTGTGTGTGTGCGCGCGCGCGCATGCCAGACTCTGCCTCTTTGGGTTAGGGGGGCATACCAAAGTGGGGAGGGTCCTCCCCCACTAATTTACGGTGGAAATACCTTTTATTGTGAAAAAGAAAAACACAGATGGCATTTCAAAATATAGCAGAAATATAATGGAAAGTATGTTGTTGCATGTCATTGGGCATTTTAAGTGGGTATATGGAAATCCTGGAGCTTTCTTAGTGGGTATACTGCATCTATTTTTGCGTAACACGTAGACCACACCACTGGTCTGTTGGTGTTTGATTCAAACCAAAATAAAAATTCAACTCAGGTTCAACATCCCCAACACTTTTAGATTTTACTTGAGTTCCGATTCACCTTATAGTTCAGTATTTTGTTGGGTCTGTGTTATTGGTAGGTCTGATTATTTAAGCGTAAAAAAAAGCTTTCATAAATCATCCAAGATTTTTCTTTCCAAATTTGGTCTTTCATTAATGGATAATATTATAGTCGGGGAGAACCCAAGTCTTTTGTCCTTTAGCAGTAAAACACCTGCTGACAGACGCGTGATGAGCTCTGCCTTTGTGGTCACTAACTGACATTGCTGACATCTAATTCCTCTAAAAGCAATTCTTCTCCTTTGTCTCTTTCTCATGTTTTACATGGGAGGGATTAAGACACAAAGAAAAGATGCAAGTGAGGAAAACGAGGAGACTTGTGTGAAGCTCCCATGGTGACCTCCTTTCCTATACATAGCTTCTCTCTCTCATTTTGTCTCCAGTTCTTCGGTGTGATAGTCAGCTGGCTGTACATCACTCGCGTTGAAGACGCCATCAGTGAGTACGGTCACCACATGGACCTACTGGACTCAAGCGCTGATGAAAGAGAAATCAAGAAGCAAGGCCAAATGGGCAAATGGTTTAGGTGCATGCCAGAGATCGACTGATGAAGCAAAAAACAAAAAGCCGCAAAGGACTTCATCCAACACACTCCATCCAACTCCCACAGATGGTTGAATCACTTCAGGCAATCCAGATATGCTTTTGCCACTGTGGGATCCTTTAAACTGCAGGTTTACTACATGTAAAATGTGTTGATGTTTTTTCATGTTTGTTTGTTGTTTTTGGAAAGAAGGAATTATTCAGCAACCAGATTATTAAGAGTTTGATATTCAAGTGTCAGTACAGTTTAACTGTAAACGTACTACACATATACAACACAAAAATGTTTGCAGGGCTCACTGTGGTGGTAACTGCATTGTGCCCAAAGTGTCTCAGGGATAAACTCAGAAACCAATTGAACCACCTTTGCTTCTGATTTTATATTATGACATTTATTTCAAATACACAACCACAATTTACAGCACTGACCTCTTTCTTACTTTTTATACCTTTTAGTTTTTTCTACAAATTAAAGAATTGCTTGGCTCCTTTATACACCCACTGGTATAGAAGGTCCTATCCAACAACTACCATTTACAAAATCTCCAATGCAAGCTAATGTAGGCTAAGACACCATTTCTGTCATCGGAAACAGGACATGTTTGCCTTATTTGTATAAAGACTTGAGGTTTGAGACTGTAGAATAAGTCTTTTTATACAGTACCCTGCACATCCACTTATGACCACAAGTGCTCACTGAACTTTTGGGATGTTTGTATTGCTCACATTTTCTTCATCATTGCCTTAACTTATACTCTCCAAACACTAGTCCTGATCATCTTCAGTCAACTTACTAGTATAATAAGAAAATTAAAAAGCTGACCCGACACAGAGTCTGCTTCAGATGATCAGTTTAATGTCAATTTAAAAGATGAAAACCAATGCTGTGAGTGCCACTGCCATAGTCTCGCTTTGCCAGAGAGTGTGGCTACTCCACTTAGCATTCGGGGCTGGAAGGAAAATGTGCTTTGGTTTCTTTGCATGTTTTTAAACCAATCACAATTGTCATAGGCGGTGCTAAGCACTGGAGCAAAGTCATGGGCCGCTGCAAAATAGTCTCAGAAGGAACTTGTTTTGGTGGAACGTGTTTGTTTTAAAGTTGTTTTAGTTATGCAACAGAAAACTCAGATTGGAAAGATAGTCTAGCTAGTTCACACAGAACTTGGCCCCTTTGTGTCTTTTTGTGACTTCATTTATGATATTAGTATATACTGTACTTACATCACTTCCAAAACATGTTTTCAAGCCTTTCGAATTTGTTCTTTTTACTCTCAATATTCTATTCAACAGGACTTACCAAGGTTTCCACATTGGCTTTGTTGGCAACGGAGGGTCAAATAAAGATTGTAAGGACTTTATCCTCACTAGTATGCTCACAAATCAGTGTCAGATATTTAATAATGCTGAATAAATTAATTCAACTTATGTTCCTTTTGCTCCAGAAAAGAATTATTTGATTTTTACCTTGCTAACATGTTGCGTTTTCCTTCACCTGAATTTGTTTTGTGAAGCCTCGATTAGAGTCTTTTCTTGTTTAAGCTATACTTGACTTTTGGATGTGTATAATTAGTTTGGCTATCATCAAACCAGATCCAAGCTCAATAGATTTGAGATTGAGCCTTGGTCTGGGGAGTCTGCTGTATTTTCTCTGCACAAGAGGCATGACCAACGGGCATAGTTCAAATGACTCTGTACGCAATTGGAAAGTCCTTCAACTAATCAGACCAATGATCCGGGTGACATAGAAGCGACAGCAGTAACAACGGGTTTGATGGTTTACTTAACATGTGCTACCTACTGCTGCATTCATAAATCAAATTTGCTGACTTTTTGAGGCATCTCTATTAATTTTAGTTTTCTTTAAAAGAACCATGGTACCTTTATCAATAGCATGGTGCAGTCGTTCAAAACTCTAATTACAAAACTCCAAACTGATCGTTCTTGTAAATCATTAAATCTTGCATTCAAAGCAACTAATTGTCAAGTCTCTGGTGAAATACGAGTACATTTCATAAGTCACCTAAACATATCATAGTGCAATTCTTTCAGTTAAGTTATTGTAACACTTAGTCCAAGACTAAATGTAAGATCTAAATTACCCTTTAGTGCTAAAGGTGATCTGTTGGCTTCACTGTGTTCACATTACAGAAGGCAAAAATGTAACTGTACTTTTTTCATCAAATTAAACAACAATAGGTTGTGGGTTGAAATCCCATCAAGGTCACATAAGAATCTCACACCAAAGAGTGGTAATTTTCAAGTTTTTCTTGGACTATAATAGGCAACAAAACAACCATACACACAGTATATAAGACAAAAGTTTCATTGACTATCGGTAATGAATAACGACCATAGTGTCTGTAAAACGTATTTTAACAAGAAAAAAATACTATCCAAAGTTTAGCATGTACTTTGTGTGACTAAAATGTATTTAAATGTAAAAGTGGGCTTTCTAGATGTTTTTTGTACACAGTCAATGCCAGATGGACTTGAGTTGTAAAATAAAGAAAAAAATAGGTACTTTTTGATAATCTGTTGGTTTAATTGTACTTAAGGTAGTGAAATATTACCTGGTACTAGTGAGAATAGTACCAGAGTTTCAGAAAAGCTGTAATCAACAGGTAACAGGTCAGGTTCAACATACAGTAACATAGGACAGCTTCATGCTGGTCAAACAGCACTGAGAGTGCCAATATTGTCACTTTAAACAAATAAGCCAGTTGTATATCCAAAGTTGTCTTAATAGTTTCATATTTGCTAGGACATTCATCACCTTTGTGTAAGCCATCTACTGTATGCACATAGTTCGTCATGTGCTATATACAGGTGCATACATTCAGTACGTCTGTGGCCTTACTGGGAATTGCATCATTGTTTTTTAATTGTTTAATGCATTTTCAGTTCACTGATTTGCACACACCACATTTATTGAAGGAAGTATGTTGTCAAGTTGTTTTTCCTGTTTGGGGTAGAAAATAAAATGTGTTAATACTGTTCTGTTGTTTATCTTTGAGTTGACTGTAGCACTGAACAGATCTTCCTGTAAACGGGGATTGGGGGGGCTGTTAAATAATTTATGGACTATACAGTATTACACTGTGTACTTTCCAGAGCAGGCTTCACCCTGAGTTACAGGCACTGTCTAAATATTTCATGTAAAAGTATGAAATTTTGCAAGATCCAAGCATAAATTTGGTCTAAATGTTTTAAAAATGTGAAACAAATTACCCGTAAATTGCTGATTTAAAATTTCTCTTGAATAAGGAAGGATTGTGCTTCAATTAGATTCTTTAGAAAAATTGCCATACAAAACATTTTCTTTTCATACACAGGCATTATCTGAGACAGAGTGGTTTAGTGTTTATCAGTTGAATTTTCTTTCTTCCCGTTACTCCTGCTGCTTTGTGGACTTCCTGCTGGATGGCACCTATTAATATTTTACTCCTACCTCCACCAGTGAGGAGGAAATCATTTTCCAACATCACCAACAAGGACGCAAGTTGTGAATGGTCTGATAAGAGTGGTGTTGTTGCTCTGCTTTACCAACGCTAAAAGTTCAAGTTAAAATAACTTGTTTGGTTCCTTTTTCATTGCTCTCATTCTCTCTACAACCAGAGAATTTTTTTTAAATTAAAAATACTCCCAGTCTCAGACTGAGAAAAGTAAGATTTCCATGTCTTTTTTTCTTATAAAGCAGGTTGAGGGACCAGATAAATACTGTGAAAGTGTCAAAACACCCAAACCACAGAGAAATGCAAACGGCCCGTATTCAGAAACTGTGCCTTTAAACAAGCGGTCAGGTCAACATGGTTGTGATGTCACAACTATACTATATATTGGTAGGCATTGTGCTTATGTTGTAGATTGGCTGTACCATGTGTCTGAGTGAATTGAGCACATCATAAGGTACATCTTGCATCAGATGTCCAAATAAACGGCCATATGACATACAGTGTGTCATGTGCAGGCAATGTTGTCACAGAAGTCACAAGATTCACCTGTAAATGTAGCTGTGTGTGTGCATGTGCGTGTGCGTGTGAGTGAGAGAGAGATTACACACGCCTCTGCATTCACTGCCGTATGGACTGTCCGTTGCTGACCTTGCTGACAGTTTTTTGTCCCTTTCAGTCTTTCCTGTGAGAAGCTTTGAGTTGAGATGTGTGTCCATTGGTCATCTCTGCCTGACTCATTTTCAAGCTGTCTATCCTTTGACTTTCATTTCCCCTCTTCAGCTGTTCACTCTGAACCACATGAGCAGACGGATGTACAGACAGCAGAGGAGAGTTGGGGGTGTGCTATGTCCTATGACTGTGAGGTTCAGAAGAGGACACATGGAACTGCTTTTATTCAGGTTTTAATTCAGGATACATTTACAAAAAGACCATAGGTTGCATTTTGGTGAGAGTTACGCTTTAAGTTTCCTGGCATGTCTTACTGGCTTTAAGCTACAAATGCAGTTCTTCTCAGTAAGATGTTGTCTTTCATCTTGTGCACCTTCCTGAGTAAAAAGTAGTTTTTTTAGTGTAAGTTGCAGCCAGATCTTGCATTGTCCTATTAGTCCATAGTTGAGTAACTGATTTTATCTAATTCTCTTAAACTGAACACTTAACCCTAGCCCTAACCCTAGCCTAACTTATAAAGTTATTGGTCCAAGCACAACTACAAAATTGTTAAAACATGCTCTGGTTGAATATGCCAATACTCTCAATTGACGTCGGAGTCAGTCAAGTGGAAGTGAAGCACTATGCACCAGATTTGACACATATTTTACGAAAATAAGAACAAGCTCAGTAGTTTCAGGACATATGAAATGAGCAAAAACACTCAGTAACTTCACATTTCAGCAACTGCAATATGATGTTTAACTGCAAAATAATGACGGTTACAGCTTTAGTTGAATGTTTGTTGTTTTTTAGCGTGTAAATGTGTTACAATCATAATTTAATGCAATAACAAAAACACAATTTGGCAACCATTTATTGTCATGAGTAAACAGCAAAACCTATTCAAATGCATGATGTGCAATATTACTCACTGAAAAAATGACATGAATATAGTTTTCTCTTCACAAATGTAAATTAAACTTTTACCAAAGACACTGCATTTGGTTCCCTGCCTACCAACAAAACCAACCCCTCCTTAAATCTGAGACAAGTCATTTGCGTATTTAAATTCCATTTAACTGCTTTAAAATACATTACATAGATAATGGGTTGTTTGTTATTATCTTGTGCCTGAGAAGAGAGCAAATGAGGAACACTAGCTCTTTTTCTAATTAATTTAATCAAGGACAAAATTGAACTGGTAAGAGAAAACCTGTTCAAGACTAATGGTTCTGTCACACAGCAATTCACCATTCACAATATTCCCTTTTCCAACTTTGTAGACACACACAAACACACAAACACTGACAATGTGTCACTGTGTCCAACAATGCATGGAGGGTGCTGGTCATGCATTTATTAGTCTGATAGATGGCCCGGCGTCTGCGCTGGTGCTAACATTTAGCTGGGCGCCACATGACAAGCAAAGCTAATTATTTAGTGTGGACAGCGACAGGAACGTCAATGGAGAATTGTGTCTTTAGAACCATGTGGCTTTTCACAGACCTACAGAGTGGAACTGTAATTGGCTCATGATGCTATACTTGTTTCTCAAAGATCAGATCACCATATGCATATGTACATACCACATTAGAACCATGTCTATAGTGGCCATACTCCACATTCATATACTCCTTTCACTGTGACCGCATAGAAATTAGATTTGTATTAATCGGAGCAGACCAAGCAGACACATTGTTTTGAATGGATCAATCAAATGACCACACCATGACAACCAATATTACGTGAGACTCATTTTTGTCTGGTAATCGGTCTTTAACACTGATGACAACACTCAATAAACTAACAACAGAAATAGAATGAGTCTGAAAAGCAACAACAAATACAACATCCTTTGTGTGAACCACAACAGCACAAGAAAGATGTAATCAAAGATGTAATCATCCAGATGATATGAAACAAATTATAATTTCCCACATAAGCAAATGGCTGCTTTTATGCAGTTGACGCTTGTCTAGTCTCCAATCTGTAAAGTCTGTACATTGTCTCTGTTTCTCCTGGGAACACACAGTAATTAAAGGTCATGCAGTTAGGAAACTAAAATCTTTAGGAATAAATGTTTTTTAGGTCTTGATTTAGGCAGTTTTCTGGTCCCCAAATATTTTTTTATGATACTGGGCCCTAGGTGACAAACGGTTTTTACTCTGTTTGGGTGCAAACTGAAGCATGGACAGAATCTGAAAGACTTATTATGCACAATTAATGTGTGCACCAAACTTCATCACAATCCGTGTCATAGTTGTGGCGGTATTTTATTCTAAAGCTAAAAATGTGAACCTCATGGTAGCACTAGAGGAAAAGTCAGGGGGGACCACTAAAGTCATATGGCTTCATCCTCTGGGCACCATTTGCCTGTACAAAATAGCATGGTGATCCATCCAATATTTGTTGAGATTTTTCAGTCTGGCCTGAAGTGGTGGACCAAGCAAGAAAGAAAACCACATTTCACAAAACAGAATGTAAGTTTATGGTTCATGCCACAAATTTACAAACAGAATGAATACTGATCACTGTGAGCTGAAAGAGTATTTATAGGTATTACCATCAGATGTGTGGTTGCCCAGAGCGGATTGGCCCGTGTGATGATGGCTCTGCCCACTTCCTATCTTCCAGTCCATTGGTGTTGATTGGTGCGGTCTGTGTGGATCCTTCCAATCACCTGCCTGCAATCAACCCAGCTGGAGTTTAAAAAGCTCCTGGATTCATCAGTCCAGGCAGCTGAGAGTAGAGCTCAGTCAGCTTTGCTGTCTGTCTATTTAACAATTATTAAGAGCTGTTGTTAAGAGTTTGTTAGAGTCTATTGTGCTACCAGGCAGTCCCTACAACATTTGTAATCTGGTAATTTGGTAAACTAATGGGTGCTTTGCTCCTTTGGATGTGTTTAGAAATTACTTTGTTTATATAGGCAGCACTCATCTCTTTTTGTGTTTGACACACAAAACATTCCTTTACGTGTTAATTAAAAATCCCTTCTTATACCATGACCTTTTCTCCCTTTTTGCCTTGGTTCCTCCAAATTCTTCCTTTTTATGTTACGTCCAATCTTACAACGAGCCTGGTCGTAACACCATCAGATATTTTTAGCTGGCTTTATCTTGTTTGAGACCTAAAAGTGCACTTTTAGCCAACATTCTCCACCAGCAGAGTTATCCTAGAAAGGAAGCACTTCTGATGGCAGGAAGATGTAGAATAATTGTGCCTATAGGTCTGTAGATATACAAGAGAAAAACAGTTTAAGTGATCTATTATCTTTGAAAAATTGATCTATAAATAAAAAAGACATGACATTGAAAAAGTGAGATTTAAAGAGCAGTTGAATGGGGGATTCATTACACCGTGTATGTTCATGTTATACAAATGTTTGATAGTCAATCAAACTCTTTAACACCTGCAGTACTGCAGTAACTTGTCATAATTATTTGGTTTATCCATTTGTTTTAGGAAATGTTTATGTGCTTTGTACTTCTGGGCCACCATAGTTAATGCCTCCTACGCCCGCTCAAGTACTCCAGTTGCTTCTTTGACTTCTGCTACTTTTTAATTTACAAGTTGATCTAAAAATCTCTCACACACCATCTCACTGGTGTAACATAGTTAAGGAGAAATATAGGATTGACATGACTGCAAAGGCAAAATTGTTGTCTCTGAAGTCATACCAAAACGGTATGTGTAGTGAGGGAAAAGTATTTGATCCCCTGCTGATTTTTTACGTTTGCCCACTGACACAGAAATGATCAGTCCATAATTTTAATGGTAAATTTATTTGAACAATGAGAGACAGAATGACAAGAAAATCCAGAAAAACGCATGTCAAAAATGTTATCATTTGATTTGCATTTTAATGAGGGAAATAAGTATTTGACCCCCTCTCAATCAGAAAGATTTCTGGCTCCCGGGTGTCTTTTATACAGGTATCGAGCTGAGATCTCAATGATCAATGATCTCAAAGCAGCTGGGACCATAGGCACCAAGAAAACAATTGGTAACACACCACGCCATGAAGGACTGAAATCCTGCAGTGCCCGCAAGGTCCCCCTGCTCAAGAAAGCACATACACATGCCCGTCTGAAGTTTGCCAATGAACATCTGAATGATTCAGAGGACAACTGGGTGAAAGTGTTGTGGAGAGATGAGACCAAAATGGAGCTCTTTGGCATCAACTCAACTTGCTGTGTTTGGAGGAGGAGAAATGCTGCCTATGACCCCAAGAACACTATCCCCACCATTAAACATGAAGGTGGAAACATTATGCTTTGGGGTTGTTTTCTGCTAAGGGGACAGGACAACTTCACTGCATCAAAGGGACGATGGAAGAGGCCACGTACCGTCAAATTTTGGGTGAGAACTTCCTTCCCTCAGCCAGGGCATTGAAAATGGGTCGTGGATGGGTATACCAGCATGACAATGAGTCAAAACACACGGTCAAGGCAACAAAGGAGTGGCTCAAGAAGAAGCACATTAAGGTCCTGGAGTGGCCTAGCCAGTCTCCAGACCTTAATCCCATAGAAGATCTGTGGAGGGAGCTGAAAGTTAGGGTTGCCAAACGTCAGCCTGGAAACCTTAATGACTTGGAGAAGATCAGCAAAGAGGAGTGGGACAAAATCTCTCCTTAGATGTGTACAAACCTGGTGGCCAACTTATTCTGTCTCTCACTGTTCAAATAAATCTACCATTACAATTATACAGGGATCATTCCTTTGTCAGTGGGTAAATGTACAAAATCAGCATGGGATCAAATACTTTTTTGCTTCACTGTAACTTATGTCCTCAAAAGAAAAATAGAATAATTACCAGTGTATTTCCTCTTTTAGCCTTTTTTCTGCAATACAAAGTAGCAACAAAGGTCAAACCATGATACATCGACTTTACCAGAAAGCTCCACAAAAAAGATTAAAAAAGGACAGCCAACAGGAGAGCATGTACAAAGGACTCCGAGTCATTCCTTTAAAGTAACATAAATACCAGCCAAATGCATGCTCCACAGAAATGTCATGTGAAAACCATAAATTTGTTGGGGGAAACACATGTTCACATTGTCCTAATCCATCTTGTTGATAATTGACTGAAAACTGCAACATTTGTCAATTACATTATATTATAAATATAAAAAACCTATCAGCTGTTGACTTCACAAGACACACCTCCAACCAACCTGACCAGAACATGCGCCATAGCTCAGGAAAACTAGTTAGCGAGCAAGCAGAGAATTGGAGGTAGCTCATAGTAATGGATGAGTGGTAGACACATCTTTTGATCTTTGTTTTGCAAAGCTACCTAGTGTAGAGTAACTCAAGTTCATGCAACGTATGCACCCAAGTGACAATAATTCCATAATAGAAAATAAACTTGAACGTGTAAAGGCTGAACTGCAGTGTGAGAATCTGACATGTTGCCAACCCGAACCAGCAGAGTCCAGTCTAAACACGATATCTGACTGTAGGCAGTCCTGCCTGAGCATGAAAGTGTGTGGTGTGGTGTCTGAATATCCCTTGTGTGGTGTGTTGCCATGCTGTATGTGTGTGCTGAGTTGTGTGTGTTTAAATAGTATTTCTAATCCTTGTATAATATAGGCCTCTGCGATGACATTCTAATTAACTCATTATTCATATTTAATTTCTACCCTCTGCCTTACATACCAACATGCGCTCACACACACAAACACACAGCTGAATAGGTGCCAGACCGCAGCAGGGTCCCTGACTCTGCTCTGCACTGAGCCTGTTTTCATTCCATCATTGTATTTCTGGGTGATCACCCTTAAATCTGCGTAAGCAAGGTGCTTTCACCTGTGTTTAAATGTGAAGTTAATTAAACTTGGTCTTATCCTGAGGTGATATGAAGGCCACTTCCTCATATACTTAGACTGAATATATTGGACATTTTACATACACCTTCTAGTACACCATAGACCTTTTTCACATACCACATTTGATAGTAAAAGCACAAGTATTAATAATAATAATAAAAACCGATGGTTGAATTTCATGTAGCTGCTTCAGTTTCAGGGTCCTGGTACTATGCATGCTGGCTCACTGTCACACACTTGAACACTTGAATCGAAAAGAGCCATAATTAATGTTATTAAGCTGCAAGCTGAATATGAGGAGAGACGTGCTATTTAGTCGATGAAAGACTGGATTGAGTGCTTAATAAGCGACACGTGACTGTGCAAATTAAATAGCACGATCATTAATATTTAGGACAAGATGGTAAGGTCAATATAGTCAGCCATTCCGGTGCTTTGTTAAATGTATGTTACTAATGACTCTACCAAAGACTAATCTGTCCTCTGTCCCTTTCTCACTTTTCTTTCTTTAATTATCTAGAAGAAGGGGTGGTGGGGCAGGGAAACATCCAGAGCTTGTAACAACAATATATATACTGTATATATATACATATACAGTATTTCTCATCTTTTCTATCATACTTGTTGTCCATGTCCTTTTTGTTACAATTGCTCTGTATGTCTGGCACATATTGCAGAATTGACAATAAAGTTGAATTGACTTGATGAAACTCATCCAGCTGCTCCCATTATTTGACAAGATAATGACAAGATAGATAGACTTTAACCAGCAGTGACCTGACAGCTCAGCAAATGCATCAATAGATTTCCAATGCAGAACAGGGGTCAAGTCAAACTCAGATGTGGACACTGGATGAAGAGTAGAGTCAAACTCTACATTAGCACTGTAACTTCTGCAAGCTGCAAGTGTTGCAACCGATAAAATATTATTTTATAATTTAATAATTTCCTACAATAGAGATGTGCTTAGGATTCTGCAGGGAAATCACTGTAATTTTCTTTTAATGTCATTTGACAAATGTTCTGGAAATTATCCTGATTTATGTTACTGAAACATAAAAGTTCAATGATGATGTGAAGTGAACGTAGTCTATGTTGTTGATATTTCCAACAGTACTGGCAAAATAAAGTTGAAAAAGAGAAGACAGAGTCTGTTTTAAAAGTACAACACAAGTTAGAATCAAAATTATAATTTGATTGTGTCAAGCTATGATCTTGTTTTTTCTTGTCACATTTCGTTCTCTTTGTATGACACTCCAAAAGGCAAATAGATATGACTCTCTACAGTGTGGGTGTTTTTTATTAAAGCCTTGGAAAAGACCATGACCATTTCTTTTAAATCTTCATTAAATAATTGGGCTAATTTGGATCATTTGAGACGAAGCCAGACAACAATCTGATCATTAGTGTTTGTTTCTATGACGTCCATGTTACGCCATTATCTTGTTCTATTGTTGTTGCCAAGTCACTCTCAGTATTGCCAGTTGAGTCAACTCATCCAAGCAGTTATTTGTAACTGACATGTTGTGTATTACATCATACACTGTACTATAAACTAATCTCTATTGCATACTGTTGTGCAGTTGGAAATGAATAATATAACTATATAAATTAGATCAGTTGATATTTAGAACATAAAGATTATTTAAAAAAGGACCATCTGCTGTTTTTTTGCTTTTTAGTTTTACTTGTAAAAAACTGTTGGTAAAATGCATAGACTTGTGTCTTTTTTGGAGTAATACTGTGGATTGGAAGGGTGTCAGATGCTATCATTGGCAGAATATTTTAAGGGAAGCTCTGATCTGTAATCAAACTACTGAACTGAAAGAAATCTGATAAACCAGTCCTTAGTATGTAGCATGTAGTATCCCAGATACTAAAGTGCAGAGAGACGATGACAAGCATGTGTTCTTGCTTGTGTTAACAACAATAGGATCAACTGGTTATGAAGCATGAAAGTAAATAAAATCCTTATGTTACTGCTCTGCATGTTTGATTGACAGCTGAACCTACAGGGTGACAGAGAGGTCATGTAAATACTAAAATTGCTCTGATAACTTGAATTTACATGTTACATCACAGTGAATTGGTTGTGGTGGTATTACAGAGTTTTTGTTTTAGTAGACCTATTTTATTTTTGTTTGAAACAGGGTCTCTGTCCTAAAGCCATATAGACAACACTAATTTTCATAGTTTGTATTCATTTCTATTTCCCAAAAGTTTACATACATTAGCTAAAAGATGATGGAACACTGAAGTACTATCTTCTTCATTTTTAGTCTGTCTGAAAACTCTTTTGCATGTGTTTATACCAGTTCACAGTAAAGTGTAAACACAAGGACAGCACCTCATATCCACTTTAAAAGCTTCATTTTACTCTTCTATTTTTTCCATTTGAGTAGCAGCTGAGGACACAGACCAGATGCCAAAACTCTATTTTGCTGTGGATGGACGCACATAAGTTTACACATCCTGTAAAGTTTACAGGATTTGTGTGTGTGTGCGTGTGTGTGCGTGTGTGTGGGGCCACCCACTGGTATGTTATTGTCTGACCACACACTGAAACAGAGGACTTTAATCCTCAGGTCTAAACTAACACTACCATGAATGGTATCTCTTCTATTTTTCAAATGCCTGAGTGGGAACCAAAGGAACAAGCTAACAGATAAGAAAATAGTAAACAAAACAGTATGTAAATAAAATAAATAAAATAAAATATGATGTGATACGTACCAATGATAAAATGAAAATGAATAAATAATTCTCAAGGAAGAAAGAAACAAATCTAGCACCATAGATATCTGCTGCCATCTCCTGGTCAGCAACTGCAAATCTGTTTTATTCCGGCCAAGGCAGGCCATGAGGCATTTCCAAGTAGTCATTTCCTCTAGGTGTAGGTAGGTGATTTTACAAAATAAAACTGTTAATCCAAACAGTTAATGTATTCCTTTTTTTGTCTTTTAAACTTTTCACATCAAACTGCAACGTGAGAATCAACATAACCTTATATGAACTAACGAATACCACTGTTAAAATAAATGGCTTACAAATGTTACCCCAGGGGCCAGTTTTTCAAAACATTTAAAAATGATCCGGATTTGGAAAATCCCTTTTTTTTCTATACAGGATCAGGTTATCCGTCGTACTTTTATGCCGGTTTTTCAAAGCAACATTGGACTGGATCACCCTGATCCAGATATACAGTTTTCAAGATTACCAAATGCAGACTACCAGTGCTCTAATTGGGACAACATAGCACAATGTGGGCTACCAGCTATGTAAAGAACAGGTAGAAGAGCCAACATGGGGTCACTTCAAATGTTTCTTATATTTAGACGAAACACAAAAATAACATAAACATCCACTTCCATTCATATATTCTTTTATCTGAGCCACAACAAATAAAAAACAAATATACATTAACAAATACAATGTGGATATTTTTTAAACGTCTTAAAAAAAGAAGAAAAGGCTAAAAGTCCAATAGTTAACAAAATAAAGAATGTTCAGGGTTCTCATTCATCTGAGGAGAGACCAGAAATTATTTTTGACAGGCTCATCTCTGATGATTATTTCTTTAAAATGTATATGCTGATGAATGAAAAATTGAATAAATACAGAATAGCTTAATTGGTAGCCTATGTCTACCTTTTCTACTGTAGGACTGTTGCAACGGTACACAAGTCCAGTGCAAAATTCAACAACTGGCCCCTGGTGTTCCGTGACCAGTTGATGGCAGCAAAGCTCTATCTTGGACTGGGTCTATTGTGTGCCTTTTGTCAGCCACCTGTGTTGCCATGTCCGTTAATTATGTTATTTCCCCCCAAGTGTTTGGATTGTTTGAATTGTTATCTTTACATGCAGTTTCCTCGGGCATGTTTAGCAAATGTTAGTGTAAAAACAATGTCCACTTCACTGTCTACTACTTTCCTACTGCATAAAGCACATCAATTTGTCCACTCTATTAGTTACAAATGAAGGTGTTATAATAGAAATAGCCTAATTGTCAACCTTATTTACGAAAATAGGCCTACATGTGAAGTCCATCTTCGTCCAGTGCTTCATCAGCTTTATTTTCAACCCGTATAATTCCAAAAACAGAAGATGGGGAGTGAGTCTGGCTAATACAAATTGTTTAAGGAATCGTCTGTGAGATTGCTTTTTTCTCTCGCGATATGTGGCCACGCAGTGAGCAGCCCGTCTACAGTCAGCCCAGCCCGGGAGGAGGATCCATCAGACAGACTGGTGGTAGTCTTCTGTCATCAGCGGAAATGTTCAAAACAGAGAAACTAAAAGCTTTGGTACATGAGCGACTGAAAGCCGCCGCTGAGGACATATTCATCATCTTTGAAACAACTATTAAAGACTATGAGGAGATAGTTTTTCGTTCAAAACAGGAGTTCGACCAACAACAAAGAAGACTGGCTGGGTGGAAAGGTAAGTTACGTTGACGGCAGGTTAACTTCAGCCTCTGAGCAGCGCTGACATTGGGAGGTCTTTACTCCTGTTAAATCAGAAAAATAGCGTTTGTTAAGATGTACTGGGATCAGCTGGGCCACTCCCTAAATACTTGTTAAGAGACAGCAAGTAGCGCCATGTTGCATCCCTAAAGGGAGGAGGGGGATGCAAAATGGCTGTCAATGGCAATATGGGCCACTCAATGGGTTTTGTTGGTACCTTGGTAGGGACTAAAGGCAACAGGACAGGGATCCCAAAGCCTTTTCACCTCACTTCCACCTCTGTCCTGTCAAACAGTTTGAAGAAGAAAGAGGGATGGATGGATTTGAAAAGGCAAACAAAAGTGTATTTGCTATCTATAATCAAATTAGAGATAGTTGTTAACTATTACTGTAAGATTACAGTCCTATCATATGTCCTTACCTATGTGTGATTCTGTCCTAAATCCATAATATGCCTCATAATACGTGCCTAAATGAGGTTAGTAGTACACAATATTTTGAATGTGATGCTATGTTGTTTATTCATAGTTAATGGTGGCTATATAGTAAGTCACATGCTGTTGCCATCTTTTCATGAGCAGACTACCCATCATAACATAACCATGCAAAATTCTGAAATTTGTATATGCCGGGACACATTTTCATTTTCTGCCTGCCTTGTCTTGCTCTGCTAAATATTTGCAAATCAAAATATTTGATGAAACAAAGGCTCACATTTCTTTTCTCATGTGTGATACTGTGCAGCCCCCCTGCAGCTCTTTGTCCAGGAAGAGGACGCTCCCTCAGAGCAGTATCACTGTGATGACCAGGAGCCCCCGCAGATTAAAGAAGAGCAGGTTGAGGAACTGTGGACCACTCAGGCAGGGGAAAAGCAGCAAGAAGAGGTTGATACCAAAGATGCTATGTTCAATATAATTTATGTGCAAAGGAATGATGGCGATGGAAAACAGTTCCCACATCGAAACCAAGAAGCAGAAAACAAAGACAACAATTTTCCCAGCAGCTCATGTAAACAGTTGAAAGCAGACCCTGATGAAGAAGGCTGTGGCGCATCAGCGCCAACCAGTGACTGTCAGATGAGTGAAGTTAGTGACTATGAATGGAGAGACAGTGGAGGATTTCCCTCAGCTGTAAACAGGAAGAAACAAAAGCAAGCTGATGAGACAGCAGACAGGCCGTACACCTGCAGCATGTGCAACAAGAATTTTAGAATTAAATCCATTCTGACTCGCCACATGAAGACACACACAGGAGAAAAACCTTACAGATGCGGTGTTTGCGGTAAAGGCTTCATCCAGCGCTCATATCTGCAGACTCACATGAACTCTCACTCCGGACAGAAACCGCACACGTGTAGTTTCTGTGGCAGAGGGTTCACACAAGTTGGAAACATGAACGCCCACATTCGAATCCACACGGGAGAAAAGCCTCACATCTGTACTGACTGTGGAAAAAGTTTTAGAGAGAAAGCGGATCTGATTAAGCACACAATAATTCACACTGGTGAGAAGCCATACATTTGTATCGTATGTAATATGAAATTCAGTGCGCAGTCTAATTTAACCCGCCACAAGAAGACTCATTCAGGGGATAGGCCATATAGTTGCACTGCTTGTGGGAAAAAATTCATTCGGCGCTCCCATTTAATTATTCATATGAAGACTCATGCAGAGAATCTCTAGACTGCAGAAATTATTATATTTGCTCTGTTATTTATTTGAAAAATTCCTAGGTATTCCAATGTATACACACTTTTTGTAAAACCCATTTTTTCTATGAGGTGTTGCTATATAGTTTTGCTGTATCATACTCAGCAAGTTGTAAAAGTGTATGTTTCAACAGGTGACATTAAATAAAGCAAGGGGGCATTAGTATGTCCTCAAAAATAATCACGAGTCATTCTATTTGTATTGTTTCTCCAGTGATGCCCTTTCTATTATTCATGAATAAAATATTTTCGTTATTGTCAACAAATCCTATAAAATGAGTAACACAAAACTTTTTAGGTTTCTCAATGCTTGCACTTTGAACCTAAGCATGACACTCGAAACTTACCCTTTGTGGCAATGAATACATATTTAATGGGTGCATATGAGAACTATTACTCAGCCTGATAAAGGTTCTTCTGTTGTGCACATAGTTTTATCAGATGGGTGTGGGTGCGTTTGTAACTTTTCCAGGAAAAGGCCAGCCTACTCACATCAGGCGGGTTACAATTTTTATTTTCTTTTCTAACATAAAACAACGACCTCAGACGTGTTCACGTTAACGGCAACTTGCCTGACAAAATACTGTAAGTAAACACTGCATTTTGATTCTTAACGGCACAACACATACTGTTATGAAGAAGCAATAACCACCTATTGCTTATCATGCTGTAGTAGCATTAGGCCTACTCCTCTGCTACAATACTAGTGTTAATTTCTCTGTGTGTGGCTGTTTAAGTACTGCATGTTTGGTTTATTCTCTTTTTTGTATACTCTGCTCATTTCTGGATATATTAACTGATGTGATAGTAAATAGTTGCTATTTTGTAAAACCTAAAGGAAAAAAAACAACTTGGTGAGTCTCACTTTAGGTTTTATATACTGTGTAATCACTGGCCAAACTGATTGTGCAATATTTTACAGGCTGTAAAGGAAAGTATGCACTTAAAGGGCAAGTAAGCTCTTAGTTAAAGGAAGACTGGATAAAATAGGTTGAGTGTCAGAAATTTAAAAAACTAGGTAGACTCGGTTACAAAATATTTTTGATATCATGCTTCAAAGATGCAATATTGACATGATGACTGTAGGAGAGTGCTAATCGGTGTGGCAAATTTGAGGTCAGAAGCTCTATTATGGTGCAGAATGCATTTACGGACATAGTTAAGGGCCACAGGACCCTTGGGAGTTCAGCTGTGTTGCCAATAAACACAAAGTGGTGGTTCAGCCCTCCAGGAGGATACCGCCTGTTTTTGGTTTTGGGTGGTACCTGAGATGGTTTCATCAGTATCAAAACAATAGCTCTTTAAATATGTAGTATATCATCATCATCATCATCATCAGATGTACCCTCTAATTTTAGAAATAGAGGCCACCTTAAGGTGCACTGATGAATCGGCATTGAAAACACAGACTATCATAAAGGTATAAAAGGCATAATACTGCATCATCATATTTTTCAGTCTAATACAAAACATGTTTAGTAGCTTTGTTGGAGTAATATTTAATGACTGCTTTTTCCAATTGACAAATAGCTTCTAAAATTATTCTAAACCTATCCCTAAAAAACATTATTTCTCAAAAAACATTCTTTCTCCAACAAGAGGTAGAGAGGAATTTTTTTTTTTTTTTAAATATAAGTTATTCTTATCCTCTTACCAGTGGGTTACTTGTTTTTTCTGTAGCTATTAGCAACCCCTCAAACCATTCACACCTTCATCGGCATGCTCAATGTCACTGATACGACTTATTTGGCCATAAAAAAATAGATGTACACTAACCGGTCAAAAGTTTGGGGTCACTCACAAATTTCCATTGGACTCCATTATAGACAGAATCCCAGCTGAGATCAGTTGCCTTGTTTTTTTTAACCAGGGCAGCATTTTCCAGATTACATTATGTGCTTACATAATTGCAAAAAGGTTGTTTAATGTTTTCTTAGTTAGTTTTTTAAAATAATATCAGATTAGTAAACAAAATGTGCCTTTGGAACGTTGGATGAATGGTTGCTGATAATGGGAAATGTAGATATTGCATTAAAGATAAAGCCACCCACCCAGATCAGCTGGAATCCTGTCTATAATGGAGTGAAATGGAAATTTGTAAGTGACCCCAAACTTTTGACCGGTAGTGTACATATTGTTCCACATAGAATAAAGAAACTATAAGTGCCACGGCTAACTGTACAACTTTTTACCACTTAACGTTATAGTTTAATCCTGCTGAGTTTTTATTTTTTTATTTTGTTTTGTTGCTGTTGGAGAGAGAAAAAAGTCTTAGCGGAAGTTCCCTTGATGTCATTTCCTTTGCGCGAAGCTGGAACTTTGGCGCCCCAGACTTTTAAACATCTCGAAAGAAATCGGAAACACCAACCAAGAAGACAAACACTGAGCCAGTCCGGTAGTTACCACGGCAAAGTAACGTTAGTTAAGGATGTTAGGGTAACGTTAGTTAATAACCTCCTGGTTGTGAAGATAAAAAATGTCGTTCAAAGCAAAATAAGCTCTCTTCGGATGGCTGATGTCGGTGCGGTGAGCCTTCTGTTGACAATGCCGTTGGTCTGTTAGCGACAAAGATACATAGCTCATCTACCTCTGGAAGACAAGCTGGCTGTCGGGAAGAAACGCACATAAATACATACACCTGCCTGTGGTTTTATCAGAGTCGACATGATCCGAAGCAAACGGAATAAACCCAAGGTAAGTTCAGAAGCTGGCGTTTTTTCTGTGACAAGAACATAAGGAGGATTAGAACCGAACCAGCCTGTAGTACGACGGTTATATGTAGAAACTGTCTCCGTTTTTTATGTTCGCAGTCTCTTATTGGCTCAGCTGTGTCGCTGTCTGGTTTGATTGATTTCTGTTGATCCCTCTAGTGCAGCCATCTTTTTCTGGTCAAAAATGTAGGTTATCTGAAACAAAAGTATCTTATTCATATACAAACAGCGTGAAGTTTTACGGTTTACACATCTGACTTTTTAAATGTCATACAAGATACGTATGTAGTTAACTTTTTAGGCCTGTCTTGCCAATCTTTAGTGTCTAAATTAACATTGAGTTATTGCTGTTACCGGGAGTTTATCACGTGGTTGTTGATGACTGGATGTGAAGTGTTTGTGGGTGAGGATACTGAGTGTCTGAAAAGGTTAAACGTGCTTCCATTTGAGAAAAAGAGGATTGATTTGCTGGACAACATACAAAACAGTAAAATGCTGTTAAATGTTTGCTTTGTGCTTTCTGTCAGGCACCAGGGGGCCAGAAGAACATCTTGTCCTTTTTTTCCTCTCAAAACCACACCAAGGTATATTGTATTTAGTTTTGTTTAGTTAGTTGTCTCTCTCTTTGCTGCCTTCTCTTTTGTCTTTTTTTTCTTCAAGGCTTGACAGGACTTTCACAACCTCATCTTGATATTATTATTTAATAAGGTTGTCATGATACCATAATTTTAAACTACAATACAATACTAGAATAAAACAAGTTACTTGGCTAAAATGGGAAGAAAAAGTCTGAGGCACACAAAAGGATACTTTTTTTATTAACAACCTGCACACATTGCTGGTACAGAAAGTTTGGTTAACGATTAGTTGATTTTCTTCCCTGTTTCATCTGTGGAGCCTTAGATTGAAATCATATTTTTGTAGAGTTTCTGTACTGTACATTACTATAATACAGCCTTGAAGAGCAGGAAAAGATTACATACATGACCACATTAGGTTTAAAAAATTTCAGACAATTAATGTAACATAAATGTGTTTTCTACTACATCAAACGTCTCTGTTTGGTTTTCCAGCAATTACTTCATTCTTCTTGAACTCATAGCACGCCTCTTTAAGATGCTTTTTCCAAGGAAGTTACATTCTTGCTCATTTTGTTTATTTAACACACTTGTATAAATGTATTTTATCTTATATATATTGTTTTCTATTATTCCCCCTGCTTTTCTCTCTTTTGAACTTTGTCAGATTTTAATTTAGCTTCTTTTTCTAATCTCCTGTAATGCACTATTGCATTTCTTGCTGACTTTCATAAGCAATGAACCACTGATCATTTTAAAGTCATATGTGACTCATGTGCCTGTGTTGCTTTTAGGACTTGTCATCTTCCACAAAATTGCCTGTCATTGGCACTGCACTAGCCAGGACTGAACTTCCAGTCATAGATGGTGAATCCTCGACAATTGGACCCCATTCCCCCTTAAAGAGGAGTATCCTTGGGGAGCTCGAAAACCTCCTGCCCTCCTCACCAGATCTTCTCTTCTCTGTGCCTGAGACCCCAAACAGTCAGATCAGGCTTGCTTCATCTTCTTCCTCCAGAAATCCAGATAGACGGAGCCCCCAGCCCAGCAGAGAGGTGGTGAGCCTGGACCAGCTCGGCCAATTGTCTCCCATCTGTCGGAGTCCCCGTTCCAAAAGGCAGAGTGCACGGAGGCTTATGACTGAGGAGGGAAAGAAAACCAAGAGGGAAGAAGGATGTCCTGGCTCTGTAAAAAGATTAATCAGCCCTCCTCAAGAGTCTCTCAAGGCCAAGAGACCAAGAAATGCCAAGCCACCGGCACATAGAACTGGGCTCAGCCCTACAGGTAGCAACCTGAAAGTAACAAGGCCTTTGATTGGCCCTTTAAAGACGCCTCATTTCTCCAGTGACCAGTCTGAGAGGTCAGAGGGTCACACCAGAGAGACTGAAGTGGTCTTTAATGAAATCAAAAACTCTTTTGGGGAACAGAGAGGACATAAGAAAGGGAGCGATGAAGAGGAGGAAGATTCAGGTTTTACTGTGATAACAGAGCAGAAAGCAACAGGGGCCAAAGCCAATGGAAACCCACACACTTGTCTGGATAAGGATACCCACACTCTTACTGCTCACATGCACAAGCCAAGTGTTCAAGCTATCACACCTACAACACAGAGAAGTGCAAATGGGGGAGAGAATGACGTTATCAGATTAGGAGCTACAAGAACAGCAATGACATCATCAAATGGAGATGGAGACAATGTGACATCATTGGACCAGGGGCAAGCTGGAGGTACACATAGTTGGTATTTTGATTGCCACCTACATGTTTTGTATTTTGTATAAACTGTGTGTTGTTGATATAATATTTCTGTCCATGAAGAACAAAACAGACATGTTGCAGAATTCTCTGAACCCTGCTTACATTCTTCAGTGTTTTTCTTTAGTATCTGTGTGATGAGATTTGGTTAAAAACATGGAATGCAGCATTCAAGACTACGAAAAGACACATTTTTAGCTATTACGCAACAATAAAAAAATCCAGATGACTGTATATTATAAAATATATACAGTATGTAATATAATATCCATAATCTATTAATACAGTATACATGCAGCTGTAATTCACATCCAGGTCTTTGTAGTAGTAACAAGTAGTTGTTTTGTTTTTTTCCCGCTGCTAACGTGTTTACTTTTTGTGTTTCTTTTTCACACAAAAGAAAATACAGGAATGTCATCAGTGGATGAGAGGTTTGACGAGAGCTGGTTTGCTGAGGAGATGGATCATAATGCGGGTCTTGTCTTAGAGAACAAATCCCCAAAAAAACGGTAAGAATCGGATAAACGCGCTGGCTTGGATAATGTTGCTGTGGTTAGGTGAAGATATATTTGCTAAACGTAGAAGTAAGAGCATGTGACACATAGGGAGTATACAGTATCTGGCTTAAAGCACTTGACTTGGTGACCAATAAGATGCTGAAAGGGTTTCATCTCACTGTGTCAGTTCATCCCTTTGTTAGCTGATAGAAGCCTCGCGTTGAAGTAAGTTTGTGACTGGAAAGTTGCCAATGACCTAAAGATCTGTATGTTTATTCTTCCAGGTGTTTAAATTCATTAAGATGTTTAGAAATGATGCATGGCGGAAAGGCAGCGGATTGAAGAAGAAAAAAAAGTATGCATAATATATGTATTCTCTGTCTGTATAGTAAGGTGCCAGACCATGTGATCCTTTCTGGAGGCCTAAACAACCGCTACTGGGTTGTAGATGTGGAGGAGAGGCCCGGCCACAAAACACTCACCATCTCGTGCTCCAGATCTCTACATCCAACTGAGACCTGTCTGCTGAAAGATGGATGGTAACTCCTTGTGTTTGGGTCTTCTGTAATTCACTTCTTTATTTTCATCAGAATGCTCAGCGACTTTTTCCCCACAATGCTTAGATCCAGCTTGGAGTAGCACTGACTTTCCATCTACAATATGTACAGTCTTCATTATGTGCGTTTCTGAGTTTTTATGTGTATAAAATGATCATTCCTTGGGTATTTCCAGGGAGATGACGCCTGTTCGTCATGGGGATGTGGTGCATCTAGAGGGCCGCTCTGATGCTGGATCCTGGGTAGTGGACAGGGAGCAGGGCTTTCTGGTTTTACTCCCTGATAGCCTTATCTCAGGTACCAGCATCTCTAACTCCATTCGCTGCATGAGGCGTGCAGTACTCGGAGACATGTTCAAGGTGAAAGGCTTTACTAATACAATTCCTTGTTCAGTTTTCTATGTTTGATTATTGTGTATGTTTCCTAAATTTCTTATTGGATCTGGAAGTCGACAGTAGACTTACATACACAATAATACAATACTATACTCTTCACACTTTCCTGTTTTTCTGTGTGCCATGATGCAGAGTTTTGACGGTGGCTCCAAGCAAATGCTAAATGGCACCATGGTCCATGAAGTCTTCCAGAGAGCAGCTAAAGTCAAAGATTTTTCTCTGGAGACACTGTCTAAGCTGGCTAACCAAGCCCTGTGCAGTCCTCAGTACCTGGGAGACATGTAAGTGGTTAGATTATACCCTACGGGGTGCTGCAGGCACTTTCATGTTTGTAATGATACTATTTGCAGTTGTTAACCGAGCACTTGAATCACGAAATAAACAGCAGAGACGCACGTTTAATTTGATGTTTTGCATGGGATGATGTTTTTTTAGCCAGGTTGTAGCAGTGGTAGAGCAGGCGCACATGTGCTGAGAGTTAAGGTTTATGCCTCAACGCAGAGGTTCAGGGTTCGAATCTGACCTGTGACGATTTTCTGCATGTCCTCTCTCTCTCTCTCTCTCTCTCTCTCTCTCTCTCTCTCTCTCTCTATCCCCCCCTTTCTCACCTAACTGTCCTGTCAAAAAAGGTGGAACAGCCCCCCAAAGAAATACATGTGATGACGTTTTTCACACCTGGATTCTTCATGTATGTTTGTGTTTTTGCAAATTTGTCTCTAGGTACAGTTTGGGTGTAAGCCAGGAAGAGATGAAGCAGGAACTGCATGACTATCTGCCCTCACTGGAACATTGGGCAAAGGAATACCTCAGCTCCCCAAAACCAAAAGCCATCAGCCTTAAACTGTATGTACACACAAAGCAAAAGATGTGCTAACAGAACTTGGTTAGCTCTGTCAGAGTCAACTCGTTTTGTGTCCATGTCTTGCATAAATCAGTGTATCAAAAATGTAGTTAACCAAAACCAGTGGGAATAAGGTTTTTTTCACTTTAAAGAGCTGTTTACATGTCTCTCTGTCTCAATGACCTTACCCCCAGCAACGGCACAGCTTCGAGCAGGTGTCAGGACTCGACAACTGTTGTCACGGTAGCAGAGCTGGCAGATATAGAAGAGAATGTGTGGTCGCCAAGATTTGGTCTGAAGGGGAAAATCGATGTGACGGCGCAGGTTCGAATCCAAAGACCGCGAAGCGTTAGTCCCAATACCCCGGAAGAGAGGACTGTCCCCCTGGAGCTGAAAACTGGGAAGGAGTCAAACTCCATAGAGCATCGCAGTCAGGTTGGTGGGCAGACAGACACTCGTAGACTGGTGTGGTTAGGTTGGAAGGCAGGTTTACACTGACTCACCCATCTGTGGTTGCAAGATGTCCATATACCATTTGTTTTTCTGTGTGTAGGTGATTCTTTACACTCTGATGAGCTTGGAGAGATACAATTCTGAAGCTGGCTTCCTGCTTTACCTCAAGACTGGCAACCTGCACCCGGTAGTGGCCAGCCACATGGACCGCAGAGGTACAGCATACCCACCTGGGCTTAACAAATAGGCTCAACACCAGTTTTGAACAATTGTATCAAAATATTTTTATAGGTAGATAGATGGACATTATTAACCCCAAACGGGGAAATTACTCTTACTCTTACTTATATAATTGTATAATCCTATAAAAATGTAATATTCATTTTTTTACGCACAGAGTCCCCTTTTAACTAAATTGTGTGTGCTTGAACCACAGCACCATGGTACAATAAAACCAAAAAAGAAGAGCCTTGTCGTCTTGCACTCTTTTACAGCAGCATGTCCTACATAACTAAACTCTTTATCTCAGAGCTGCTGAAGCTGAGGAACACCTTGGTTCATCACATTCACAACTGTGTGGAGAAAGAGGCGAAGCGGAGCCATTTGTCTAGACTTCCTGAAATTGTGACTGACAGACAAACCTGCCAGTATTGTCCTCAGAAGAGAAACTGTGCTTTATATGAAAGGTACATTTTATAAACTCATTTTGCAGCCACGGAAATGTCAAGCATTATCATTTTTATTAAACTTATCTTAAAGTGAGCCTATGCCAGTTGATACAAACATCTAGTATTGAGATGGTGAGGTTAATTGGGAGTTAAATGGTCTCGTTAAGATCACTGTGGGATTCTTTTCACCACTTCCTCCCTTAATCCCCCCCTCTCTTTCTCTTTTTTAACACTTGTCCTCACCCTTCCTTCAGGGTGGTCAATGATAGCTCTGCAGATGTCTGTGAGGAAGTTGTTCGTGACTTCCTAGAGCAGGAGACAGGTCACCTGATCCCACCACATCTAAGCTATTTTTCCCATTGGCTGCTGCTCTGCTGCCTAGAGGCTGCCAGCATGGAGACCAAGAATGGCCGAAAGCGTGTGTGGCTTCAGACAGCTGAGGAGAGGTAAAAAGCTGGTCTCTCAAATCTACACTCCCAGCAAAGTAAAATCCAATACTGAATACAAAAACTTGTTTATAAAACTCTTTATACTTTACAAAACACTTAATGCACAGTATTTGCTTACCCTGAACTGTGATTCTAGTGAGAAGAATGGGAGCTGTGTGGGTAATGCGCAGCTCAGTGGCCCAGTGACCGTGCAGTCTGAAGGGGTTTTTCTCCATCGTTTCCAGCGAAGAAGTGTGGTGACACAGAAGGGTTTAGCCAGCAGTGGTTTAGCCAGCAGTGGTTTGGCCAGCGGGGATCGCATTGTTGTTAGTGACCAGGAAGGTCGCCTGGTTGGTTTGGCAACAGGATACCTGTGTGAGGTCAGCCGGACATCAGTCAGCTGCACTCTGGACAGGTGAGAAGGAACATACATATACCTGCCGGCTAAAGTAAGGACGACTATAGGACTTAATTGTTTGGACTTCTCTTTCACTAGCTGCTCGGTTGAAGTCACTAACAAGATTTACACCTGTTTTGTTGTTTTAATGTGTTTTATAGAGACCTGTCTAAGTTCGGTGGTGTGTTGTTTCGATTGGACAGTGATGAAGGTGTGGTGGGCCTCAGCACTCACCTCACCAATCTCTCCAGGCTGATGGAAAACTGTCAGGACAGGTTGGTACAGTAAAATAAAATGCAATAATGCAAAGTTATGACTGCAATGTATGTATGTGTTTAATGGCAAAACCAACATATCCCTAAGAATTAACCAGGTTACAGTTAAAACAAAAGTCCCACAGATTGTATTTTGTCCGCAGTGATCGTCTGAGGGAGCTGGTTGTTGACCTTCGTCCTCCAGAGTTTATTTCCAACCTCAGTTCTGTTCTGCCAAGAGAGGCTAAGGACACTGTGGCCAACATCCTCAAAGGTGACAAAGTTACTCTGCTCTGTTCTTCTACTTTGCCTGTCTCACTTACTTTCTTTTGTCCATTCAATTGTGTGGGGACAATGCAATAGATAAGCATCTTAAAATTGGAAGACATGATATGCACTTCCCCAGAGATGTTGCTCAGTTGCCGGAGTTAAAGTTTCATTTCATTTGTGTGCGTGCGCGTGTATGTATGTATGTAGGTCTCAACAAACCACAGAAGCAAGCCATGAAGAAGGTGTTGTTATCCAAAGACTACACACTGATTGTTGGGATGCCAGGCACAGGCAAAACCACGACCATCTGCACCCTGGTAAACTCCTAACCGTAACCAATCAACTTCACCTTGCCTGAATCAGAAAACCCCCTCTATATCTTCTTTATTACCCCCCCAACCTTACTACTCTCATGTGGCACTCTCCACCGTACTTTTTCCTTCTTGCTCTTGGTCTTACCCTCACTTTTTCTTTCAGGTTCGCATCCTTCACGCATGTGGGTTCAGTGTGTTGCTCACCAGCTACACCCACTCTGCTGTTGACAACATCCTGCTGAAGCTAAAGCGCTTCAGGGTTGGGTTTTTGCGTCTTGGGCAGGGGCAGAAGGTGCGCTATATTTTGACTTCTGCTATTCAGTGTGAACTACAGTAAATAAAATAAGTCTGCACTTCCCAGATTTGTTGTATAACAGTTTATCTACAAAATGTTTATATTAACTGTAATGTGGTCATTTGCATTAAATCACAAATCATCATTCAATTTAATTAAAGTTGCACAGTAATATGTCAAAATAGTAGTATTGGGGGTGCATTAATCTGTAATTTCTTTTTTCCTTTTTTTTTAAATCAGCCATTCATCCAAAAAATGTACATTCTAAAAACTCAAAAGTCTTGTGTCATCTCTGGATTGCTCTGATTTTTTTCCTCTTGTTTTCTGCCTCCCACTTCAGGTTCATCCAGACATCCTGCCTTACACAGAGGAAAGTGCGAGGACGAAGGGAGTTCATAGTCTGTCAGAGTTGGAGCAGCTTTATAACAAGGAGGTGAAGAGTTACTTTGTCGTAATTGTCACGTGTTGATGTTGTGTCATGTTGATATTGTACCTTATAAAATGAGTAAATATGTTACCATTCAGGACTAATTCTCTCTCTCCATCTAGCTGGTAGTGGCAACCACCTGTATGGGCATCAAGCATCCCATTTTCACACGTCGCCGATTTGATTTCTGCATCGTAGATGAAGCTTCACAGATCAGCCAGCCTATCTGTCTTGGACCCCTTTTATATGCCAAGAGGTTTGTCCTGGTTGGAGATCACCAACAGCTGCCACCAATTGTACAAAATCAGGAGGCAAGGTAAAAATTGCATCAGAGGCCCTAACGTGTGTGTGGGGGGGGGGGACGGGGGGGACTATAGCCTCGGGTACATTTATTGTAGTTATTTGTCTTCATGAGGGTGAAACAGGGCAGGACTTATTTTCACAATAAGTAATGGTGAAGGTCAAGTTTCGGTATGTAGGGAATGTGACTGGGTTAGTTTGGTAATCAATGCAAAGTAAAGACAATGTCAACAGAAATATCCGTTATCAATTTCTTTCTTTTTTCAGGTCACTTGGGATGGACGAGAGTCTATTTAAGCGATTAGAGCTCCATAGTGAAGCAGTGGTTCAACTCAATGTACAGTACCGGATGAATAGGTACACCTACACGTACATACAGACAACACTGTATGCTTCAGTAATTTTGCCTTGTTTTTATTATGAGCTCAAATGGCATTTTCACTCTTAACTGCTAACAATATGATGGCACAATCTTGTGCACAAACATTATCTGTAGTGATTAAAATCTAAATTAGTTTTCAATCTTAAAGAGAAACAATTATTTCTGCACTGTCTTGCTTTAGCTTTGCAGAGAGAACTTATTCTATTCACATGGCAATTACAAGGACAAACAAAAGATTTAAACTCTATAATCAACAGTGTGTGTGCTCTGTTTTTAGGCAGATAATGTCTCTCAGTAACTCCCTGATGTATGAGGGCCGGCTGGAGTGTGGATCAGAGAGGATAGCCACAGCCCTGCTCACCCTGCCCTTTCTGGTCTCTGTCCAGTCAGAGCTTAGTTCCTACTCTAAGACTCATCCACAGCACGACCTGGCTTGGATACAGTCCACATTGTTGCCCAGCAACCCTGTTTGCTTCCTAGATTGTTCCATGGTTGGTAAAATATACAATGCACGTCAAGCAGTAGTTTTGGATGTGCTGTGTTGAGGTAGAACTGAGTCAAGAGAGAAGATGTTGATATTTGAATGGAAAATGTATATTCTCAATGAAGGCGCTGGTTAACTTCAGTTTAGTTCTGTCACATTATTCTAACATTCTTGTAGTCAGTTTTGAGTTAATGTTAAAGTTTGAAGTTTTTTTTTAAAATGTTTTACTAGCCACATTTTTAGAGTTGATGATTGATACAGGCTTTATTAGGTCTGCTTTTCTGGTAGGTCAAAAGGTCAAGGAATTAAGTCAACTGCTTCCACTGTTGAAGAAATTGATGTTGTGAGTAAGACAATGGAGATGTGCTGGTCAACATCTTGTTTCTCTCCACTGTTTCCTTTAGGTGCCAGCACTAGAGTCTGTGGAGCAGGGGGGCGTAAGCAATCACACAGAGGCTGCTCTCATACACAGGATCCTTTCACTGTTGATAAAGGTACATCAGTTGCCCAATTGATCCTCAAGTAAATATGGCAAAAAAGAAAATGTTTGTTTTTTAAGTCCTGGCTTAATTCTAAGTTAATGCCGAGTTAGTTTGTCTTTTACAGTGAATGAAAGTGGGGGGGAAAAGCACAGATAGTTGTGTTGTGTTAACACCAGCTTATTTTCTTTTCTTCAGGCAGGGTGTAAGCCCAGTGATATAGGTGTTATCGCCCCCTACAGACAGCAGTTAAAGAGTATCTCTGCTCTGCTGCAGTCCTCTGCTTTCACCGGTGTGGAGGTGAATACAGTGGACAGATACCAAGGACGGGACAAAAGTCTGATCATTTTTTCTTTTGTGAGGAGCACTACAGACGAAGGAAACGTAAGTGTTTCTCCATTACAATCTCCCTTTCATTTGCTCTACTCTGTGTCTCAATCTTTGCGTTGGTCAACATGCAAATCAGGTGAATGGGAACCTGACCTGATTCTCTGCTGTTTGTCTTTTCGTAGTTGGGAGAGCTGTTGAAGGACTGGCGTCGGCTGAACGTAGCCATTACCAGGGCTAAACACAAGCTGCTGATGGTGGGCTCCACCACAACGCTCCGACGCTTCGCTCCTGTGGAGAAACTGCTCAACCATCTCCAGCAAGAGAACATGATATCCTTCAATTACATCCTACATTACTCTTTGAAGGGAGTACCGTTAGCATTAATGCTAGTCATTTGTTGCAAAACCTGGTGTTGGTAAACATTTCTGTACACCAGAGTTGAGCTTTACATTTTATGGAAATTTGAAGTGTTTTCAACAGCAAGTTGTTAAGGCTACAAGATTGCTTCCATTCATTTTTTGTTGTTTTTATGTATGTGATGTATTTCTATGAGTTTCTAAAAAAAGCTTTTTTTCCTGAGCCCTTACTTCACATTATCCAGCTCCCGCCAGCTGCCCACGAGGCCTTACCAAGCATGTCCCTTTGATAGAAGTCTTTGAAGCCATGGTGGAGTTTTCAGTCAGAGTGGAGCAGCCAGTGGCTGTGGATCACCTCAATAAGGCAAAGATTGAATGCCAATCTGCAAACACACTGAATGATATGGAGGCTGTGATCAGTTGACAACTATTTTAAAACCTAGTCATTGCTGTTCTGTCAATCTTTGGAAAAGAAAATCCACTAAAAGTATCCAAGAAACTTGGAACAGCGTTCCCCTAAACTAATTTAATTGGCAATTTTATTAAAAAATATTATATGATAAAAATAACTGCAAATATCCATTTCATCGTTTCCCCTATTAATTCTCTGAAGCGCGCCGCAGTGAGCCAATGCTTGTCTAATGTTATAGCCCTACTTTAGGAGAGAGTGTAACTGGAAATACAGATTACACTAATGAACACACTAGGAATGACACCTGAGGAAGCATTTTGAGGAGACACAACAAGCTCAGCTGCTGGATTATGGCACTGTGTGTCAAACCTCAACTACGACTCTATTGATACACTGACAATATTTTAGACTAGACTGTTGGTACTTTCTCTAAGCATTCTCACACACACACACAAAGTCATTCCTATGTGAATATGGAGATCATACAGAGTTATTTAAAATTCATGTCACTAAGCTGCAACAGTCAGATAAGCTCAGAAATATCTATCAGTCAACTGAACTGCAACAACAAATCTTGGACTAAAAACCGAAAAGTGATTCTACAACACAATATTAAAATAACCAGAATTATTTGTAGTCCTAAATTACTAAATCAGTATTTTTTTCAGCTTGAACCTCAAGTACATATTGTATAAAGGATGAGATGCCGGCTGAATTGTGTACTGTAATCTCTTATTTTGTGGATCAACTATACATCACTGAACTTTAAACATACTTGATGAGTAATATGGCATTGACAGTGCTTTGTTTTAATCTGTGAATGGACTACACTGGCCTACAAGAGTAAAGAAATGGAAACAACATACTGGTATATACATAGTTATAATGTCGGTACAAAAAGCTCAACCAACAATAAAACCAAGTATTTGAGTCAATTCCTTTGCATACAACAGAATATGAACAAACCTCAAGCTTTACGGAGACAGAATGCTTACAAAGGAAACTACTTGGTATTATGAGAACTAGTTAAACTCTAGGAATTTGTAGGAAACCAGACTTATTGAACTGTGATCATTTAACTGATTTAGTTTTTCGTTACTGTGATTAGAGCAGGTTATATAACCTCACCAAGCTAACGGTGATTCCACCTTTGATCTGTTTGACTTCCAACACAACCAGTAATTATTCATGTCTTCTCTCTGTATTTAGTTTTTAATTTTTTTGTGATTTTTCGCGTCCGTTTGTGAATAAATAATACAAATACTATCAAAGCCTGAGATGTTCTTTCCATCCTGTAGCGTGTTAGCATGCTGAGTTATCTTTCAATGTTAGATTGACCAGTCTGGACAATATCAGTTTAGCTTTTTATTTAAACCATTTAGTTTTTTTGCGTGTTATCATGTGGTACAAAGCCTCTGTCTGCTTCTCTGTGCAGGTACGTTACGACTGTCCTATCATCCCCAAATAGCAAATCATCATCTTAGTTAGCATGTGGCTATAGTGTGATTGTTCCTTGCAGCACAGTGACGGCCTCTCCATATATGTTGATTCTCCCGTCGTCTCTCACTTCTAGTTCTAGCTCCCCGCCTCGACTGGAGCACTGGTAAGCTACAAAAGCACACACAGGGGAGAATAAGAGTGTCAGTATGGTTCAGTAGTAATGGACCGGTTATAGTTGGAAAACTACACCAGTTATCAAGTTAATGACACATTGTTTGTAAAAAACTGTACAAATTGCACTGGTTTAGAGTTTGAGAAGTTGCTGATCACATCAAATGTTAATGTGGAGTTGATTAAATCAATTACCTAGCATTTTCTTCTTTCCCAGCTTCTTAGACCAGTAGCTACCCAGCACGGTGTGAGCAGAACCTGCAGGGACGCAGAAGGCATACAAAATTTTGATTTCACAAGACACATTGAACACTTACCAACTATACTGCGTGGGTGCCAGTACTTGCTGCTTGAATACAAATGTGTAGGATTACTTAGTTATCAGAAAGTACTTTTTGCAACATAATATTACACACTGTAACCCAAAAACAACTGTCTGTCTGCGTAAGTAGGGCTAGTAGAAGTAGTCTACCAGTGACGGGATCCTCAGGGATGCCATTCCATGGAGCAAAGAATCTAGAGTAGAAGTCATATCCTGGCTGGCAGTCTGGGGATCCTATTGGCAGACAAAGGACAACATGTCATATGTTGGCTATTGGTCAAAAACCTCCAATCGGCATTTAAATGCAACATATAGACACACTAATAAGTTTAACTAATAAAGGGTATAGCATTGCGATTTATACAACAAACTGTTACTTATTTCTTAAAAGGCTTTACATGTTTTGACTTTGAGACCACTGTAGACTTTAAATTACTGGATGTGGTCTGGCCCAACAAGTCATAAAACTGTCCAACAATATTCCCCTGGTGTAACCAAAGGAAATCACTGTTTAGCTCCTGTTACCTTTCATGGTGATGATTACTCCTTTAACTCTTCCACTCATCTCACTGCTCTGAAGAGCAACAGGGTCAACTTTCAGACTGGTTAGCACTGACCTGCAGAAAAGATGCATGCAGAACATAAGTAGGGTCACAAACAAACCTAGAGAGATTTTACACACTGCCCAATTGTGAAGATGAATAACTATTATACTGATTGTGTGCGTGTGCATATGTATGTGTTGATTGTAACCTGTCACAGCTGTCAGCCAGTCGAACCAGCAGTTTCTTCGTGTTGGAGCTCAGATAAACATCCTGGATCGGGTGGTTTCCAACCGCTGCCTGTATCCGACATGCAGAGACACAGTTAATCATCAGTCACACTGGCACACTACTACACATATCAACAGGGAAGCAGGAGTGTACTGTAAAACCTGGTGTCTTACTGACCTTGATGATGTCTCTGAAGTCATTGGCATCCTGAAAAACAAATTGTTGAAAACAAACTGTTAGACTAGCACTGGGTTGTCTTTTCAAATACTTTGCGAAGTTACTAAACAACTTTCTTTTGGAAAACCTTGCAATGCTGATCCAGGATGGTCGAGTTCTGCTACTACAACTACAGCTGTATGTTACATTGTTGTAGGATTCTTGCAGCTTCTGGGATTCACATAACAATTTTTCATGTTTTTTGAGACATAATTGAACCTGTTATTGTAATATTATCCTTGTGTGTTTATCTGATTACATACTGTACCTCCTGAGTTGGGGGGTTGAGAGGAAAGTCCATGATGTACCCTTCCCCCTGCTGGGTGACAGCCAGATCGCCACTCCTGGTCTCAAACACCAGTTTGGGATTCTCGTTCTCTAACGTGAATATATACATAGAACATTATGCTCACAGGCTAGCTTGATGAACTTGGTTTACTGACAGATGTGGGTTTGTTGGCTAACAGTAACCCTTTATTGTATTTAGCTGCACTGTGTATTTACGTGGAAGAGTGTTACAATATGGTCATCTTTGTTATTGTCAGGTAAATCATTACAAAAGTATTTCAACATGCCTCCCAGTTAAACTTTAGGGAGTTCTGTGTTTGTCTTTTCTTTAGTTCCAAAGCAAGCCAAAGCATTCACTCGATTTTAAATGGAAATAACCTTAATATGATGTTTATGTCTGTTTTTGTTTTGTAACTTACGCTTATGTTTGAACAGCACTGCTGCAGAGGCCAGAGTGGCATGACCACAGAGATTCACTTCATTAGTTGGTGTAAACCATCGAAGTCGGAACCTTGATCCTTTAAATCACATTGTCAGAAAGGTGCGTTAACACACGTAGAACTTTAACATGAAGTCTACACATAATCATCCATAGAGTCTACCATTTAACACAGCAAATTATCTAAAACATTGAGGGGGGGAAAAACGACTTGCTTAAAATTTAGCAAAATGTCACCCTATAAAGGAAAGTTTGTACATATCCACCAATTAATTTATTGTATTGAATCAAGGAATGTATACATGAAGATTTGTATAGCTGAATGTTTCCGGGTGCTGTCTGTGAAAACAATATCACTCTGAGAAATTAAATCTAAAAACAAATCTACTTGAGGTGCATATATAGTATGATGTAAATTTCTTCTGAAAGTCAGAGACCTAATGGAGTTCTACTGTGGTTATATATGGTTACTTTAGTGGAAAAATGCACATTCATTCAAGAAATTCTTAAGCAGTGCGTAAATGAAACTGACAGTCCTTTCTGTACAGTTGTACCAGTTGTGAAAAAGTACATGCTGCATTTTTAACTGACCGCTCGCTGCATTGTTCTTCCCATTCCCAACAATGCAAGTCTTAGCAGTGTGTTGTTGCCTGTCAGACTGCTGAGGACAGGTGTTTTTTATCGAACACAAAGAAGAAAAATGAGCTCAGTAACGCGTACAGAGGTTTACAGCTGTGTATTTTTCTCTGCAACCAAAATGTCTTAAACAATGTCTGACTTGTCATTCTACCCTTGTTCCTTACCGCCGTATCATTTTCTGCAATGATTAACATGTATATTAGGACTTTATCAAACCAACTGCTTAAGTCAGTGATATCAATTTAATTCATTAATCTGTTTGTTTCTCATCAGTGCGCCTGGAATTTTCAACAGATCCTAAATAGTGAAGCGAGGTTTGTCCACACTTGCTACTTGCTACTCTGCACTTTCCTGTGAAGGTAAAATTGTTTGTTCTTTTTTTATTCCATGAGTTTTGTTTGAGAAGTATGTACTGTAGCTAAGTTGTGCCCATTTAGCATATTTTTTACATCATATTATCAAGCGAGTTGGAAGGAGCACGTTACCATGAAATTAACTTGGTGCATTTCTGTTGAATGAGTCTAACAAGAAACTGATAGCTATGCTCAATAATAAATGATGTAATGGTAATATATGATCTGATATTACCTGTGGTAAAATTGTCAGAGGGATTGATCCTGGTGATGAAAGCGGTTTCTGACAGGTTCATCTCTGCTGCTATCCTCTGGTACAAATAATCACTCAGTTCCTTTTAAAACGCATAATAGAAATATTTAGTTGTGAGTCTGAGAAATGCACAAACACGGATAGATAAATACTATACTATATTTAAAAAATTGTATAATTATGTAAGTTATTATGAACAAATAAAACTCGTGAACTTTTCTGACTGAAAATGTCCAGATCAGTGTTACAAGGAGCACTCGTGATCCTTGAATGAACAAAATAGCCTACACAATTTCAAATGTGTTTTACTCACATGCATAAGTGGACAAATAGCCGCAGGGTTTCCCTTGAAAGGTAAATTGGTGAAGGCGTCTAAAGTAAATACTGGAATCTCCATTATGATTAGACGAAATGTGAAAATGGAAACTAATACAGTCACAATGAGGACGGTAGCGTTAGGGTTTTGCACAGTCAATCCGCTGCAGTTGATGGACTTTACACCACGTCTGTTTGGTTCCAGCAGACGCCCCTCAGGGTCACCTCTGGTTGCCAGATTTCCGACCTATGTTTCAGCTGCATGATGTAGTGTTTACGCTTTGTCTAGTGTCGGAACTCGGAAACGAGTTCGTTATTTGCGTAGCTGTCACTACCATGGATATATTATGAGGTAGCCTACCCGATGTGAGTCGAGTTCACATGTGAGTTGCGCATGCTCATATTTAAACGTTTTACGGCATAACGTATGCTAATAGACCATGGATGTATTAAGAGAACTATACTTTCTGCTCGATATAAGGTATTTTATGTCCTATTTTTTTAAAATTGTAATTTAATTTCTAGGGGCCTAAAGGTTTCCCACTGATGTCTGACCTCTCCAACACACACTCTCTCTTTCCATGTGAAATACATTTGTTATGGTGTGTTTTCTATGAATGTGCAATCAACAACAAAAAAAACGTGACAATTAAAAGCGTTTCGTTTTTACATGCGGGTGAGAAGGGCGATATTTTTCTACGGCTGGCCAACACATTATTAAAAAAGATATGTTATGAGGCTAAATGATTTCCGTACTAAGCTCACACGGCTTGGTAAAACTTAATTGTTTACTGCGGTCATATAGGAAATGTGCCTTTTGATGAAAACATCTTTTGGAGGATACTGACATTACCTTACAATGTCAGATTCATGCTTTTTTATATGTTCTTAGGATCTTAGTTTTTCACCGTGCAGGCTATATAGCCTATATACTGTTTAACATACACAGTGTTCTGATTGCCTGAGTGCAACAAGGTATCCAGAGGTATCAAAAATGTATTGCTGAACGGGCATAAACAGATTTAATAAATATATTTCAATACTCCCCCGGGTTTATACGCACACCGACTATTTACAAGCAATCTTGATAAAGCTTTCAGAAATAACATAACCCGTCCTCCTATAACATATCTAAATATTATTAAAATAAATAATAATATTCATAATGTTTACTATAACTTTTAACGTGTCCAAGTCTCGCGACAACGTACCTGATTGTGTTTGCTGGTGCAAGTAACACCTGAGGCTCGGGATAGGAGCAGGAGACCAGGGACGGGAGGCGAGCGTGAGAGAATTTCATCGATTTCAGACATTTGTCACTGACGTCTGACATATTCTCTGGGAATGTATTTTGATGACCACTGACAGCGTACGGCCGTTGGGAATTGAACTAGCCTGCCCTGTACATTTGACCGCTGTCGGTGTCCTACAGTTAACGGTTAGCCTTAGCTAGCAGTTGACGCTAGCCCTTAGCTAGCTGTAACTCGCCAGCCCTTCGCTAGCTGTAACTCGCCGTTTTCAGTTATGTGAATGAGGGCAAGCGCGGCAGAGGGAAAGCGGTTTTGATCACGACGACAGCGGTATAGCTAGCTAAAGCGGTTGCCGCCCACGTTAACACGTTCATATTTTGCTATACTTGTCATAGCCAGAGTTTCACCGTACAGAACTTCTGACGGTAACCGCCGGGCGGCAGGAACCACTTTTTAAAAACGCTTTATTTTGTGGGAAACGTTCTTGCAGGTAGGCGGTTGCTTCGCGGTGGTGTGAAACCAGCTTGCTAGCTGCTAACGTTAGTGTTATCAAGCTAACATTAGCACGTCAGCCTGACAGCAGAGGAACGTTTCCATCATTCGCTTGAGAACGCAAAATACAGCCTGAAAAATATCCTGTGTCGACCTTCAAAGTAGTAATTAACTTTACCACATAATAAATAACGTCATGTTATGATATGTTTGTAAAGGTCTATGTAAGTTGAACTGTGGTTAGCGTTACGTTAGCTAGCAAGGCTCTCGGATTTACCAATACTTTGAGAAAGTTGGAAGGAGGAAGTACTAAACGTTCGTTTATCTGTTGTGACAGCTACAGTAACATGCACGTTAGTGCTAAAATAATAGACTTGTTATTGCATACTGTTTATAATTCCGGGTTCACTATTTTCGCCTCTGGCAACTGTGTAATTTTGTACAGATCAACTTGTTTAACACACCAGCTTCCCGCAGAAAGGATGTTGTGCAATGCGTTACACCGAGGATATCTGTAAATGTTATACAAATATTTCACAGTATACTTCTGTTCTGGTTATAATGCACTGAACTAATACAAGTAGAAGGAAAACTGGCTTTAATCTAGAAAGGCATTTATGAAGCAGTTTGTTTAACGCATTTATTTATTAAAGCAATCTGCACTGATAATACTGTACTGTCCTTAATTTAGACCTTTCCCCAGGGACTCCACACACACTGAGTATTGTTAGTAGGTCAGGGCATACTGGAAGCACAGCATTATTTAGTGATGACTGTGTGACCTGGTCTTTGCCAATAATAATAATTGTAATACAATTATTGTTGACACCGTAATGTAATGTTGCTGCTATATTTTGCTCTTTTTGGCAGTAAGGATGTCTTTGAATGAAGAGGGTTATGTGGTTCGGATCAGAGGACTACCCTGGTCCTGCTCACAGGAAGAGGTTGCCAGTTTTTTCTCTGGTGAGAATACACACACACACACACACACACACACACACACACACACACACACACACACACACATCTTTACAGCTTGAGGCATGAACAGTGATTGACATCTAGATCAATAAACATAACTATTTTGGTTTGTGCGCTGCAAAACCTGTTTGGTCAGCTATGCAATTGAATCTGCTACAGAACTTTTTATTATTGTATGCAATAGACATTTTATATGTGACTTTCCAAGAGTCTTCTCTCTCCTACAACCTGTCTTGTTATGCACAAAAACAACATGGGTTTCCCAACCTCATCTTAATCAGAAATACTTTATTCATCCCCGAAGGGAAATTCTGTGTTACAGTTGCACGAAGTATATAAATATCAGAGTAGAAATATAAAAGAAATATATAAGAAGTGTGGATATGCACGGTATGTACATAGTTAAAGTCATTTTTATGATACAGTATTTACATAATTAAGGAGTTAATAATAATAATAATAGTGAACAGTAATAATGAATAAATAGTAGCAGCAGAGTTAAAACTCCAGCCATTATATAACGGTCAGGATCTCAAGTGGATCAGATAATGGTATACTATT
Source organism: Etheostoma cragini (assembly GCF_013103735.1). Lineage (NCBI taxonomy): Eukaryota > Metazoa > Chordata > Actinopteri > Perciformes > Percidae > Etheostoma > Etheostoma cragini. The sequence continues at coordinate 23,063,459 of NC_048407.1, forward strand.
AGATCCTTAGCTGTGGGCTCGAAATTGCTCCAATTAGATTGGATTTAGTTGTACCCTTTTGTTCTGATGTTTTTTTTCTTTATGACAGGAAACGTTTGTGCTTGCATCCTTTTAAGGAAATCTCAATCAATGTTATTTATTTACAGACTGCGACATCGTTGGGAAAGTAAACGGAGTGTGCTTTACCTACTCCAAAGAAGGACGTCCTAGTGGAGAGGCTTTTATTGAGCTGAAAATGTCTGAGGATTTCAAGAATGCCCTTGCCAAGGACCGTAAATACATGGGACACCGATACATAGAGGGTAAGCAAAATAACCAAATTACAACGGACTAATGGACCAGTGGGTGTTTACTTGTGTTGATTTTGTCTTTGAACAATTGCTGAATTATATGACATTACTGATAAAACAGTCTAAGTGCGACATACTCTGTCTCTGTGTAACATGCATGCAAACGTTTGTGTCTTAGCTTACCTATATTGAAATATTGAATTCCCCATACAAATATATATGTGTGTTTAAACCAAACTAAGGAAAAAATTTAATTTTCTAAGTTTAAAAGTCCTTTTAGATCTTGACATTGACGTGTTTGTGTGTGTGTGTGTGTGTGTGTGTGTGTGTGTGTGTGTGTGTGTGTCTGAATCAGTGTTCAAGTCGAACCGTAGTGAGATGGACTGGGTACTTAAGCGTAGCGGCCCTGCTGATTATGACAGCTGCAGCGGCTGCATGTTGCGACTTAGAGGCCTTCCCTTTGGCTGCAGCAAGGAGGAGATTGTTCAGTTCTTCTCAGGTACATAAACTTCTGTAATTATTATTGAATTATACTGCTATTAAACCATGTATGATAATCTGAGGGATAGTTTTTACAGACACGCTGTGGTTTTGCAATTTTCCTGACTGTAAAACACCACAGTGTAAGGGTGCAACTAGAAATTGTGCAAAAGACCATCTTAGCATGCAGTGCAAGACCGTAAAATGAGACAAAACCACTTAAAGCTCTGCATTCTTTTCACCCATCTCTTTTTAATATGTATCTGTTCAGAGAAGGGGCATAAGCGCCGTCAAACATTGCCTGACAAACAGCTCCATGTGTGATTTGAAAAAATTAGAATAGTGTGCCCAGATAGTGCAGTTACAAATTTAAATCGCTATTATTTAGATATGAATAATAGGATATGATTCAGTCAAGATTTAAAGTGCCTTAACTAGGGAATCTGTGATATATAGCCTATTTCTGTTTTTATTTTCTCAATTCCTGTTTTAAAGCCATATTCTCCTGTGGATGTTAACATTAAAACTGATGAAGTGAATTAAAGAGATCATCACTATCTCTCAAAAGTGGTATGATGTGAATTCCCACAAAATGTTCAGACCACTTTATTTATAACTGCCGCACATTAAGTTGAGATGTGGTACTGCATAATATCTGACCTGGTAGCATTATGCACATATATAACATTACAAATATAGTAATAACATTTTAGATATAATCTAATAACTCTTAAAATGTATTACTGTTGCAAAATGCGCTGTGAAATATTTTGGGTGCACCGAAATGATGTGCTGCACCAAAATGAAAAAGTAAGGCATACCAGTGGAACCATAAGTTAGTCTGGAGCCCTGATTCATTAAATATTGCCAAGAAGTATTTGTAATTAAAAGTCTAAGAAAAAGTCTGTCAGTTTCTCAAATTTTTCCAAGTCTAAAAACCCAGGTAGATAGCCACAGTGTGTAGAATTTTGATTTGATTATAGCCGCTTTATTATTATTCTGGTGGTTAGTTCATATTTGTACAAAAGTGGAAAAAGTAGAACCACAACCAACTGTAAGTGTACATGTTACAAGCTCTTTTTTTATTTTTAAAGAGTACCATGGAATTAGGAAAACCGATCAAATTATAAAATTCAAACTACTGCTAACTGCACTTTAAACCGCGCTTTCCACTTTTCTGATCAAACCAAAACTACACACCACGACATAAAGGTACACAAAAACATTCAAAATACATTTTCAGATTTGCCAACACTTAACACTATCTTTTCATATTTGGGATTTCCTTCATATTATAAAGTGGTAATAATTTGACAAATGTTTAATTATAGCCAGTCAACATGTCTGTGTCATGGCCCAAAGGCCTTATGTTCTTTATGTATGTATGCATGTTTGTTCTTGTAGTATAGTCATACTGTGTTTACCAATTTGTCTTTGCTATGAATTGTTAGTATGTCTCATACAATGTTTGTGTAAAGTTAACAATTTATTTAACATGCATATCTTAAATGACCTTAATATCTTGCCTCCTAAAGAGGGTTCAAAGATAGGCTGGGCTAGTGAGAGGACGTCAGTATTGTGATCATGCTCACTGGCAGCCTTTTATTTAAGATAATCAACACTTAAAAATGATTATGGAACAGTGTGGATCAACACTAATAATTAATGATGTTGAACTAAATTCAGTTAAGTGTAAGAACATTTTTGGTATGTGTCCACTTTAATTTTATAGCAGCTGTTTCCGGGCCAGTATTTGTTTAATGACCTTGCTGGGCACTTAGTGTAATTACATTTTCATACATTAATTCAGAGGTCCCTTTTGTAATGCAGTCTCATCTGATACTATAGCTGATATGTATTTATCCTGAAAAGCTTCAGTGATGGAGTGGGTGTTGTTCTTTCTATTTTACACATCTATCAGTCTACCTACCGACCTATGTATTTATGTGTGCTTGGGTTGAAGGGTTGAGAATCGTGCCAAATGGGATTACTCTGCCAGTGGACTACCAGGGGAGGAGCACAGGGGAAGCCTTCGTGCAGTTTGCCTCAAAGGAGATAGCAGAAAAGGCTCTGGGGAAACACAAGGAAAGAATAGGGCACAGGTGGGACAGAGGGGAAAGGGACGGGCTGGACTGGGTTGGGCTTCTATTGCAGTATTTAATGGGTGGTCATATTCGAGTAATTATGGTATTAATGGTATGGGTTCTGTTATGGTTGAATGATAAGCATGGGTTGGTGTGTTAGAATAATTATTTTAAACAATAATAACATCGGTAATTTAATTGGGTGGATCATGTTTATGAAAATAAGGGGATGGGTTTTATTGGGTTAATGTATTGTAACAATTGTGACATGTTAAATAATGATTAAATCTGAAGTGCTGTTGGTCATCTAAGACCTGGGAGCTCTATTAATTTGTATAAGAGCAATATTTTGGTACACTGGATCATTTTTTTAACACATTATTAATATTTTATACTTGTATCTTGCAGATAATTTACTGTATAAGAGGGGATTATGGTTAGTAAAGGCAGCCGCTACCATTAAAGCATTTCTTAATCATTAAAATGATCAATGCAACACCTAAAAGCCCTGTAAGAATTTTCATTACTGTAAATAACCAGTGGAGGTTAGCTTAGAAAATCCTTTACCACAGCCCTTAACCCAAATAATAATCAGATTTTGGGTAGGTTGTTCAGTCCTTCAGACACTCAGCCCCAAGTAAAAAACTACTTAGACCACTATTTAGAATATTTGTTTTTTGTGTGTTTATCTTTTCTCTCTGTATATCATATGTATGCATGTATGTATGTGGCTTGAGTTAAACCATTTCTATGCCTTAACCCTCTCCTCTGCCCCAATCCACCCCATTCGCCTTTTATATTGCAGGTATATAGAGATATTTAAGAGCAGTCGCAATGAGATCAAAGCCTACTACGAGCTGCCCCGGCGGGGGATGGGAGGCCAGAGACCGGGGCCCTACGATAGACCCATGATGGGGGCACCCAGGGGAGGGTTTTTTGGGCCAGGTCCTGGCCGCGGTGGGGCTCTGATTGACACCATGAGGAGTGGAGGGGGCTACGGAGGAGGAGGTAAGCAGAGTTCTGCATAAAGGAATATTTGTGGCTGCAAAAGTGTAATTGGTCAGTGTAGATGATCAGACACGTCAAATTTTGAATTATTTTAACAACCTTTTATTGTGATTATAACTTGAGTTGACTAATGGGCTAACTAATCATTATTTCCTTTTTCCAAGCCAGCAGAAAACAAAGTTTTATTATCCAGTCAGCTTGTTATTAGGTTTTGTCATCTGTGTTGTGGAGCCAATGGTGATATGAAAGAATAAGTTCTGCTTCAATTGTTATGTTTGTGTCCAGGTTACGGTGACTTTGACAGCTACAATGGCTTCAACAACTACTGTTTTGGCAATGGCATGTTTGATGAGCGAGTGAGAGGAGAAAGGGTAGTAAGAGGTAAAGTCCAAAAACGTTTTACCATCTAGAGTCTGCCATTCAGAAATACAGTGCATGTTTGTAAGCCTCAATTTATAGAGTTTGGCATCCCTGCCAAAAGGCTAAATGGCTTCCAGCATTTCAAACGAATGACAGTTTGGCACAAATCTAAAATAAAAACTATTTTAAGTTTTATATTGATTATGTGAATCAATAGAATTAGGATTGTTGTTTGTAAAGCAGCATATTTGGATCTTTCTTTGTTTGTAGTCTCTTATAGTAGGTTATATAAATACTTCACACATTAATAAACTAAACAAACACAGTATGTTTTTCTTCTAATCTGTTATTTGTCTTATTAAGTAAAGGAAAAGTTTGTATCAATAAAGGTTGGATTGGTAATTTGTGGATGCATATGTGTTTTGGCTCAGGGATAGGAGGCCACGGTTACGGTGGTCAAAACGAAATTGGTTCAGGCCTCCACAGCGGCCATTTTGTCCATATGAGGGGTTTACCTTTTCGTGCCACAGAGGGAGACATCGCTAAAGTAGGAACACACACACACACACACACATACACACACAGATGCCAGATCATTTTATTATTTCTCAATGAATTTTAATATGCTGGGCATCAATCTCCCAAAAGCCTTAAATTAAACTAACAGAAGTCATAGATTTCTTTTCTTTCTGTTTACTGCTTTACGCAGTTATAAAATGTTTTTGTATCAGATTGTGGGCTGTCTGTAGAGGTAGTACACTCAAAGTGGTATTATGGTGTTAGTGGATTGTGCTACAGGAGGCTGTTCAATCGTTTTTTGTGAAGTTTTAGTCAGCTCGATCAGATCTGTAGCAAACACTGTCACTACCCCTAGCCGCAGCAGCTAGGAAGCTTATCCAAGTGTCTTTCATCAAAACACTCAATTATTTTGAATTGGTGAATCCACCCATACATTTTCTGCCGCGTAACTGTAAGGCTGTTTTCTGTTAATGTTGGGTTCATGCTGTATAAAGGTGTTGGTCAGGAAGCCCAATAAGCTACTACATTTAAACGAATGTTTAATGTTGATAGTCATGAACAGTTGGACATTATCTGCGTCTGCCTGCTCATTTATGTAACTATGTATCTGTCTTTCTTTCTTTGTGTAGTTCTTCTCTCCTTTGAATCCCCTGAGGGTCCACGTTGATGTGGCTCCCAACGGGAAGTCGACTGGAGAAGCTGATGTGGAGTTTCGCTCCCATGAAGACGCTGTGGCAGCCATGTCTAAAGACAAGAACCACATGCGTATGTCCTCCTGTTTTCTTCTTTGTCTTGTCTTTTGTTGGTTCTTCTGACGACTTTTTTCACGCTACATAATAGGATCAGCTAATAGCTACAGCAGAACTAGAATAATAGCATAAATTAACAAGCTGCCAGGGTTTTAGGTGGTTTTAATGTTAGAATATCTTTTTAAAGAGCATTATGAAATATAATCTTGGTACTTCTCATTACATTATTTGAGATATTTCCAATTGTACTTAAACTTGGACATAAAGCAGGTGAATTAAATTGACATTAAACAGTAAAAGAAACACAAGTTGTTCAATAAGAATGACGGATATATGTTTCCTCCACAGAGCATCGCTATATTGAGCTGTTTCTTAACTCAACAGCTAGCGGAGCAGCTGAAATGGGTGAGTTTTCCTTATTATGATAAATAACGTATAAATAAAATTTGGGTGTTAATTTCTTTTATCTTAATTGTTTAACTCCCATTAGCCATGTTTCCATCCACACGTTTTTATGCGAATTAAGTAATATTTAGTAAAAAAAAAGCCTTATGGAAACAGTCAGATTTGATGGAATTTTATGAATATCCATCCAAGGTTTGTGCGTTGGATCTCATTGGATTTTTTTCTTAATCGGTAAACAACTTATGCGATAAATGCTGATGGAAATGTTATTTGCAGAATAAATAAGGAATTGCGATTACTTTTTTAGGTAATTTTATGGTTGTAACCTGCCGTAAAATGAAGAAGAAGCTTTAGGTCATTTATGCCTTAAATTTCCACTTTCGTAGACATGTCAGCGTCAAGTTTTTATCCATTCATTTTCGGACCGTCTACCTACAAAAGATTAACATTGCACAAGTTGTAATAGTGCTTATTTGCCGCTTGTTAATTAAATCTGAAAAGTCTTTTGTCTCCTTGTTCGTCCACTTACCCGTCTTTGCTGACATTACGCACAGGATTTGATTCGCTTTGCAGTCGTTGGATGAAAACAAACTTTCAGTGGCTTTATTCGCATGACTGTTTTAAGCGAACTTCTGATAATTCGACTGACAAGTGGATGGAAATAGCTGGAGTCATTACAGTCATAGGAAATAACTTAATTTTTTTTACACTGATCTATCTTTTCAAAACCATCTCAGGTCGTGGCGGTGGCGGTTACTATGGTAACTCCGGAGGGGGCGGAGGCTCACGGAGCAGCGGGCTGCGAGGTTCATACTGATGATGTCATCCCACGCTTCCAATCCATCCTGGCGTTTGTCTCGCGTCTCTTTAGGCCACATTCATTCAATTACTTTTTCCGAGCAGAAGAGCTGATCTGAAATCAGTCATTTGGTTTGTAACAGCCGTTCTTTTTAAGGTGCTTGTACTAAAACTTTGTTTCAGATACTAGAACCGGTCAGATATGACCTCAACAAGGCACTATTGTTATACCAATCCTAAAAGGATATGAAGAACTTAAATTGTTAATATTATTTTAGAGCTGTTGTAGTTGTTAAATTTTGGTTAATGGGACATAGAGGATGTCTTGTTTCTTACATTTTTAAAACAATTGGTTATAGTAATAGATTTTCATCAAATTATTTATTTTTTGCAAGTTTTGAAAAGCAATAAATGGGATGCACTATAATTTGTCTTGTTTCACATCTCACTGTTGGCAGGAGATGTTAGTGAGAACACAGATGAACAGCTGAGGGGTTTAATAAGTAGAAAAGGATCATTCTGGGGCCGGGCACGGTCCCTTTGAATCTAATCAGTTGATGTAAACTTTGCTTTGGAATGGATGACGGCCGGGGTGAATGATGTTCTTTAGGAGGTGGAGCAGTGAGAAGCAACGTCAAAACATTCCAAGAATCTCTAAGTAAGAAACTCTGATTTAAAAAAAAAAAAAAAGTTTACAAATTCTTTGTTTATTCTGGTTTAAACTTATTTTCAGCAGAAAATTTCACCCAGCTGAAATATATAAATTCAAACTGGATTTCAGATCTGCTTTTCTGGTTTTAAAAGTTTGACAAATGTGAGCCATTGTTTTTTATGAATGTTTTCACAGTTCATTACAGAATTTAAAACTAAGTTGAACATATATTCCACTCTCAAAGAGTGGGAGTGAAATAAAGTCTCTATATTTGAGCTGTAAGATGGCTTATGCAGCTGTTGTACATTTTGCCTAATAAATTTTATATTTAATTATTTCTTTCTCCCTGACTCTAGCATCACTTTTGAAGAGGTTTGAGTTAAGGTTGTGAATACATCTGAATTAAAAAATCTAATCAATGAATCCTCTGCTTATGAGGTGTGTAATGGAGAAACAAGTTAGTGGATTTAAAACATGATCACATAACTCCCATTCTATACTCATTGCACTGGCTCCCTGTTTCATTCCGGATCGACTACAAAATCCTCATGCTCACACAAAAATGTATCACTGGACATGCACCACCATATCTACAAGAACTCATCACCTTGAAACCCTCCCCCCGCACCCTCAGATCAACAGGACAATTGCTCCTTCAGGTCCCCACCACAAGGCTTTGTACTATGGGTGACCGAGCTTTTTGTTCAGCTGCACCACGGCTCTGGAACCAGCTCCCGAGTGACCTGAGAGCAGTAGGGAACCTTGATATTTTCAAAGCTGAACTGAAGACTTTTTTATTCAGAAAGGCATTTTTGTGCTGATTGTTTTTATTATTACTCTCCTGTGTAGCACTTTGAGATTCCTTGGAATGAAAGGTGCGTTATAAATAAAATATATTATTATTATTATTATTTCAGTGGAACGCAGGAAAAAGACCCAACCGTGCAACAGGAGTAAATGTTCATAGAATAAATGTCAATAATGTACATTAAAATGACAGTAAACATGTACAAACAATTGTATCGTGATTTAATCAGAAACTGCGACACAGTCAAGGCAACACACTGTTGGCAATAGAGTTAATATTAAACTGGCAGGATTTAGAAAGCTCAAGGTCAGCTGAGAAAAAAACTAAACTGTACACAGAATACAAACCGGTTACCTCAATTAATAAAATAAATAAGTTTTCTTTAATCACCTTAAAAACCGAGGGAAGTTTGGAGACACTATATTATTTAATCATTAAATGAATAGCTATTTTTGTGTTGCTGTTGTAGTTTATAGACGGTAGGGAAGATCAAAATCATTTGTGATTTAATATAATTTCGCTACAGAGTAATTGACCCCAGAAGTTTAAATCTGAATATCTTTTGTACTTTTCTCACGTTTATTAAACGGAGCACGGATTATGAATCTGTGCATACAGTTTACAGTATGTACATACAGTGGTATCAGCACTGTACAAGTCCCATTAAAAGCTGGGAGATTAATAAGAGTGACACTGTACACAAAGGGTTTGGGCCTTGGTGCAATTCAGAAATATGTGCCATATTGCTTAATGATATGATAAATTCTAGATTTTTTTTGTGAAACCATTAAAAACACTTAATGAAATGAACCCAGGCCTGTTTTATCTCTTCATGGGAATGAATACTAATACCAGTTCTTAAAAAAAATCACAGGTTGTAAACGTGTTTAGGTACAAAACCACAATGTGCAGTGGAACCCTTGTCTAAAGACTACTTTACAGTCCTCGGCATTAGTTTACCACAAATACAAAAAGGGTTTAGAGTTTCAAACATTCCCTCTGAGGAATGGAGCAGCAGTACTCATAAGTGTGGTCCTCCTACAACGTTTCCACCTGCACAGATTACAACTCACTTCAAGTGAACAGGGAAAGGCTTTAACTAGTTCCCTGGACTTTGGTAAAATACAAATGAATGTGCAAGAAACAAATCAAATATAAATACTCTGAAATTCATCTATATTACACGTAATATAGGATTGGCAGGTGTTGAAACATAATTTGTGGCGATGGAGTCAATAGTGTGTAACACTTGAGTCTGTTCGTGAAGTGGTCAGGTTGTAAGCTAGCTGTCAGTGGTTCGTCAACTAAAGATCCAGCTGGTCTGATTTCAATCTGTCGCCAGAGATCTGTTGCTCTTCTTGGTCCTTAAAGCAGCATCCGCAGCATTAGTGTCTCAAACAAACAGTGAATGTGTCTTTCATCTAGACTGCTTGCTCGGCTAGTGTTGCTACTTTGAAATATTTTAGATTTTCTCTACAGAAACCCTCTCTAGAAATATAGGGCTCATTTGGCAACATGAGAAGCATAAATAAGTAATATTCACTGCATTTGCAAAGGCACAAACAGGGCCAACATTGTAAAAAAAAAAAAAAACAGCTTTCAGTTCCTTTGGAAGCCACAGCCCCGTGAGGAACAAGTCTAGTTTGTAGAAAGGTCAAAATATATTCCCATGTTGCTCCTTTGTAAGAACTGCAACTAAAACATTTCTGATCTTCTCACAGCACACTAAACAGAAATGTATCCAGTTTATATTACAGTTTGGTATCAAGTAAAGTTACACCGTCACGCTGACCTAGTCTTTTGTGCCTGTGTAAATGTTGCCTTTATGTTTGTGTTAATGTCACTCCACCTCAAAAGAGGGTGCTTTGCACTCTGACTTACAGGGCCACAATACTGTGTGAATAAATTATATAATCATCTGTTTGGCTATACACCTAATGTATACAGTTTGATGCTTGATACATACATCATAATGATGCATTACTACATAAGACTGAAGGTAAGGATCTGCATTTAGCTGCAGCAGTGCTCATCACAGTCAGTGCAGTTTCACTTTCAGTTTGTGGTAAAGTGGTTCCTCCTTTCATAGCAGAGCTCTGTCCTCCTACATGACTGTCAAAATACAATATCTAAATGTACTGTGAATTATTTAATCTGTATAACTGATCTATATTTAGGATAGATCGTGATTGTTTGATATTAAAGCGGACCAAAGATTCTCACTCCTTTGATTTTGATGTCAACCTATGTTAAAGGGGGCAATTACCTCCTGATCACATGAGGTTTTAATGTATACTACAACTCATCTGCAAAGAAAGTAGTGATGTCAAACAAAGACGGGTTACAATGATGCAGATTCCCCTCATTTTATCTATGAGGGACCATTTCAACCTGTAAACGAAGGCAAATGAAATGTTCTAAATGTTTTTGCACACAGTCCATTTCTAACAGCCACCTGTGTGTCAAGAGAAGTTGGGGGATGGTTCTTACAGAGGACCGGAGGCTGCTGATTCGGATCTCTGATTGTTTGAAGCAGTCAAGACAGCAGTGGCCCGTTCACGTTGGATTGAAGGAGCATCGCTGGAGGAGGAGGGCGTGGCAGGTGTCACAGACTCGGACTGGTTTTGGTGAGGCGGGCAGAGGGAGCTCATTGTCAGAGCAGCTGTTACAGAAAATCTCCCCACAGTTCCTACAGTGGTGCTGAAGACACACACAAAGACAACCACAATAACTATTCATTGTTGTGTTGGGCTTATGGGTGCAAATGAGCTTTTAAGAGGACCAAATGTTTTGTTGAGTTTCTACAAGTTGTCTCTTCAGTCATGCTGTCAATGCTGAGACTAACTATAAGCTATTTGTTTTTTTCATATGAAATGCTGTTTCTGCAGGAAAAAATAGGAACTCCTACATGTGACATGATGATGGAGATTTTTTCTGTATTTGTTTGTTTAATATGTTTGTTGTGTGTTTGTGTATGCACATTTTGCCAAGGAACATTCCACATAAGTGTACTTATTGTGGCAATAAAACCTTTTCTAAATCTGATGGATGGAATAGTGAATGGCAACATTCACAGTATTGTTACTGTTATTTTTAACATAGTTATCTATGACTTTTTTTAATCACTGTTTTCGACATACTATACTATGATGATTTTTGACATACTATACTTTGACATTTTTATTACTTTTTTTTTTTTGACTTTCACTTTTTTGTACCTACAATAGTGTAACTTTTTATCACATATTTGGCATTGACTATGATTTTTTTTTTATTTCAATTTAGACTTTGATGGTTTTTTTCATCATACTATGCTATGACGGTTTTCAACATTCTATTCGGTATCCCAGTGGCTCAGTGGTTAACGCCGCTCCAAACAGCATCACTACATACTACACAATTCTTTAACATACATATTCTAATTTTATATTTTTATCACATATTACACTACAGGTCTTTTTGAATGGCTTTTTTGACATACTATACTATGATCTTTTTATCACTTATTTCGACATACTATACTATAACTTTTTTTATTAGTTTTTTTGATTTACTATAGTATAACTGATTATTTAAATTTTTTTAAAGATGATTTGGGGGTTTTATTTCCCTTTATTAGATAGAGATAGTGGACAGACACTAACTGAGTGAGCTATAGGCCGCCCCTAGTATAACTTTTTGACATACTATACTATGACTTTTTTTATTATTATTTTTTTTGACTTAGTATAGTATAACCTATTATTTTTTTTTAATATAATTTTTTTTTTTTTCCCCCTTTATTAGATAGAGATAGTGGACGGACACTAACTGAGTGAGCTATAGGCCTAGCATAACTTTTGGACATACTATACTATAACTTTTTTATTACTTTATTTTTATTTACTACAGTATGCCTTTTTGGACATACAATAGTATGATGTTTTTGATATACTATGTCTTTTTCATGAATTTGTCCCACAAACCTATACAATAACATTTTTTATTACTTTTTTGACATACCTATATGACTTTTCTTCAAAAAAACTCTATATTACTACTATATACCTAATATTCCACTTTTGTTTAAAACATTATTATTCAACATTTCAATGAAATTCATACTAATTATATACTATACAATACTATAGTATGGTACATAATATACTAATTCATACAAACTATTATCACTACTTTACCTTCTTCTTAGGCAATTATGCCAGCAATCCAGTTAGCTTTTCAGCATTTATAAGCATTTTCTGCAGGATTTGCATTTTCTAGATCAAATTGCCATATAACTTGATAGATATTTATTTATGCAAAAGGGATGTGGATTACCAGCTTCCTCACCAACATATCAGAGTAGATTGTATATAAAGATATCAGGGGCTCTCAGGTGATTCCCAGTGGCCTTGCTGTGTCTGGATTGGATGTGGGAGCACACACAATTTCCTATTTATGGTCATTTGTACACTGACCTTTCGTCTTGAGATGGAAAACTCTTTCTCACACAGCTTGCAGTGGCTGGCTTCTTTGTCCTTTAACCAAACCTGACCCCCCTGCAACAACACAACACAGTAAATCTCTCTTTTATCCTAACTTTACTTTATGTATGTTACCACACAGCTTATAATTCCAAATCAGCAGGACTAGATTTGTTTCCAGTTTTTCTCTGATTTCTCGCTGCTCTTTTACTAATATCTTTTCTAACTGACCATCTTAGTGATGGAGAGGGTTTAGATTTAATACATTTTGTCCTGCTAATTTACTTCACCTGAAGAGCTTTGTTGGCTTCTTTGATGTCTTCAATCTTGAGTTTGGATCTGATGACAAGAAATACAGAAAAAGAAATATATTATTTAAAAAACAGTAAACAATATTAGCAGGATTTTTTCTTCATTCGAGAAAGCTTGTTTGGCTTTCTAAAGAACTGTAAACTTGACTTCTTAACAAGAATGTAAATTACGTGGGATTTGCTGTAAATTAGCTAAAACCTGAAAAGCTCTGGTAAGGTCCTCTATGATGACAAGAATTTAAGATTACATTTTTTTTTAAACCTGAAATTTTAATGATGAACAACAACTGAACTCCTATTAGAATACACATTTTTTTAAAGGATATTCTTTCCTCTAAAAGACACAACAGGACGTAAGATTTTCAAATCTTACTGAGGACATTACACTTGGGCTTAGAACATTTAACTATCTGTAAAGACAGCTTGATTATGGGGCCGACATAAAATATTATTTTATTTTTAACTATTTTATAATATAACTCTTTCTTCTGTGTTTTATCTGTTTTTATTTTTTAACTGTTTTTAAACTGTTTTTGTGTAAAGCACTTTGAATTGCCCTGTTGCTGAAATGTGCTATATAAATAAAGCTGCCTTGCCTAAAGCATACATACTCGCTCAGTTTGGAGCCTAGTTCCTCAAGAGCTTGTTCTTGGTCTTCACAGATTGTCTTCAGCTGAATGTTTTCATCCTGGAGACGATGGAACTCCTGGGGAAACAAAACACACAAAAACAACGGACGACATGGTGTACATCAGAACAAATTAGATCATATTCTGCAAATGCTGAATCCAACAAAGTTATGCATGTGTAATAGAAAATACAATACAATATCACATAAATGGTACATTTCTTTCTCTCCTTTTTACCTTCTTTAGTCCATTGATCTGCAGTGCCTCTGTGCTGAGATGAGCCACCGTATCTCTCTCTCTGTCTAGATCATTTTGTAACGTCTGCCTCCACTCCCTCTCTATCTTCAGGTCCATCTCCAGCTGCTGGCTACAGGGGCACCACAAACCGGTATATATAACACCAATAACAAGAATAAAGATAACGAGACAGGGATAGGGATATAATGACTAACACATTATATTAGGGCACACTGGTATGGTTTGTATAATGTTTGTTTTAAGTGGGATCAGTTCCAGTTAAAGGAAGAAAAGCTTTATCACCAACAGCTGGCTTACCATGCCACACTATTTATGTTGTGTTGACTATGTTGTTTCTCTCTGAGCACCAGAGATTCTGTAGATTAAGTGTTCATGACCGTGTGTGCATGAGTCTAACTGCCATAAAAACTCTTGATGAAAAGACATAGTCATTTCCCCGTTGCGTTATCTTAGAGACATACGTTTTTAAGCATTGATAATTTCAAACATTTCAAGTATGCTTGTTCTGGTATATAAAGTGTTACATAAAAAAGGCGTTTTGCTTACAGTTGCTTTTCTCTGTGTTCGATCTGCCGCTGTAGGCTGTCGGCCTTGTTGGCAAAGTCCAACTTGAAGCGTCTGGTTCCCTCTTCGGCTGAGGTGCGGTGTCTCTCTGCCTCCTGTAATCTGCACCATTATAACCAGGGACACACTCAGGACCATGGAGAGAAAAAACTGGGGGTGGGGGGTGGGGGGGGGGGTATGGAGGAAGAGGGAGTAAATAAACGAGGAAGACGGAAGGGAGGATGAGCGTAAGGAGGGAGATTAGGGTCTGAGGTTTCTGGGTGAAACCATGAAGGAGGGATGGTTGATGATAAAATAAGAAGGTCGGGGTGAAGGATGACGTAATTTTCTCTGTTACAGCACCAGAGAGGTAACTCAGAAAGACTGCAACCAGGGATGCAGAGTCGTAATGAGGGGTACAGAAAACAATACAAAGGGCTCCAAATAACAATGCTTGATGAAACAATGAAAGAAGGCCTTGAAGCAACTAAATGAACTAAACTAAATGCATTATCTTAATGCTCTCAGACAGTGTTCTTTTTCAGTGATACCTTATATATTCACAGCATTTGGAATCTAAAAAATATACCAATTTTATTATTTTTCACCCGATGTTTCATAGGGAGGAACCTTTTAGTGCGTGTTTTCAGGTTTGGGATTTCGATTTCACGATTTTAATAAATTGTATGTCTCCGACACTTGGACAATGAGGAGAACGATTCCACAATGAGCTGACTCCCAGCAACTGTTGATTTAGAGCATAGATTTAGAGTTGGATAACGCATTAAAAGCACATGCTCCTGTGTCTACACGTTAACAGCACTCTGAAGGTGGCCAAAAACTCAAACCACAACCAACACTTTCAAAACTTCCAACTTTATTGGTCATGGTGATAAAAGACAGTAGTTTTGAGTTTTAATCAGCTGTACTGAGTGTTTATTCATCTACAAATTGAGAGGAGTTACAGTACTATGAACACGGAGTTAGAATAGGTAGAATGATTACTTCCTGATCTATCACAAAAGTTAATAAATATGCCAATACGAGACACAACAACATATTCATGTTTCCTTGAGAGAAGCTCCAGAGGTTTACAACTGTGTATCTACAATACTTTACACTCTGCTCAATTCAGTCTGCTCTGCAGAAACAAAGTACAAGAATTGAGCTGAAGCTGCTGGTCCCACTGAGCAGTATACATCTGCAAAACTTGATTCAACCTTACAATTTAACAGTTTAGGTAAATCTATGCAGGAAGAAGAAAGGCTGCGTTGGAAATCATCCTTTTCACGGCAGAGTGCACTTCATTTACCCTCTGCTATTTTTAAATTGTGTGAAATACACTATCCTTTATATAGCGGCCTCAAAAAATCCAACAATGGAAGGAAAAAAGTAGCATCCATGGCATACAGACTACATTCTACTAACAATCCCACAATGCAATTTGTTACATTTTATAATGTCACCTGTCAGTGATGATGCAAAATGACAATGGTTCATTAGTGTCCGAAATTCTAATGTACTGCTAACTATGGAGTGAACTACTGCATGTGTATTATAAAGAAAGGAATGAATTCAGAAACAGCGAGGGTCATCCTAGCCAGTCAGAAGCAGGTCAGGAGGTGCGACTCATGCAGAGCAAACTGGCAATAAATTAAAAGCATGAGGCTGCACATGCAAACTCCTGTCCAACTAAACATCTGTAGTGAACACTACTGACTAACTGTGATTAAAATGCAGGCAGCTGTAGACACAGCTGTCTATGTTGTATGGTAGTTGTCATGTTTCTGCTCATGCTTTAGCGCTAAACTGTTTCAGCTGCAATAAGGTAAAAAAGACAGCCAAGCACAGAAACACAAGTTAGTCAACAACCTCTGCAGAACCAACGGAACTTATTAGAGGGGAGTTCAGAAAAGCATTATTTTCCTTTATAGAGGGAACGGCATTCTACATTTTTTGGGAGAGTGGTGGAAGTGTCTTTAAAGACCGAATGATATCCAGAGAGCATGTATTTTGTCACATCACTTTATTCTGCATCTCAACAGGAAGCAGAATATGCGAACATATGAAAAGTGTCATACTGTATAAAGTGACAGCTTCTGGTTCGACGGCATACAAATTTGCTAATCAGGACACCTCATTTTAATATATTTGTCTTACTTTTGGCAAATGCTGTCCAATTTGGTATTTCCCCATAAACATATGAAGGGAGAACACCATCTTACATTCTTAGTGCAATTTTAGTTATTAACGGCAAAATTAATTACATTAATCAGAAAAAAAGTAGTTGTGATACGAGCGGGAATGTCCACTATACTCATTCTAACTCAACGTGAACAACAACAACAACAACAAACACAACAACCACCCTATGATTACATCTCAGAGCCAACTGTCTTACTGTCAGTGTTACTGCATTTAAACTGACTACTGGAGACAGGGAGAATGTGTAGCATTTGTATGTGTGAGTGTGTACACGCCTGAGCATGTGAGTGAATAGATAAAGTAGTGTATGATTAATTCAAAGTATAACTGATGTAATATTCCGACAGTTCTCTGACCGGGACATTCAGAGGAAACCAGTTCAGCATAAACCCAGCAACGTTGTCAGAGGAAGATTTAACTAAACTACACAAAATTGCATTGGCCTCTATGAATTCCAGCCGGTGACAATGAGGTTTCAGTAACTAAAAGGACCAAACCATGAGTTCCAGTTTCACTTGATTCTCAGGCTGCTCTCAGGCCTTTAAACCATCTGAATATTGTGCGCAAAAAAACACAAGTTAAATCTGTTTTTTTATTCAGTCATAAGCAATTGTGTGTCTGCATGTGCGTTGCATGTGCATGTTTGTCCTCAGAAGGAGATGTCCTTGACTAGCTTGTACTGGTGCTCTGTGTCTGTGCTGGCACACTTAACAAATGACATAGCAAGCGTTCGGGTCTGACTTAGCAGATCCTTATCACTGCACAGAGGCCCAGGGATAAAATCAAGAAAAAAAGTGAAACGTGGGTTCAAGGGAGGAAAACGCATGGACGAATGATTGGATGGATGGTTAAAAGAGACAAACAGAAGGGAGGAAAGAAGGAGGGAAGAAAGTAAGAAAGGAAGGAAGAAAGGATGTCATACATCAGTATTCTATGTGGCCCCGGTTACAATAAACACTTTAAGTGACTTTTAACATCACAAGCACAGCAGCAAGAGTAAATAAAAGGCATTAAAACACAGACATCTGATTTCAGACTGCCACTGTCATCAGATTTCTTCAGTCTTGATTTATTTTCCTCCACAGTAAGCGTATGAGTAATGAAAAAAGGTGGGAAGGAGAAACACGGAAAGGTAATGTGGACATATAGATGAATAGAACTAGATCAGACAAAAAGTGTAGTGTTTTAGGTGCAGTGTGCACAGAATTATACAATCATCAAATCAACATGAGGGACGTAGGCCTGCTGTCTCTTAGGTAGACACCATGTTAAATTCTAAGGGGGAGGTTTATCTCTAATTAGCCTGTAAATAATTGTAAAAGGTGGCTCTGTCAGGACATTT
This sequence comes from Etheostoma cragini, assembly GCF_013103735.1. Taxonomy (NCBI): domain Eukaryota; kingdom Metazoa; phylum Chordata; class Actinopteri; order Perciformes; family Percidae; genus Etheostoma; species Etheostoma cragini. Next base: position 23,081,363 of record NC_048407.1, read on the forward strand.
TAAACTTTTGTTTTAACATTTCCACCTACAACAACACAGAACTCCCACTGACAATAACAATAACACTGTGTCTTGCCGGCATACTGCCCATACACCTTTAGAGCAGCAAAAAAACATTGGATGGACCGTGTTGACCAGTAGACTAATGAGGGGAGGAGGGATCATAAGGCCCCAATGAACTAGCAGGTCACATGATGGCTGATGCAATTAAGGAGCATTGTACAATGTGGTGCATTAGAGACCAAGAGGACTGCAGGGTTTCCTTAAGGAACTAGTTTGGCAAATCTTGATGTTTCTTGTCTTGTAATCAGTTAAATTAGCAGGCGATGGGCTAAACAATAGGATTCAATACATTATTAATTATCATTTTTATTTAGTATTAATACATATTATTGAAACATCTTTAGTAAGATTTATCAAATTGAATCTCTAGGGCAAGTAAAAGCTTTGTATCTCAAATTTAAGTAACTTTTAAACAAAGAATAAAACTTGGATAACGCAAAATAAAACTTAAAACATGACATTTTTCTTGTTTGCCAAAATGTTTGGACGACAGCGATGTGCTATTTTGATTCAACTTATGACAGTGTGTTTATGCTGACTAAATTTAACATGCAAGCACTTTTTAGTGTAATATACTGTATATATTAACACCACCTTCACTAACATAAAAGTATTATTATTATTATTATTATTAATACACCTATAAAAAACAACCTTATTCATCTTCGGGGAAAAGAGAAAATGGAGCTACTTCACATAACAAAGACCATGTATTTGATGGTTGTTTAGACTGCCATCTAGTAACCAATTACATCACAAAAGTGGGACTCAGCTCAACCAATGACAAAGACTTATCAATCCCATCACATGTCGTAATGTCAGGTAAAACCCTGATCATATCACTTCCTTTTATAAGGTTTTGTACTGAGGAACATTTTGTGTTTGCAGGACACACAGAAGACAAACAAACAAACAGTTTGGAGGAGACAAGGATTACAACCTCCTAACCAATTGCCTGCAAGAAACCCTGAAACAGTGATGAGGAAGCAGACTCAATTTCCCCACGTTTTCCCCCAGTTCTCTTCTACGTAGCATCAAACGATACCATACAGAACTATTTATAACTATGCTATGAGCGTTTTAGTAATCAATAAAAACGTCTAGAAAAAAAATAAGTTTGGCAGCTGTGGACTGGGAACATGTTGTTTATTTGTGATTCTTTATTTTATTTTAGTTCAATGTTAAGCGTCAAAGCTGTTAAAAGGGTCTCAGTGACGTCAAACTTACTTTTCTAAAGTGGGATTATGGATGTTTTGGTAAAGCAAAGAAAGACTGCAGTTCAAAGGTTTAAACAGAACAGCAGAGAAGACTGAAAGAGGGATTGAGGTTACACATGGGGCAACGTGATTTTCCTGTTTTGATTAGGGCGTGCTCTTCCTTTACTTGCAGCGTATCTTACCTTTGCTCCAGCTGCTTCATGGTGGCAGTGATCTGATTGGTCTTCTCCTCCAGACGAGTTATAACATCGTTCTTCTTCTTCATCTCCTCATCAGACGACTAACAAATGAGATGGAATCATAAGCAATAGTAAAAATTTCCGTATGTGTGCTGTGTATGATTAAAGAACAAGCACAACCAGGTGAGGAAGTGTGTGTTTGTACCTGCATCTTCTGGTACATCTCTACATTGATAACTTTGACTTCATCCAGTTGATGTCTTAGTCCGATCAGTGTATCCTGTTGATGGAAAAAAAAAAAAAAAAAGACTTCAGTTGTGTTAGGATCCTGTATTGAGTGTCCAGGTTACGCCGTTATATGACTGTTTCTAGTTTCCTACAGCAGTTTTACTATAATTTAGCGTGCTCTTCTATCATTTACATTTTTATTCATCCTTTTATTCAGTCATTTTTGTATGTGTGTATCTATTCATCCTCTCAAATGATTTATTCATTGGTGGTCTGTACAAAATTAAACTCAGGACTACATACATACAAACATACATAGTAAAAAAAATATGGATGAACATTTATGGAGCTTAGTCATATTCTAGGGGTGGGGGGGGGGGATTGATAAAGCATTGTATCGCAATATTTTCTGTGGCAATACCATATTGATACACAGAGGCCAAGTATGCGTTGGTCAGTTTGTCTGCTTGATATTTCTATTTTGCAGCAATAAAACAGAAGTGAGACAAACAAACAGATAAATGTATCTTTTTAGATAAAACAGATGTTGACAAAGTTTCCTTATTGGGACATAAGTTGAAATTGGGAAAAATTTGAAGTTGGAAAAAAGGTAATACATTGCAATATATTGCAATATGTTTAAAATTGCAATAGTATCATATTGTGACATAACAATGTGAGGATATTGCATCGGGAAGCCTCTAGTGATTCCCCCCCTATCATATTCATGTGTAAATATATTTAGGGAAAACTTTGTGTCATGATGCATGACAAATATTTCCATGTCAAAGGGCCCCATGGTCTTGTTGCGACAATGATGGTGCTGACCATACTCTCCAGTCTGACAGCAGAATCACCTGTTGTTTTTAATGATCCCCGCAGCCTCCTTACAGAGTTGTGGTGATGATGCTGCCGCCATGGCACCTACTATATGTTGCAGCTTGGTTACAAATGTCCACTAGTGGTGTTTATAGAGAGGAGTTCACATGTTGATGGTGAAAGGCCCGACGCTGGCAGGGCTGCCAGAGAGAAACGGGCACACAAGCTGGCAAGGTGTTACTGCTCCATGTGAGCAATTACAGGCTGTTGCTAGATTTTTTGTTTGTGTCTCCAAAGGCTTGTTATCATGTGCTCTCTCTCATTGTGATAAAATTCCATCTGGAGAGAAACCAAGTCATTCTCGGATCATTGTTTCACTATTTGAGTCTGAATATATATATATCTCAGATATTACTAGTTGAACTTTTTTTAATCAATTTCCAGTGTCTGCATTGATTAAATCTCAACATTGACAAATTCCATTATGCAAATCATACGTTAACCCATGTCTCTTTGTACATTGTTTAATCTTCATGTATTGTGATTTTTTTTTTAAATTTGCATTAGTGTATTCATTGTAAGTCATTCTGAGTAATATTGAATACAATTAAATGTCTTTTATTTTAAGGTCTTTTCCTACTGTGTACATTTTTCGATTTTTGGCTTGTTTATAAATCAATCAGTGGGAAAAAGGGAAGACAGAGTGAAGTGATACACAGACAAGGAAAATGTATGCTTACCTGTTTTTCATGAATATCTTTTTCCAGAAGTTTCATTGCCATCTCCATTTCCTGTTTCATCGACACCTGGACTAACAGCTCAGTTTCCACATCCTGAACATTAACCACATACATAATATACAATCTGTTACTATGCTGTTTGCTGTATATTTTACAGACACACACACAAGCAGCCAGAGTCTGACCTGTCTTAGCTGACACTCTTCCTTCAGTTGCCTTTGGGCCTCGCTGTACATCTCATCCAAACCCTGACGTGACTGTTTGTATGTATCTCTCTCCACTGACGCATCACCTTGGGTTACCTAAATAAATAACATCAATGGGATGAACATGTCAGTCATACCATGCAACAATTTGCAGTCAGAATTGGTAATAATTGTTGTTGTTGTTTAGGGCTAGAACTACTGTTTTTATTTCAATTTTGGCTGCAGCAAAAATAAAATCAAGTATCCTTGTGTTTAATTACAGCGATGATTTTTGGGTTTGGTCATGTGTGACTGTACCTCTAAATGTTGTTGTGTCTTCATCAGAATAACGCTGTTTTCACTCCTCAGCTGCTGATTTTCTTCCTGCAGTTTGATGATGTTGTTCTTGGCTATGGCTAACTGCACACACACAAAAGTGGACATGTAAGACAGAATAATGCAGTTAGTTAAGATCAGTTTGACAATATTGCTTACACTGACAGTATGATTTCATCAGAACCTATTAGGCTAAATTATCATATGAGATTCTAAGATTACTTTACATGTAACGGACAAAGCCGATAGATCCAGTCATTATGTAGAGACCTGCAGGCTAAAGTGTTGACATTTACCTTTAGCTTAAATCTAATACACAGATATTTTGAGTGTGGGTCTCACCTCCTCTATGAGTTTAGAGTTGGACTTTTCTAGAGAGTCCACTCTGCCCTGAAGACCATGAACTGTGGAGCTAGACATAGAAACAGACACGCAAAACAAAAAGTATAATCAACGTTGATCATTTTTAATTATCACTGATTTCATTGTGCCAACATTTTCTCAGACAATCAGAATGGGATTGTAGTAGTTGTGTTACAATTCAGAACTGAGGGGGTGTGGCTGGGTTAGCTCAGTTTGTAGAGTAGGCTCATATATAGAGGTCTACTCCTCAACGGAGAGGCCACAGGTTTGACTCTGACCTGTGGCCCTTTGCTGTGTGTCATTCCCCCCTCTCTCTTTCCTTTCATGTCTTCTTCTATCCTATGGAAAATAAAGGCCTAAAATGCCCCAAAAATATTCTTAAAAAAAAAAAAAGAACTGATGGGGTAAAAATGTGTAACTTAAACAGAGGTTTTCCTTATTTTGATTAGATACAGCGCAATAGAGAACAACTGTGACCTGTGAGAGTTGTCAGCATGTTTATTAGATTTAATGGCATTCACAGGTTTTGAGGACTGAAGTGTCTCATCACAGACTGACAGACTTGACTTTGACCTTTACTAGCCCTATAATTAGCTCTTTCACAGCTGCAAAATTTGAAAAAAAGAGTTACAAAGCCTATAATTCCATTTAAGACAGCAGATGAATCCATCTTAATTTAGATGAGATACTGGGTTTGTAGGAAAAAAAGAAAAAACAAAAGAGGAAGCGTGACTGACAGTTTGTGCTTTAATGAGTCTGTCTGTAGGAACAGATGGACAGAGTTGCACTTCTGAAACAACCAGACTGCTTCCAACTGAAACTAACTGAATGCTGGATCTATTTTAACGTGTAATCTGTCTTCTGCCTTTGATTCATGTATTATAACAATGGTCAAACATCAGACAATCAACAGATGTAAAACAAAATATGAAAAAATCAAGTAGAATGACTGCATGTCCAAATCAGTGCACATAATTTCCTTGAATGTCCTTGAAGTTTGTAAAATCATGATCTCCAAGAATTTGGTGGGCTACGCTGCAGACACTGTTAACAATAAAACACAATTCTTTTTTTCTTGTATTTGTCTTACTTGAGTTGTCGGTTCAGTTCCTCAACGTAGTTCTTCTGATCCAAGATGGATGCTATCTGACTATTCCTGTCCAGAAACAGATAGGAAAAAGAGCTCTGCATCACATTTCTTTTTTTGGGGGGGGGGGGGGGGGGGGGGGGGGGGGGGGGGGGCTAAGAGACCCTTTATATTAAATACAGTAGAGAGACAATAAAAGATTGTACCTTTCTTCACTCCTGTAATCATCAATGTCATTCTTCAAGTACATGGAGAAGTCGATCACCCCAACCTCAAATAAGACAATAAACAAACTAGCGTCACTCAAAAGGAAGCACATTCTGAAAAGAAATGATTGCATAGACAGAGATTTGATGAGATGAGTCATGCCTTAAGTATTTGCAAGCCATCAGAACATCCACAAGAATTAAGGATGTTTACAATGGTGTGGTTAATGAGAACTCACTCAGGAAAAACAAATGCTTAGTGTAAAAGTGACAGTATTGAGTTAATATCCAATGCATTTACTATTAGCGCTAGCAGAGCTGGAACATACACCTAGTAGTCTAAATTCTTAGTCAATCGACAGAAAAATAAATAATAAGCAACTATTTTGATAGAAATAGTTTAAAAATTGTTTTAAAAGATGTATTTAAGTTAATTTAAGTGAAGTTAATGGAAACAATTATGTAATTGTAAACTGATGTCTTTGGGTATTGGGCTCTAGGAAGTTGCACTTGGTGATTGTTTCAATATTTGTCTAGTGATTGAAAAACGTAATTGGCTAATTATTGATTAATCAGTAATAAAAACAAAATTGTTAGTTGCAGCCTTTGGAAGTAGGAACCAAATACGTTTCAATCTTGAATGAATTGTAACATCTTGGCTTCAGGAATGGAATCAGACCTCATTTACACTTGCCATTGAACGTACAATCTGTGTGTGGTACTCGGTCACTTTGGGATCAGAAAACACACAGGATCTAAAACAACAACTAACCATTCCAGATCACTTCATGTTACAAGTATATTAGCAAAGTTCAGTCAGGTGTGGCGAACACAATCTGAACAGGGTGTATCCATTAGTGAGAAAAGGTGTTTGCACTCAGGACAAAGTCACAACTCGCGGAGTGGAAACGTGACACCACAGCGTCTGCTTTCCATCTGCCTGATAACAAGATAACATGACAAAACATTTCTTGTCTGCATTTCTGCTTTCCAAAACAAGAGTCACTGAAGATGAACTGGTTCACGTCAATGAACTTGTATACGCAGGTAGTGGAGTTACGTTATTTTTGTTGACATAAGACAAGCATTTATTTTCTACTTATTATGCTGCAAGCAGAAAATTAGATCAAATTTTAAAGAGAACAGAAAGAAGAGTAGACCGCATACCAGTTGTACACCGGCTGAGGCTGGTCATCAATTTTTTTTAGACCCATACTAAGAAATATTAAGCTCTTTAACATAGATGTTCCACAATTATGCTGTAAACAAGATCCACCATTGTGCTGTCTTTGCTATTTTAACACTGACCCAAAGAACGGCAGCATAACGCCACCCAATTGTGTGCAATTCGGGATGCAAAAGAGGAATATCCTGTAACACAATACAGACAGCATCTAGTTTGTGCGTGCGTGTGAGTGTGTGTGTGTAGTCCGACGATGCCGGCTGTCCCTATTACACAGACGTTGACTCAGCTCTACCTCAGCTGCCAACTTAACAGCGGAACATCTCTGTCCCCCCATTGTGTGTTCGTACGTTTTATACAACACAGCAGGGCGGGATACCAGTGCAACAAATCCTGCCTTGAACAGGCTGTGTGAAAGGGGCTACTATCGCAGAGAAGTGGTTACCTGAGAGTCCAGGTCCTCCCCTTTGACACACAGGTTAGCATCGATGACATTCAGGCCCACCAGCAGGCCCACTATCACGGCTCCCTCCTCCTCCAGCATCAGGGCTGAATTCTCATAGAAATCACTGTGGAGGAAGATACAATAGATTCTCAAACACTTAAGGGAAATCTGCTAAAAAGCAAAAAGGGAGGAGCTTTATTTTAACATTTTATCTATGTAGTGTTAATACTGTGGAGGTGAAATATCTTTGGTGTAAGTACAAGGCAAGCTGTCAATTTTTATTCCAATTATTTTCAGGGAATAAAGCAATATGAACTGCTGGATTTGTGCACAGAAATGTCATTAATTGCTAAATATATGTTAATAATTTAATATAATTTGATAAGTATTATAAATTAATTAAAAATTGTAGCCAAACATATTTTGTTATTATCTGAAACATATTTTGTTAAATGTGTTTTAAATCAAGAATAGTTAGAATGTAATGTGTGTAGTTATATTAGTTATTTAAAATTAAATGTACTTACTGCTATACAGTATGTACATGTGTGTGTACCTGAGCAGGTCTTTTCTGGTGATGAGGAGTCTTAGGTAGTCGGCCAGCCGTTTTTGCATGAGAGCCAGACGCAACCAAGCTCTGGCCCTGCCTAATGGAGTCCTGGAAAAACACACACCACATACACACACCACTTAGAATATAGTTTTGAAGATCTAAGGCTCGTGGTGCTGGACATTGTTACATTGATCTTTGGCTTTGTCTTGTTTTGTTGTTTGGATCTAATTAGGTTCTTCTATGTGTTGTGTTTATTGCAGTTTATATTTAACATGGGCTCATCTTATTAACTTTTTTCTCTTTTAAAGACTTCAATCTGACTAGACAACCATGTTTTGCATCTATGTCATCACACTGAGTAAAATTGTGTTTTTAATGCGTAACATTATTCTAGAGAAAAAAGGTTTGCATTGTCTTAGATGGTGTTGCAAAAAACGCTCTTCTGCCACATCTCCATTAGTCTGACTCAGCACCACCAAAGGAAACACAAAAACAACAGCTGTTCCCCATTTTGCTGGATCCGACGAGACCTGAATATGACTTGATTTTAGGCTAGAAGCTCTGGTATGTATTGACTGATAAAGTGAATAGCAAAGTAAAGCATGACATGGAAATCATGTGCATGAATGAGAAAACCAAAAATGCTGATTGCACAATAAGCAAGGCACTGGCAGAAAATATACTACTACACCATTGCTGATCTATTGCCAAAAACTGACAGTACAATTACTACTTCAATTGGTCATTTTAACAAGAAGTCTGACTTAATTTGGAAAATGTGTCTATACTGGCTCTAGCAGTTAAAAATAGACAAAAGAATAATAAAGACATAGTAAAATAGGGAAAAATGAGGCAGCAAGGAGAGGAAAGGTGAAGTAAAAGTAAATCATACTCAGGTATTTCCCATCTTAGGCACATATCACATGCTCTTGTTCCTGGTATACGCAATGTTTGTTGTTGTGTTGTGGCTCATGTTCCTCTATCATGATGTTAGGTAAAGTTGTTAGGCACAGGTGTGCATACAGAAATGTACTCCTTACTTAAGTCCAGGCAGGTCTCGTACAGAGGCGGAGATCTCGGCTGCTTCAGGACAGAGTTTCTCCACCAGCTCCAGAGGACCCCACAGAGACTTGTTAAAGCCCAGAAAAGACTTCTTCACTGTGCACAAGATAGAAAGAGACTATAAAAGTAGAACCCAACCGATATATTGGCTGGCCGATATTATCGGCCGATATTAGGCACTTCCTGAACTATCAGTATAGGCATTTATAATGGCTGATATCGTTCATCAGAATCATTTATAATGACAATGACATTATAATGATCAAATAAATGATTCTGGTAAATGAAAATTTTAAAAATAAAATAAAAACGGAATGTCAACCATGTTATGAGTGTTGGTGTTGCATAGTTTGTCCACCAGAGAGCACTCTGCAACGTCCCTGTCGACAACACTCTGATTATTATTTTTTTGTTATTCTGTTTCTGTTCAAAAGGACTTAAATTTGTATTTTTATACATTTTATTTATCAGAACTTTAATATATTTAATGTTCCTCTGTTCTTTTGTTATGTTATTTTAGTGAGAACTCATAAATAACTAATGTTAAGGAAATCTGTTTATGTTTTGTTACGCGTTTATGGATTCTTTTTTTAAAATATATATATATATATATATATATATATCGGCCGATATATCGGAATATCGGATTTTTTAAATAACCAAATATTTGTATCGGTATCTGCCTTAAAAATTCTTTATCGGTCGGGCTCTATATGAAACGCTATGAAAATCTAAGAAAGACATATTTTATGAGGGAGCCAAACATAAACACTATTGTGCAGCAGCATTGCAAGTTGGGAGGTTCTTCTTACTTCTGAGGCCATGTTTAAGGCAGTGCTCCATGACAACGAAGAACTGCTGAAGGGGTGGGTAGTCAGAGTCCAGAGTTCGTCCGAAGCTCAGAGCCGACTCGATCAGCCCTTTAATACTCAGCTTGGCCATGTTCAGCAGGTTGGCTCGCTCCATGGCCATGGGGTCTCGCACAGCTGCCGGACAAAAGCCACACACATAACTTAATAGAAGATGAGATTTATTGAAATGGGGACATTTCATCTGAAGAAAGGGAAGAATGTAAGATGAGATTTATTTTGTGACTATTTAGTCATCAGACCTTTTTTAGGGTTACTAAAACAAGTCACATTTTGTCATTAATTGTAGCTTCATAGTTTATTCTGTTACTTGAGTTAACAAGGGAGTTATCTAACATGTTGTACCCTGCCTGTAGTTCAGTAACAGTTAGGTTGGCGGTGGGATATGATGAGATGATGAAGCACGTTTTGTTATGAGTCTTGAGTTGTCCTACGCTTGGAGAGTGTCATTAAAGAGTGGACCAAGTTACACAATCAAAGCTGTCTCCACGCTCTTTCTATCCATGCCCCTAAAGTACTTGCATGTAATAACAACAAGTTTTTAGTTAACGCTAAGAAAAACTAGCGTTACACTTAACTTAAAACATGCTTAAAACACTCCCATCAGGATTTAAAGGATGGTCACACAATGTCTAATTAAAGTTGACTGAAACTGATGTTGACTTGATAACATTATTTTAATTAGTGATGTGTAATAATTTGTTCATCAAAAGAATACTCCAACCATCCATCCATCCATCCATCCATCCATCCATCCATCTCTGTCCGCTTATCCAATGTCAGGTCGCGGTGGGGAGCAGCTCCAGCAGAATACTACATAGAGTTTAATTTGGGTACATTTGTAGAGTGTAAAACAATTTTGATTTAAACAGAATTTTCATTTGCATTTCAGTATCAGGTTAGTGCTCCAAAATCTGAGACTATAACCTCCCATGGAGCAATGCTTTTAAATGCCCTACACATGGACCTCTGGGTTAATGTGTAGCCAAACACCAGAGCAGGACAGAATAATGTCAGGTGAAAAAGTGCACAGATGTTGCTTAGCAATGTAAAAGAGCTTTAATGGCCCCAGTAGGTTGGCCCAGAGGCAGAGACGCTGACAAATCAACAGCTGATTTCTTGGGAGTAGCAAAACTTGTGCCCTTAAGCTGTGAGCCCTGAGGATACTGAGGGGAAAAAACAATAACCCTGCCTGTCTCACCATGTGACTTCTACTAAAATCTATCAATGATATTAAGAAACGACAACACTAACATGTCTGGATGTTTTAGTGATGATTTAAGTTTTAATGCAGTTATGGAGATTTAAAATTGTCCTTAAAAAGGTCATTCCCCAACATTAATTTCCAGTGTTCGGGTTAAAAGAAAAGAAACAATCAGGAAGTCCTGTTGCACCAAATGCCTTAAAAGACTGTTTAGTTGCTTCAAATTATTTTTATACATAATTCAAATACGCATCTGTATGGACACCTGAAATGTGTTAGAAACTAAATATAGTTGTGAGTGTGTGGGGACTTACTACTACTGGCATAAACACTCGCTGATGAGCACACTGACAGAGAAAAAAGGAAGAAATTGTGCTCGACAAATGCGCTCCACAGATAATAAGGCAGTAATTATAATGAACTGATTTAATAGTATAATTCACTTGTCAAGCAAAAATGGTTCCAGCTTCCTAAACATGATTATTTGCGGCATTTCTGTGTTTTATATATATATTGCTTGGGTTTTGGACTGTGAGTCAGACCAAAAAAGATATTTATATCCATTACTGGAAAATTGTGATCGATATTTTACAGGCAAATAAATTGGTTGAAGAAAATAATCATTTTCTACTAAGTTAAAGACCTTGTAGTACTGTCAAGGTATCAGAAATATATAGTCAGATAATCAACAAACAGTGCATGCTCTAAAAATTGGCAACAAAACCCCCGAGAAAAAAAAAAAAGACAGAACATTGTTTCCATTTGCACCAGAGCAGCATGTGATGCTTTGAGCAGTTCAGTTGTGCAGAGCTACAGTACCACTGCTAACTAAAGAATGAGGATGTACCATCAAAGCTTGAAAGCAGCACTGATCTAAGAAACATTAATTGGCCACACACAGTGTGTGATGATGAGGTAATGTAAGATATGAATGTGAAAGGAGGAAATGTACCAGCTAGGTTTGTCATACATCTGCACACCAGGTGGAACAATTAACTGTGCTCCATTAGCAGCTGACATGAGGGCTGTTTTGTGTAAAGAGACTGATAAGCACAGTTAGATTAGGTCACATCTCCTAATGTGTCCCTAAAACTCAGTTACCGGGTCTTCAGACTGTTATTATAACCAGACACTCCCTTCATAAGCCTCACATCCCCTAATGCTGAAAATACTCTACCTTGCACTGTCCAGTCCCCGGGCAGAGACGTCCTGTGCTCCGACACTTTGGGCAGGACGTGAATGCTTCCTGAAATGGTCTCGGATGCTTTCCTGGCCAGCGCGAAGATAGGAGCCTGCCATCGCCCGTCTCCACCACCACCACTACCACCGGCTCCTCCTTTCATTGTGCTGCTATTGTTAGCTTTATCCCCAACACCAGATTTCTCCTCCTGCAGCCTTAAAATCCCAAACACCTGAACTTTCTCCTTGCTGCTGTCGGCTTCAGACAGATTCAGGTCGTGCTCTGCGGGCGATGTCATGTTCACGTACCTCTGAAATTATTATAGCTGGTGCTGGTCGTTCCTAAAACCGCCAATTTGATACGGTTTGCCAACCGTTCAAAAAACTAGCTCTGATGTACAATTCACTCGGCGACCATTATGACAACCGTAGCATATAAATACATGTGATACCAGTGGCCAAATCAATGACAGGTCTGGCTAGAATTAACACTGAACCGTCGTAACGTTACCTCCGGACTGTAAACTGTAGGCGTCGGTCTACATGGTGAACGTTGGCAACGACGGCGACAGCGCGGACAGCTGCTGCTTGGGATACAAGTCTATTCCGTACATCGTGGTGTTGGAGATTTTTGTTTACAGCCAGCACACCTAACCGACAGTTGGCTTCTGATAGTCCCGCTGCACCCTCCGGAGGGGCGGTGTCAACAGGCTCACAAGACACACAAAAGGCTACGTAATGATTTCAGTAGCTGCTGCGTTGTAGACGTGGCGCCCCCTGCTGCTGGAAGTGAGAACTGCATGGCTCCGGTTGCAGCATGGTTGGTGGTCGACTGTGTTAGCTTGAAATGTGAATAAAAAGAAAGTCCAACGTTGAATAGTTGTAGCTCCCACTAAGGTCGGTCAGTTATTTTGACAATTATAGTTACAGAAAACAAGACTAACAGGGAAAAGAATACTATTTTTATATCGTTTTTATTATTGTCTGTGCCCTGGTCGATTTTTCCCACGAGGTCCTAAAATGATTTAAGGCAGGTAGACCGCGCTACAGAGCACACATTCTGAAGGGTCACGGATTTCGGCGTTACACCGGAAAAGCCTGTGTTATTGTATCAAGCCAGGTAAAAGTTAGCATATTTCTTCATATAAGCCTAATTGTATTGGATTTTTATTTTTGGAAGTTATCTTTTGTAAGTATGGCTGATTCTGGGTTAGGACCATCACAGAAAAAAAGGAAATTAAATGAAGAACATCTAAAAGCTAAAAGGGAAATTGAAAAACAACGGGCAAAACCAAGTCAGTCTCAGTGAGACTTTCAACAGATAGAGACAACTACAGGATTGTAAATGATTCAAAAACGTCCCAGAATCAGCATGTTCAATGTCTGTTTCGTTCATAGAATAACCTTTACAATGCGGGATGTGGTTGTTCCGCAAATGAATTGCGCCCCCCTTCCATATAGCACCAGTTTTTATTTATTAGGGTTCAAACCGCGAAACGGTAGAGCACTTCTATGTTTGTCTTCTATTATTAGGGCCCGAGCGCTGACAGCGGCGAAGGCCCTATTGGAACTGAAAGAATTATTATTCTTCCGGCATACAAATTGCCTTTTTGAGGGGCTTAACATATTCAAAAACACACCAAATTTGGCGGTCGCATCAAGTCCGGTGAAAAATTACGTATTTTAAGGGTTTTGGGAATAGACGCACAAAAATGGCTTGCTAGCGCCCCCTACAAAATTAAGAAAATTGAGCCCCTGTAGTACATTTAACGTAGACTCGCAAAACTTGGTATACATACAGGACGTACATAAAAGTATCGTGGCGCCACACCCTAAACCCAACAGGAAGTCCGCCATTTTTAATTGAAAGTTTGAAATTAGTGCGGTTTAGGCCATTTATCAATGTTTTACTTTAATGAACTCCTACCGCATGTGCAATATGTTTGCGCACGCGCAGATGATAATCATGATGAACGAGGATTTACGGCACTGCACGATCTGTTTCACCGTAGCGGTCTGCTCTTAGCCTCCACTGGAAAGTTTTCTAGGCAGACCTTAATGGTCTTGATAAATGGTCCCCTCAAGGACCATTAAGGTCTGCCTAGAAAACTTTTGGAGATCTCCTCCTACACAGATTCCGATTGCCCCCAAATTTTCAGTGAATCATCAATGGATCAAGCTCATTAAAAGTTGTATAAAACATATTCACATCTTAATTAATTGTCAAGGTGTTGACCAATGAACTTAAAAAGGGGCGTGGCTATGTACATAAGCCAATTCTCACAGAACTCACAGGGTATGTTCAGATAAGTGCCCCAGATATACCCAGACAGTTTAATATACATATGCCACTAGGCGACGCTACAAGTGCAAGATAAGTGAGTGACATTGCACACATTTCACTATAAATCACATATTCGTTGTCCTATCATCACAAATCTCTCAGCGTATGTCCTCATAAGCACCTGAACTACGCACTGAAAGTTTCATTCAAATTGAACACCAGGGGGCGCTATAAATGCAATCAAACCGCAGGTGATATATCGCAAATCATGCTTTTAGTGACTAAATGTTTGTCCAATCAACACAAAACTTCCAGGAAATGTTTACATAATGACTCAATAACTCAATAACTGGACGTGGAATGACACACATCAAGGTTTGAGCTTGGAATTACTGAATACAATACTGAATTGAAAATAGATGTTTTTGACAAATCAGTTGTAAGCTTTTTAAACAAAGTTTGTATACTCATTACAAAACTTGCAGTATATGTTATATAAAAATGTTGGAGCACGTGTGTGAAATTACTTTGAAGTTGCTACTGAGAAAAACGGTTTGAACCCGCAGATCGCCGCTTGCGGCTATAGTTTTTAGTTATTGTTTGTGTTGGTCTACTATTTTCTATCTCTGTACTTGTGTAAAGCATCCTCGGGTTTCATGAAATGCACTACATAAGTTATTACTATGTTTAAACAAACTCTTAATGCTGTGGCTCGAGACACAGTGTTACCCGGTTTAGCTTACGATACATGCAAAGTAGGCTAAGTTACCATTTGCAACACTTGAAATGCAACGATGCATCTAACGCATTCTTATTGTAAATGGATGATTTTCTGGTTGAGCAAAGTATTCATTGCAACTATAGGCTACCTCCCCGAAATGCTAACTCAGTAATCTGCAATGGGCAACAAAGCACTGTAAAGAAAAGACCTTTACAACAGCAGGTGTGGTAAAAACACTACTGCTGTTGTACAAAGTGGGCGCTAGAATCAACACAAACTGAAAGTTACACATTGCCACTTTTAATACAAAAAGGCTACTTTTACTCTTGAGACTTTAAGTACATTTCCCTATTAATATTCATTAACTTTCATCTAAGAAAAGGATCTGAATATTTCCTCCACCACTGTGTGTTTGGTAATTTGGGTAAAAACATTCAACTTGGTAGCAAAAACCTGCTACATATGTTGCATTTTACATAAAATCCCAAAATGTTGGGCAAAATGTCTTTATCTTTAGTTTTAAACAAACCAAATACAGATACTATAATTAAAAATTTACATTAATGACTAGCATTTTGTGATTTCTTTAAATTCTCAAAGAAATTTACACAGTTTAATTGGTGGCTTATCCATGATTTCTTATGTGGGCGGGGTTCTGCTGGGGGAAATTGGACTCATGATGATCTTAGTATTTCCAACGTCCTGGCTGCTGCCCTAATCTTAATGTAGTATGTTGAACCCAGAGAGGAAATTCCTTTAATAGCTATGCAAAACAGAATTTAGTAGAATTTAGAAGCACAACAGTGGAAACAATAACACCCACACAGGCACCAGTGAAGATAAGGAAGAAGTACATGAAGAAAGTCAGGCTGAGTTGGCGTTTAAAAACCTGTTCAAGGTTTTAAGTAAAACAAGCATGCTATATGAAATGCATGGCTGCAACTAATTATTATTTCCCTCATCAGTTATCAAAATCAATCTGTTGATTATTTCCTTGATTATTCAGCTTATTATTTTCTTCTATAAAATGTCATAAAATTTAAAAAATGTTTCACATAGGCCAAGTTGACATCTTTAAAAGTGTTGATTTGTCTGGCCAGCAGTCTAAAACCCAAGGATATTCAGTTTACTATCATAGAGGACCAAAACAACTAGCAATTATTCACATTTGTCAAAGCAGGAACCAGGAAATGTTTAAGTTTGTTTTCCTTAAATTGTTAGTGCTTGAAAATGTTATTAGTATCAAGAACTTAGCAACACATGAAAAATTCACAACCTTAAATCTTGTCGTGGATTATACTAAAGATTATACCAAATCAGCCTATAAAAGCTGCCTTACTGTTTTGGTTTGTTAGGGACTTATTAAAATGTAAAAGTCAGCTGATCATGATCACCTGTAGGACTTCAGTGCCCTGGCAGAGCTAGAATGATGCTTAATTTAATCATATTCGCTCTTAATTCACTTTTACTGATATTTGGCCTATGGACACCTTAAGTTAAGTGTTAGGGTCAGAGTGAAAACAATTTAAATTTGATTTTTTTTTTTTGCTTTAATGTATTACAATAGACAAGAGTAAACTGCAGACAGGACAGATGCTTTGTTTCAGTGCAGTGACATGAACACTGAACTGTTGTTCAAGTCATTACAGTACATTGTATGAGATCAGATTGCAGTAGGAGTTGACAGGAGTTATCAGCATATAATAGATAGGGTTATTAATTCAAATAACACAAATAACCTACCCTGGCTGTAGGCTAACCGCTCCATACTCTCACTATGAGTGATGCCCCAGCGGTGGAGACTCTGAGGGGAGTACATGTTGAATGGTACTCTCCTCGGCCACTGTCTTGTAGCAAAGAGGATAGTAAATCAAGCAGATCCCTGAGTCCTGAAGTGGCTCCCTCTGGTCTGTTTCCTGTTAAGCTGCAGCAGTACCTTCAAGTCTATTTGGATTTTTCTGATTTCCTGGAACCAGATGACCCTCAAATATGGTGTTTTACAGTTAGGTCACAGGCTCAGGATGTGCTAGGCTTCTGCTGAGCCTAGAGAAAGCCTAGAGAAAAACAGTGGAGACAGAATAAGATCTTAGAAGCAGGAAGATTAGAGAAGAGTGCATAAAAAAATCCAGGGAATAAAAAAATGTTTTTTGTTATAATTGCTCCTGTCTGGTGTAGCCTACACAAAACAAGGATTACTCCAAACTTTACATTGCAAAACCCAACTGTGTTCCCATCCCTGGCTGGGCACTGGTGGTATGTAGCCGCTGGCCGAGCACAATGCACACCCTTTTGAGATGGACAAGAATTGCTACAAATTTGCATTTTAAGCCTGGTTCCAAGAACATAATTAAAGAACAAGATAAAACAAAATGGCTATTCAGTCTGATTGTCAGGCAACTATATTGCCCCGAAATGTTCTTGTGCAATTAGACTCAATGATTTGTTGCATCTTTGCCTCCCATATATCCTCACTGATTCAAACAAACACTGTAAACACAGACACCACAGGATGAGACCTTTCACTGTCATAAATAATATATCCCAAAAGGTTCTTACTTCAGACATTCTGCTAAACTCTTCGTAAATCTTGATTTAATGCCAAAATGGTATAGTCACAACCAAAATTGACATTACAAAACAGAATATAGAAGGAGGAGGTTTTACCTTTTCTTCTAGTGGTAGCTTATGATGAAGGCCTCCCCCTTACCATGATGTAAGAGTGGGAGGTAAAAGTCTCCGACCTCACCAACTGACAAATGTTAACTCCATTACAACACTCAGCAAGAGAAACTGTCGTAGCATGGAGGCTACAATAGACTGCATTACAAGGACCACTGGTGTCTTTCCCTTTTTTGTTGTTTCCTCTTGTTCTGCCTTTCTTCCTCTGCTTGCCATACTCTCTCTCTCCTCTAATAGCTGAGGGCTGACCAGGGATCATATGACTTGCCTTTTGCACCCTCAGCTGACTCTATACTGCCTGTGTTAATTCTCTAAATGGCTGCATTTGCAGAGAATTTATAGTTCAGGCCGCTGCTGCCTTGAGGTTGATATCCATTTGTTTTTTGGTTTCATTCTACTACACCTGTTTTCTGCCTCACATGCAATATCTCTGTATCGTTATATCCCCTGGTGTTTTCTTACTCCCTGTTTGCTCCCTGTTTCACCACATATAAAATGTGTAAGCTTCTTAATTTTTTTGTGTGCATGTGCTTTTGTGAGGCTGTTCATAGATTTTCTGCCTTTTTGTGAGTACTTTTAACAGTGTCAAACGTAAGAAATCAACAATAGGGACGACAACTGTGTTATGCTATTAGCATTTGGGCTTACATTTTTTTTAAGTAAATTTTATTCAATTTAATTCAAAAATCTTGCATTCATAATCTGCATGCATGCAGCCTGCATGGCGGTTAATTTTGCACATCTTAATTACACAAGTCTCTTTTTCAGTTTCTCATTTTTACATCTCTCTCCTGCCACCCTGCGTTCACTTTCCGCCTTGACTCTGTCTTCACTCTCTCCTCTCCCATCATCCCCGAACCACACCTTAACAAACACTACTTCCAGGGTGGTATTTTTGTACCATATGACCATGTTCATCACTGTAGGAACATACCCTTCCACATGACAGACAGCCGGACCAACAAATCAATAGCCTATAGTGGTACCCATTTCCACCAATAGGAGGATGAGATGCTGTTTCATCATAGTAGCAAGCCTTTCATCTGCAGCAGTGCTGGAGTGGTGCTAGGCTCATAGATTCTAATACTGTGATTTATTAATATCATTTTGAAGAAAACAATAAACAGTGAGTGTACTGTCCTACAATTGCAGAAGAGACATTGTAATTATACCAACAATATATTTATGTTACACGCCATCATCCCTTATGGACATGTACATATATTATAATGCGATTATTGCATCTCACCTCAGTCAGTCGAAAGCAGAAAGGTGATCCTTATTTCTGCAGTTTGTCAACACTCAGTAGTCTCGTCCCAAAAAGGATAAGTCTATGCTCTGGTCCAGTAATGTAGTGTTAGGCAATGTCTGTTCAAGATGGACTTGATTCCTCGACTTACTAGCATGTACAGTCCACGCTTCAGGGTGTCAATCCCAAGCCAGTAGTGGCAGCTACAGGCAGCAGTGAGTGGCTCCTAGATGTCCCATGATGGACACTTCAGATGGTGATAAACAGATGAAGGGTTGTCTTCTTAATATGTTCTTTTTATTTATTCTCTCAAAACACACTATCTATCTATCTATCTATCTATCTATCTATCTATCTATCTATCTAATGTAATCAAACCATGAGGTGCAGCAAGGCTGTTAAATAAAAATGAGCTTCTATAGGTTTGAATCAGTAAGCTGGAACAAGCTCTGGAGACATCACCAACAGAAACCACAACCATCACCCCACACAGCACCCAATGACAATAGAGCAGGAAGCCAGGGAGAGGGGGTGGAGTGTGGAAGTAACACAGGCAAAGAGGGAAGAGGTATTCCAGAGCAGGCTTGTAGAGGGATATATACAGTGAGGAAGAGAGAGAGAGGGGCACTGATTTATACTCCTAAATACACCCCACCTACACATTAGCATAATACACTGCTCATATGAATGGGACACATGAAAATATGAATGAAAACATACACATTTTGGTGAACAGTGCTTTCTGCAATAGAGGAGGGTCAAGACTGCTGTTACCAACCAATCCCTGAACAGAAAGGGAGGTCCTTGTTGAGACGGACCATAAATTGGTGTGTGTGTGTGTGTGTGAATGACTAAGAGCTAAGAGAATGAAATATAAAAAAATCACTGTAGCTAGAATATACTCTCAGGGAAATAAGATCATGCTTATTCTGCTAATGCTTTCCTCTAAAGCAACACAAAGACTGATAAACAAAATGAAAAACAAAAGAGAGTATTGTACAATTTGGTAGATGATAAAAAATTAAATAAATACAATAAAATCTGTACCATCATACTTAATTTGAAGTTTGCAGTACTAATTAAAAAAAAAGTCTGTTTCTAAACTGAAAAACTAGCAGGTTATGATTTGTTTTAAAAATGTTGGACATAGGGTGACCATTTGTGTGCATCTGGATTATAGACTGTCTCTATTGTAAAACACCAACACATTTTAGCAGCCACTACCTTTATATTTAATAACAGAGTGCTTTTTTGATATCTATAAACACGGAAAAATAACAAGAAGCTAAAAACATTTTTTTCCAAAGCAAGAAAATATTTATTTGTAAAAAAATATACAGTAGAAATGACTTATTTCAGAAAGAGAAAGGATATCGATTTGTGTACAGTCAGAGAGATATGTCTTCTCTACAAAAATCATTTGAAGAGAATTAGGCAGCGCTGACAACTCTTTCCTAACTTTTATCATCATTTGTAGCTACAAGGTTAAATAAAAAAGCTATTTATATATGCAGTTATTTCAAAATGTCTGGAATTTATTTTGTTATATATATATATATATATATATATATATATATATATATATATATATTAGTGAAGTGAGCTGGTACTGTTTAACAGGTTTTATCTGTGTAAGTGGTAATAATATTGTGTAATTGTAGCATTTGTGTGTTCTGTCTGCGGATATTTTCAAAAGAAAAGTTTATCAGCAATGGGTTGAAACTAATTTTCAGATTTTTTATCACTCTGAGTTACCAAGTTAACACATGCACACCATTTCCTAGCGCAAGGCCAAATGACATGAATGGGTGTGGACAAAATGGGCTGACCGATTTATCGGCGGGCCGATATTAGACATTTCCCAACTAACAATATCGGCATTTATAATGACTGGATAATTTTTTTTTTTTTATATATTGGCCGATATATCTGAATATTGAATTTTTAAATAACCAAATATTTGTATCGGTTTCAGCCTTAATATCGGTCGGGTTATACTGTTACATAGACAAATCTCACAACACTGAATTATAGACATCTAAATATTGATATTTATAATAGCAGTGGTGATCCAAAAATAAATATTAAAGTTATAATTTAAAAAAATATATTTATAGGTTGAATGAAGAATCATAATTATTCCAAAATCACTGGTCATACAATTTGTATTGCCTTTTAGGAGTCATTTAGTCCTCAAACTCTGCAGCATAAAGCACTTGCTGGAATTTCATCCGTACCTCCATTCTTTTTTTAATGGTAAGCCTCTTTAATGAAGGCAGAAGGCTGAGCAGGAAAAGTTCATCTTCATCTCTGAGGTTGGTCAGGGCATCTGCAGAGCTTATCTCAGTTTCTGTAGTGGTTTGCCTTTTACGTTTAAGAGACACTCCCATCTCCTGATGATTGTTTGGACAGGACTCCACAAGAGAAAAGCTAGTACTAACAACAGGCATGGTACATTGTTGCTCCTTCTCGTCTTTATTTTGCTCTTTCTCCACGTCCTCGCCACTTACAGCTACCTGTGTGGCATGTCAACAACAAATAGCAGCATTACTTGTTAACACAGACAACATCTTTGATAACAAGCTTCAAATGTATTTGGCAATCACAGCCATACAGATAAAAAGGTTCCTTATACAACCTATACCTCCTACTGGGAACTACACAGACTTCCGGGTTTGACTGGGTTTCTACTTTGTTGTAAGTCTACAGTTAAAACAAACTATTTCAATACAAAAATATGATTTTGTATTACTTTGTATTTCATACAATCCAGGAGGGCCTGTCTGATTAATTTAAAAGAAAGAATATCGGACAAAATAAAAAAAATAATCAGAATCTCTTTTAGCCTCAAAATCGGATATCCATCCCCTTTTTATTTTGTTAAGTCAAAAATAATATTGGTTACTTACTATTTTTGTCTTCTGCATTGATACACAAAATTAGTCAATGACACTGCAGTTAAATTTTACTTTTTTGCTGTATCCCACCTAAATTGGTTGTTGATCTCTGTATGTCTTTTATTTGTTAATATAAAAATAAGAAATATACAATAACAATAAAAAGCAAATTAAAAAAAGAACAGGTGGGACGGAATAAAATCCCTAGGGGCTTGTAAAAGAAGAAGAAAGAAGAAAGAAACCCTAACATTAAAATAAGAGACAGCTGAAATGCCTGTCATCAATTTACAGATTTACAAATATTTTAAAAATAGCCAATGTAAAGAAAAGAATACAAATTGCAGACAATACTCCAAATTATAATCAAGGGGGGAAATAAATAACTAAAAACAGTTATTACAGTAAAATATTTTTACACTGTGTTCATGCCCTGTATCATGACTAAATTTACACAGTGTTGTACTCCATCAAGAGAAGTTGTTTAAGAATTTATTTAATTTTTAAATCAGAATATTCTTCAAGATTAACGGTTTTCCACGATGTGCTTTTATTTTGAAAGGTTAGCCCAGATATTCTGAGAGGCAGGCGTCATATCGCTAGCTAACAGTGCGGTCGGTCTCTCTGGATGTTGTCTTGCGATTAGTTTGTACAAAAACCTATTTCATTTGGGATGTGTAGGTATACATCCATATTATATACAGATTAGATTACAGTGTAAATATGATTAAAGCCTATTGTTAGCAGTGGTGGTGATTACGTTTTCGAGGGCCAAAGTAAAAAACTAACAAACCAAAACAAATGCTTGAATTTAGTTTTTTTTATTAAATGGATGACAGACACGAACCTCGTCGGTCTCTCCCTTGCCACTTTCTACTCTAGGTTTGACATAAGCGCTGAGCCAGGCTAGCTGGTGGTACAGCACCGGGACGGGCCTCTCCACCAGGTTCTCGTCGCTTGTCAGCAGAGGGAAGCTCCTCTTGGCCATTCGCTTCTTCGCCTTACAGAACTTGTCGCGTAGATTTTTCCATTTCAATTTCACCTCCTCCTCCGACTTTCCCATGTCGTCTGCAATATCCCTCCACGACAAATGCCCCTTCAGATTGTCTTTGTAGTCCCGCCGGGATTGGTCATATAAATTCGGGTGTTCACGTATCAAGTCCGCTAGCTTCTTCTCAACAGTATTCATTTTATTTTTTGTTTATTTACTTCATCGCGAAGTCCTTTCGTCGGCAGACAACGATTAAGGTTCGTTCCCCTCGCCAGGTTCAAGCTGGCAGAAGGAAGTGCAAAGATTCATTAATTCAAAATAAAAGTTTTTCCATTTACGCATTTTTGACAGGCTATCATTGAATACAAGAAATTAAAATATATATATTTTACGTTGATCACATTGTCTTACATTAAATTGAAATAGACAGAACTTCCATATGATTAAAGCAACTGCAGATTGCACACAAATCTCCCCCCCCCCCCCAAAAAAGAAAAGAAAATCGGGGTCCTGCAATTTATCCTAAAGGACCAAACATGGTGATACAGTGCCACAGTTGGCTTTATATAGCCTCAAATGCCTACCGGAGGCATTTCTCCAAACGGTATTTTGTTGCCTTGTAGCCTACCTGTACATGTGTAATGACAATAAAGTAGTCTATCTATACAACTGAAAATCCAAGCATACAAATCACACACAGAAAACAGCTTGAAAGTAGGCTACTACTTTTAAGCAACTGAACTCTTGATATAAATTATTGCATATTTAAGCTACTTGTCCTATGCTAACCGGTCGGCATTTCATTTCATGGCAGAATAAGTGGTGGTGATGGTGCAGTGGATATTACACATGCCTTAGATGTGGGGGACTTGTTTTCGATCCTTACCAAATCCCCGAGCCACCTCAACTGGCTCTTCTCAACGCAGCATCAATTCAGGCCCTGCACCTACGTATGAGGCCTGAACTTTTTTCACCACCTGCCACAGTCACTTTTTACCAGCCATTTTTTTTGGCCTCATAAAGGAGAAAAACAAGAATTGCTGTGTCTCTGCGCTGTGAGATGC
Source organism: Etheostoma cragini (assembly GCF_013103735.1). Classification (NCBI taxonomy): domain Eukaryota; kingdom Metazoa; phylum Chordata; class Actinopteri; order Perciformes; family Percidae; genus Etheostoma; species Etheostoma cragini. The sequence goes on from NC_048407.1 coordinate 23,105,163, forward strand.
TCAGCGTAGGTATTTGTTAGGAGATAACATAGGCCCACGCTAATTATTACTAAAGTGCTAGTTAACATTAGTAATTAAACCTAAGCAGCTAATGTAATTCAAAACTGCCTGCGAGTTTATCTTGTAGGTCTACTCTACAGTAATTCCACTACTATAAAACAGCAAGTCACGTGGTAATGACAGAGTCGTTAGCCTATTTTTTTTTTTAAACGTCTGCTACGGGGCCATAACGTGAGGCATAAGGTAACGGAGCCTCTAATACATTGTCGTGTTTCTTTAGAAATAAATAATGGACCAAAAGAGTCTTTAAACACTTCAAATGTAAAGTTATTTACTGTCAAAGTGACGTCAAAATGAGTGGCGGTTAATGGAATGCTAACGGAAGGTGATGGCTTGTTAGCTGTCAATCCATGTCTTCCAGTGGTGCGGGAACCTGATTTGTCAGGCACTGGATTGTCTAGCACTGGCTTTTATCCGGAGTGCACTGTGTTTCCTGCCTGCCTGCACTAGATGGCGTATTTGTTCTTTTCTTTTCTTTTCTACTCTACTTAGTGATTTATTTTTACTGTGTTGACTCAGTGAACAGTTCTATAAACCCAGATCTGGGGTAGCTTTTAGGACACATAATACTGTCATAGATATAAAAATAATTTGAAAGGGCTTCTTCTTTGAAGAAACTTTAAAGGGACTAGAAATCATGTGGCTAAGTGTGTTGGGTTGTCATTGTCCATAATGTTTTGAGATTATAGTATTTTATTTTCCTCGCTATGTGGGGCTTTTAGGTTTAAAAATATTTGTATCTTTGCTACTGAAACATACCAGTGGTAAGGAAACGTCAGAAGTGCTGGTTATGGTATAAACTTCATAATTAACCTAATTCCTTTTAGGTGGTAGATGGCTTTTAAAGTGCATGTTTATATAAAGAAAATATTTTTGAAAAATCCAATTGTTTGCCATAACATCATATAAAATCATTTGGTGTGCAATTTCTTGGTTTACTCTATGTTTAAGCTGTTGTCCATGGTTCAAGGTTCAAGGTAACTTTATTATCCCCAAGGGGCAATTTGAATTACAGCCAGCAGTAACAATATTTTATCAACCCACAACAATAAACACAACCACAGTACATAAATTAAATTAAATTTACAGAGTATTGTTAACCATGGTAATAACCGCCGGGATGAATGACCTTTTAAGTCTGTTAGTTCTGCATCGTGGCAGACTATACCTGCGCCCGGATGGCAGCAGCCTAAATTGATCCCACAAAGGATGACTAGGATCAGCCAGAATGGCTCTCGCTCTCTCATGAAAAATATATATGAAATGGTTTTGATGTCATTGCTTATTTTCTGTATATTTATATTTGTGTTGTTTATTTGTGTAGTCTTATTTGTATTTAGATATTTATGCTGTCCCTTACACTAAGGTCTGGATCTTTTGGTTTGGGATAACGCTTAATTATCAAAGGCCACAATTTAAATGAAGGCTAATTTAAATAGTTTTACATGGTAATCACATGAAGACTCCAGGCAGGTGTGATGAATACTAACATCACAACATCAAATTTCATTTACATCTGAAGGCCACAAGGGAGAGTTGTGACAGATCAAACATCCTCTCTGTTGGAGGCAGTTTAAGTGTCACCTGGAAGTCCTCATGTGAGACAGTACAGATTACAGGGACAGCGCAATGGATAACACCAATTATGAGGACATCAGCTATTATCACAGGGATGTTACAAGTGATGGCACACCCAGTCACAATGACAATTACAGTACAACTGACTAGACTACTTACACAGGGTCCATATGAGGGGGCAACCTGTTATTATTGGGATCCAGAAAGTCAAATCACCTTAATTTAAGGAGAAAACACAAATTATATAGACAGCACAAGTGATGGTTAACAGTTTTATTCCATTTGTTCAGATAAACATAGAACCTTCTTGTTGCTGACTGAGACACAACTCAAGACAAACAGTCAACAACAGTGTGTTGCCATGTTCTACAAAATGACAGCTCTTTAACTGCTGGGTTCGCAAGATTTATAAGAAATAAAATAGAATGATGATTGTGCAGAGGAGGTTTAAGAACCCGGCAATAAAAGGTCACAAAACCTTCATTGGAAAATGTGGAAAGACACAGGGGAGAATACAAAATTTGGAACATTCTCCAAAAGGAGTTAAACAATGAAACTACAGAGGCCGCACCAATCTGGCTTTCAGACAAAGGAAAATCTAAATGAATAAATAAAAAACCAATTTGCACTAAAGTGCTTTTCCATTTTGACTGAGACTTTTGGCATATCAGGCAACTAATCCCACTAATTCTTTAACATTGTCAGCAGTCCAGAGTATGTTACGCCTGCAGTGATTGTTACAGACTGCCTGTCAGCAGACAGTAACCACAAGAGAGCAGCGGAGCCTTTATCTGTCTTCATGCGTTGCAGCAGCAAAAGTTTTCCACTTCTACGAGCTCATCAGAAAAGCCAATAACCGCAATTGAAAGCTGCATGGTTTTCGTTTGTTAGGTGAATACAAACAATTTGTATTGGGATAAAATACCAGTTTGGGAAAAATATGTTTATCTGTGTTTTTGCCCCCAACATCTCTTACAAGGATTAGGCACTAGTTAGGGTTAGGGTTAAGGTTAGGGTTAGGTGCCTTGAAGTCAATGATCGCAGCTCTGCCTTGAAGTCGATTGGGCAATGGTTATGGTTATGATTGTGGTTAGGGTTAGGTGCCTTGAAGGCAGCTGTCGTAGAGCTGCCTGGAAGGGGGCATGGGGGCTTAAAACACCATAGAGCAAAAAATATATACTGCTGTCCTGCCAGTTAAAAATACTTGAAAAAGTTGTCTCCACACAGCAACAAGCTATCATGCATATTTTGCTAACATGTGTGCAAACTAGAAGGAGTCACAGGGACTAAACAAAACAGTCGGGCACACTAATGGGCAGCACACCGAGTTAACATGGTTACACATATACATTCGGGGATTACATGTTAACAAGCCAATTTGGTTTTATAGAATTATAATCTCATTATAGAAATCTCCAATATGTAAGCTGTTTGTGATGTTTTTCACAATTGTAATGTGATAATCACTTTGTAAAATTTGATACAGAAGACACCTTTCAGCAGACTGTGCTCTGGAGAGACAAAGAGAGTTTCGTAGCATGTTTTTAGCATCTGCAAATTACAGTATAAACCAGTCTGCCATTGATCTCATTGCAGTGACTGAGTGTTGGGTAACTTGTTCTACAGTGTTTTGATGACAGTTGTTGTGTTTCGGCCACTTTTGCTACCAGGCGGTACAGGAATTTGAACCGTTGACCCTCTGGTCATGAGGTCATTACTGCAACCATTTGGCTAGTGTCCTCCACAGATGTTTATGATGTGTATGTCCTCTATTTCTTGCGAAAAAATTTAGTTGCACATTGAACCTGTACAACTCAAAATAAAGTTGCTATTGAGATTATAATAACAGAACTAGACCTATATTTATTAGGCGTGCCATAAAGATGACATAAATGAATGGTTTGGGGCTCTAAATAATTATGTGTGTCTGTCTGCTGTGTTATCTGACCTGTGGGTGACTCAACGTCCCAAATTGTCTCCCCAAACTCACTCTCTTTCTCTGCTACACACACACACACACACACACACACACACACAGCAGAGTGACATATTTATCGTCAGAGGAAAGGAGGAGGGAGAACAGTGCAAGATACAGAGCCTAAAAACAAACACCAGGCAGGTAGTCATAGATAAATCTGTGTGTCGATGGTAGTATCTGAGACCAACTGAGCCAGCTAGTGAGCCAGATAATGTAGTGTGTAGTAGTGGAGCCAAAATATTTGAATGGGAAGTTTAATTAAGCGGGTTGTAAGATCTAAAAGAGAATTGGCCATCTCATGGTTTCTGAGGTTCTACGACGTCAATGAAACTCAGTCATTTTATCATTCTTATCTAGACTGATAATCCACAGACCTCAATATCTAGTGATGGAAAAGACATTTTCCATCCCAAGTCATCCTGTGGTATCTGAGCGTCTTTGCGTGTGTGTGTTGTCACAAAGCAGCTCTTTCCCAGACCAGTGATAAGTGCCACCTCAGTGGGGGCTTTGACACCTGGGCTGGTGTAAAGGGGGGTTGGGGGACGTGAGAAGTCTGAGGTTCACACCTCATTGACGATAGGAGATGATCCTGTAACTAACCTCCTAATACACACAGACACTCATACTAGAAATCCATGTTGCAGATTAAAGGAACATACTGGCAGCTTTGCGAGTTTTAGCCAAATAACGTATTAATGCTTATCATTTTCCAGATTACATCATACATTTTCTGATCTGCAGCAACTAGTTTCCATTCATTGATGAAACCTTTATTGCACTTTATTGTATTATTAATATTATTATTATTATTATTTCATTTCTATTGTATGTATTATACTGCTAAGTTTGTCACCTCTTCTTTCTATTTCTGACATAAAGTAAATGACAAGAAACACGGGAGTTGGCCATAGTGACATTCAAAATGAATGTTTTCATAAAGAGGTTGAGTAAATAGAAAGAGCTTTTTGAAATGCTCTACTTCTGTGTTTGAAAAACAGCAGCTAAATGTGGACTGAAGACTAAAATGATGCATTTTCCAAATTGCCAGCTTTATTTGGACAGAGCCATAAAAGATAACTGTGTGACAGGACGAAGAGAACGTGGTCGAGTGTGTGTGTGTTTGTCAGTCCCGTGTTAAAGGGAAGTGTCTGTTCTTATCAAAGAGCACAATGAGGTGACATGTACCTGCTGAGGAGCTATCATCTTTTTTACTGTGCTGTTACCCCCAACCACACAGAAACAGTATGTGTGTGTGTGTGTGTGGGTGTGTGTGTGTGTGTGTGTGTGTGTGTGTGTGTGTGTTTGAGTGCGTGCGTGTGGCTTAGAGAGAGAGAGTTTGTGGAGACGATTTGGTACGTTGAGAGTAGTTATCAGACCTTAGAGATATGTTTCCACATTAAAACATTTATTTTGGATTTGATGTTGTCTTCTATTGTCTTTGTCCACATGTTGACGTCAAGTTGAATCTTAACCATCACCTGGAAGGTGGGGTTGTTTTGCTGAATTTGTGATTTCTTCCATAACTGTATGGAAGTTTTAGTATATCACCATGTCTACCTTTTATTTTGAGTAACTTACAAGTGGCATCTGCTCTCACCGTGGTTGGAAGTCTCTTTCCCTGGGATGGGTGCAATAATTTAAAGCTAACATATAGAGTGTTGTACTAGCAGCAAAAAACACAAAACCCTGTCCTGCAGAAAAAGGTACGTCCTTCAGCGCAGACAAAGACTATATGTACCACTTTTTCATTGCATGTTTCTATATATAATTTATGTGAGAGTGACAACAGAACTTTATACATAATGGAACTGCATTTACAACTGGCAAGTGAGACCCAATCCATGCTAAAGAGGCATGTAGAGACACATTCTAATGCCAGACATGGCCCAACGTACTAGAGCTATCTACTTGTGATTGGATCACTCAGGGCGATTTTTATAACCAGGTGCAAATTTAATATTTATTATTTTTAAACCAGCATTAACATTGTCTTCTAAAGCTGCCCATGTGTCCAGTTGGAAAAAGATGACCTGGTAAGAACTTGGGTTCACCTAAAAAATGTGGACATCCTCTCTCGTTTCCCTCATTTTTTTTACTGTGATCAAAGTGTTTCCAGCCAGGCCTTTACAGCCGTGCCTTGTGATTTACCCAGAGGAAGACGCCACTGTGGTGTGACAGACTTTAAAAGCTCAGTTAAACTGCTGCTTTTCCATTTTGTCTCAACGATGTATTTTCAAAGTAGATTTCGGAGGCAACTGTGATGACTAATTAGGATTATGCTTGCCATATTTTGTGGCTTGTTTCATTGAGCGCTGTGTTCACTTCACAACACTGCTGGCTTGAATCGCTGCCATAAGACAGCACTGTTAACAGATGATGGATTCTCTCTGAAATAATTAACAGACACATTTTAAACTTACTTTGAAATATATATAAGACATAAGAAAGGAAAGTTGCTCACAATGTCAGAAACAGGATGGAAACCAGCCATATGCTACCACATATCATAGTTGCAAATATTGTACTGTATGCCTAAGAAAGTATCACAGCAGAGAGAACAGCCAAGTAGCAAAGAGCACCATGGATAAAACAATGACAAGTTAACAGAATTATGGAACAACAGTTCTTTGTCACCTGTTGAAGAGGACATTCTGTTGAGAAGCTGCAGATCAAAGCACATTTCTGAAATAATCACCCTACAGAAGGATGAGCGGCCCTGCATTGAGGATTTCCCTGTCATCCTGACCTTTGACCATGACCCCCTACCCACCTCCCAAACCTGCCTGCTTGTTAACCTGGCCGTCATGCTTGTGATCCATCAGCACTTCAGAGGAAGTCCCAACACAAAGTCATCTGTGGAGGGTTAAACCGTTGAAGAGAGGAAGAGAGTGAGAAAGAATGATATGAATGAGAAAGAGGGAAAAGAAGAAAGAGAAGCGCAGAGTTAAAGTGTCATGATTCATGCATTAACACAGGAATGGCATTGAGAAGTGGAACAGGCATGGTGAGGGGGGGGTTAGGACAGCACGAGCATGCAACTGATGATCTAGTTAAAGGGAGAATCCACAGCAAAACTAAATCCATGTGTCCTTGTGTTGTTCCTCTGATCTTGTAGAGCTCCAAAAAATCTAACGGAATTACAGCCAGTTTTCACCCCTCACAATTCAAATGTGGATGGGGGTCTCGTGAATTTTTGAAAAATATCAGTTTTAATTAAACATCCAGCTAATCCGTACCAACATTATCCTTCCTTTGGAGTCGTATTTGCATCCACCTTGCAAGTATGTGTTCAATATTCACTCTGTTTTAACTCAGATTGTGGCCTTTAACAACTCCTGAGGGAAATATATGTCTCTTTAGCTGCTAAATGTTCCACTGTGTTCACCAGCTAGTCGCTAACTGTGTTGTTCTGCTGTTTGTTGCGGACCAGTTAGCGTTCAGTGAGTTGTAAGAGCTTTTGTGCTGAAAACAGATGCCTGCTGCTGCCAAAAGAGCCTGTTCTTCACTAAATATGCTCTCCAGTTTGTTACTTGAGCACATTTGCTGATAATACTGGTATAAGTTAATTGTAATTAAAATGACGCAGTTTTATTCGATTGCTAAACAACAGTGGGCACAACTAGAGCTACATGTGCAAAACTCCACAGTCTGCGCTACCAACAGTCACCTGAATTAAACAGTTTACATCACCTGCAAAACTCATTCCAAGCAACACAACTCTTAACACATGTCTCAAAACAGGCTCAGTGAACCAAACACTAATAACACTCCTCACTGAGATAACACACACTGCCACTCAGAACACACTGAGAGTAAAAACACTAGCATCAAACACCAATACAGAAATTACTAACTTTCTCATCAATTTGAGCGACTTCACACTACTCAATAGTTTCAATAGAGATTTTTATAAAGATATATATTTCATGATATACAAATTTTTAAGTAAGGTAAACAAGAAGGAATGGAAATTAGTAGTTTGCTTCAACATATTTTCAATGTTTTCAATACTTTTAACAACTGTCTTGAATTCTTTACACAGTTAGCCCACCAAATGTCTGTGTGGCTGTAGAGTTAACACATTTCTTGTTGCTTTAACACAAAATTTAAAATGCCTGAACTTCTTTTAGAAACAAGCTCAACCAAGACAATGGGGTTTTTATTTGCAAATGCTGTCAGAACAGACAACATAATGTTCTAAACCTATCTTAGGCTAAATACATAGTGATCAGCTGTTCATAATGTAAATTGAAACACAAATATATCCCCTGCATTTTATATGTATGCCATTGTTACTGTAAATGAGAGAAACCGCTAATTGAAGTTATGCAAATAGATCAATCACAGCTGATTCCTATCTAGGAAACACACTCAGGGGTTGAGGTTCTTTCAATCGTACGACCATCTTTTTTTTTTTTTTTTACATGATTCTTTATGTGTTACAGTAAGTGAGTGTACTTTGACAGCAAGGATTACAATAACCAAAGTCCCATTCCTTGTTTGGAAAGCTGATTCTGCTATGTTACACTAGTAAATACGGTAAAAGAGGACGTATGTGGGCTGATTTTGTGTGGAAAAGGAATTCTATCTACTACATCTATGATTTATTGATTGCTAACGTTAACTCAAACACAATTCAACTGACAACCTCTGATGTGTTTGATTGCTAACTTGTAGCCAGAAGTGAACAAACTTTGTTAAGTAGGTCCATTTTTACTGCTTTGACATTACAGAAGTCTCTTGTTAGCATCTTGTAGGCTACTTGTCGCAAAGTGACGCATGCGCAACTCACATCTTCACTGGACTCACATTGGGCAGTGACACATTCTGTAAAGCTACCCTGAGATGGCTCATTCATTTTTGTGTTGAATTTTTGCATTAAAATTGCAAGCAGCAGTGTTTGATAGTTACCAGACTGAAATCTATTCTGTTTTGAATGTGTGGTTAACAGTTTTGACAGCAGTGTGTTGGTATTTGAACAAAGTGCTGTATAGCTACAATGTTTTGTATGTTGTGGTTAAGCCATTGCATACGCGTGTACAGTTTTGAAAACTGTGTTACTGCTGCTTTGCACACGGTAGTTGGAGTTTTGCACATGTGACTCTAGTTGTCTAACAATAGAAAAAACTTGGAAATTAGGAACTTAATGTTAAATGCTAAGTTACAGATTTGAGTTATTTATCAACCATTGTCAAAAATCACGGTTGGGTATATTCTTACATTCTTACATGCTGTATTTTGTGGATTACACAATAGCAAAACCCCACAGACATCTGTGAAGATGACTGTCTCTCAGTAAGAGACAAAACAATAGATTTTCTTTAGATCATTAGGGTGAAACAAAATAGCTGCAGATGGAAGCAGTCACTGTCAACACACACAAACAAGCACACACATGCACACACACACACACACACACACACACACACACACACTGCACAAACACTGCATGCACATCGGCTCACTGTTTAAAGAATTTCACAAAAACAATGTAAACACAGGTAGGACTGCTGACCTAAATGTGTGTGTGTGTGTGTGTGTGTGTGTGTGTGTGTGTGTGTGTCTTAGGGGGGGGGGGGGTTATGGATGTGAAACCAACAATATACCAACAGACAGATAGATACAGTACACAGACAAAATTCCTGTCTTGACTCAGTGGAGAAATACATCTTTAATTAACTAAATCTGTGTGTTCTAAGCAGAAGTAAAGACTTAGGAAGGAAGGCTGGATCTCTGCATAGTTGTCAGGAAAATACAATTGCACTAAATTCCACAAAACCCCACACAGATACTGTATGCTTACTAAAAGTGGAAAGGAGATGAGGAGAAAAGAAAGAAAGTGGTAAGTCTGATTTCTCACATGAAGAGACAAAGAAAGAAATAAACAACAGTCAGAAAGTGGTAGCTAAACTGCTCAAAACCAGATGTGCTACACACTGTAGTTTGCATGCTTATTTACAGAATGCAGAGAGATGTCTGGGCTAACCATAACTAGTTGACAATACTGTGGTCAGTAACACTGAATATTTTCTATGATTCAATTGTTTTTGTAAAACATTTAACCCCATACACAGAAATACACGTGTCTATCATGTCTGCTTCCATGTTTTTTTGTACCTGTCAACCAAGATAGAAATAAATATGTCTTAGATTTTAAACACCTTTTTTTACTGATGTGTGACACCGTAAATTCAGTCTTTTATCCAAGTATTTAGTGTCATAAATCAGAAAACAATGGTCTCTTGTCTTGAGATGAGCAATACATGGCATGGCTATTGTCAAATAAAACAAATCAGAAATAATACTTATAACAAAAGTATTGCTTATGGAAAATGTAACAGACAGTGGTGAGAGACCAACAAAATGGGAAAGAATTTAGGTGGTTGACATTAAACCAAGATCATGATTTGGGCTCAAACACAAAACACCACAACATGGAATGAGTCTCAGCTGCCAAACAACCAGGATGCTGCTGTCAATCCCGTACTGTTGTATTAGAGAGGGATGCCTGTGTGTGTATCTCAATGCTGTATTACACATTGACTGTGTGTGTAAAGACAGTAGAAGACATTTCAAGTTAACAGTCAGTGTAAACTTGAAATGTCTTCTACTGTCTTTAGACACCCAGTTTTTACGCCTTTATTCAAGTATGTCTGTAAAATGTCTCCCGACATTAAAAAACAAACAAAAAAAACCTGTAACTATCAAGATGTACAGAACCTGAGCTTCATATTATTCCACCATGATCTTGACATATTAAACGTGAATTACGCTGATCATCTTTATCAACTGAGCTGATGTACTGTATGTACCATCCATTCTTCTATCGTGTGGTTTTAGTATCCAGAGTTGCTGGGTTTCCATTAATTTATCTATAACCGCACACACACACACACACACACACATACAAACACACACACAGAGAGATGCCATTATGACAACCCAAATTGTGTTTCAAATTTACTGTCTTTACTGTTTCTGAGTTTACTGCCTCAGAAATCAGTGTCAATTTTGTCCTGCAGGAAACGCATCAGGAGCCCGACATTGGGGCAGCAGGTTCAAATTAAGACATGTCTACTGTTTTTCTGAAACTCAGCAGAAAATAGTCAGGCTTCACCAGAAAAAAGTCTTCAAAACTATACTGTTATTTAGGATGTCTTAGTTGGTTACTTTTGTGAACTTTGTTTTTGTGGATGATAAAAGGGAACAGCGTTAGTCCCCTAGTGGTTTACAAACCCCATGTTTAGGATTAAAGGTATGTGATTCAGTTTGTTGGAGCAAGCATTCCCTTTGAGGTGGATCTCAACAGGAGACCAACCGATGTGTTGTGGTGGAGAATGTGGGTGAGGACAATATTTTGGGAGTGTTTCCCTGGTTTCTAGAGGGTGGCCAGTTTCTGGTTGCCTTTCGGTTCTGGTGGAATCACTGCATTCAAGTATCCACCTCCAGTATCTGTCTGATGACTATGGCTGAGACTAATTAGATGAGTGGGATTAGTTAGTTAAGGCTGTGGTGGCTTTTTTATTTCAAATTTGCACATGTTCCAGAACATGTCATTTTGTCTTGTTGGGTTGTAACCTTAAACATATAATGGCAAATAATGTAAATAAGGTGTTTTTTTGTCAATTCAATAGTTAAGGTCGGCACTCAAGGCATACGGTGTCCCCTGGCAGAGGCCGTTGCCGATCCATCCTATTTGGAAGTTATTTACTGTGCAGCCTAAAAACTGTGGTATGGTCTCCAGGCTTCATCAGTTGTTAGTGATATCTTGCCGCGCTGACCTTTCTATTGAGAGGATCTGGGCAGGACAGTGCCCAGGCCAGTGTCAATCTTGACTGGCATGATGTCTGGTCTAGCATTCCAGAAGTATCTCGTAATCCAGACCATCAGCAGATTCACTACAATTTAGGACATCACATAGGACATAGCTCACCCCCATGAAAATGCACCATGCGAAAATAATTAACAGCCCTTTATGCACTTTCTGTCCATTTAAAGCTCAAGGTACATTTCTTCATGTGTTCTGGCGCTCTCCTGTTGGTCAGTTCAGGAACTATATTGCATTCAAAATGTTCACCTTGATTAATGTTACTGTAACCATTACCGTCAATGTTTTGATCATGAATTACCTGTCAGCCTTTCAGCTTTCTAAAGCTCAAAAACGTGCTGTTTGCTGGACTTACAGCTGCTCAGAGGATGATTGCAACCCGTTGGAAGCCACCTCATGACTCATCTGTTCGTTCATGGATCCTGTCTCTTTTGGATGTCACATATATGGAACTCTCGACTGCTCGTGTGGGTGGAGCCCCGGGGAAGACTTTGAAGGCTTGGCACAACATTGCTGAGTCCTTAAGGTCAACGCTATAGTCTTTTCAATAGTTTGTGTGTGTGATTCTTCCCTTGTCTTGTGTCTGTCTGTGTGTGTATGTGTGTGTATGTGTGTGTGTGCCTGTTTGTGTCTGTTTTTTCTCTGCACGTGTTGTTATGTTTCCCTCCCTCCCGTTTTTCCTTTCTGTGGCTCACATAAAAACAATAAACACACAGTAAACATACATAAAACATAAGCATACATTATCTCATCCAAATGCATTCAACAAACATCCAACAAACCTCACACAAGACCCGCCAACCTTTCCCCACCAAAGAGAAGAAAGAGGGACATAGGATGGTGGTCTTTCACCTGGGCTTCTGGGCTATTTGAACTGGCCCATGTATATCCTCCTGCCTCTCTGTTCCAACATCCACCTTGCATCACCTGCACCTTTAACATGTCCACAGCACATCACCCTCACATCAATGCACTGCTTTCACTGCGGAACTATTCCCTGCACTACACTGTTTGTTTTGTGTTAACCTTAGTTACATGAATTACAAATATTTTAAGTAAACCTATGGGGTAGACTCAATCCTTGTCACAGGAGAGCTACACATTAGAGAGTGCACGCACGCACGCACACACGCACGCACACGCACACACACACACACACACACACACACACACACACACACACACACACACAGAAGTGAGGGATCCCAGGAGAGGTCTTTTTGAGTAGATGGGCTGACATATGGCCAGCAGACCACTTCACTGGGTGGAGCTGTGTGTGTGTGTGTGTGTGTGTGTGTGTGTGTGTGTGAGGGTGGGGTTGCTGCTGAATGCTCTGACATACGGGTGCAGATTAATAGACCAGTGGTTTTAGACAGTTGAAACTCAGTATTCATTTTCAATGTTGCCCTGCTGCTGTTCTTAAATTCCAACATCCTTTATATTGTTCTTAATCTTTTCTAGTATCTAAAACGACGATATTATGTTTCTCAAGCTTCTTTGATACCAACATAAGCAAAAAAACAAAACAGTCTAAAACTAAACAAAAACCTTTCTGTAAGGGCCACCGGAGTCATTCTTCACATGAAAAGACCAACTGCGCAGACAAAAACTAAAAAACAATTCCAGTAGGCTACCCCCAGTTGTATTTTTTTCTCCTTACCTCTCTCCTTTAGAAACCTTGGAAGCTGCTTACATAGCCATCTATGTCGATTAAGGTATAATACATTTTCTTCCTAGTGTGTAAATGGTCTGGCTGGGTTAGTAGGTCTCATGGTAACAATATCCTCAGGCAGCTACAGTATAAAAAACTGTGAATGTGGAGAGCAAAGGAGAAATGGGATAATGTAGGAGCAGGTCGTCTTGGAGGGTCAACCTCATTTCATCAACATGTGGGAATTCCTCCACTCTGCCAGTCAATTCCTAAACATAAACACATACAAACACCCACACACACACACACTCACACACACACACACACATAGCCATGGGTTGTTCGACAGGCTATTTGACTGAATGGCCCATTGCCATGGTTACAGCAGCACTCCATCAGTCCATTCAAGGAACAGATGGCCGATGTGCAACAGGAGGCATATGTTTCAATGAACACACACGCACACACACACACACGCACACACAGACACACACACACACACACACACACACACACACACACACACACACACACACACACACACATACACAAGCATGGATGCGTCCCCGCTCAGAGGGAGGGTATTGAACAACCAGCAGCATATGTTCCACTAGTCAGAGAGCATTCATTCAAGGATAGACAGAGAGAGAGAAGAGGAGGAGGGGGCTGTGGAGGGGAGAGATGGAGATACAGGAAAGGCAAAAGAGCAAGGGAGGGATGGGTGGAAGTGGAAAGAGATAAATAAGGATGAGAGACAGAAGGGAGGGAGCTGATTGGAGAGTAAGAAAGAAGGTGGGACAGAGATCTCCGACTCACCACTGGAACCGAACACACTGGCTCTGTGAGCTGACGTTGACATGGTGGTGAAGACCTTGGTCTTTTGCTGTTGAGTAAAAACCTTAAAGCATAAAGGTCAGGTAGGATTTTTGCAATACAATGCAATAATAAACAGTGAATTATTTACTCGATATAGACTGAGATTTTGTTTTAAGGTAATTCCTGTTTTTCATTATTGTTTGTGTCAATTTGTGTAGTCATTCCTAGGAAACTTCCAAGGAAATGATTGGGAAAACACGGACCCATACAAAAAGGGTTACCCTGCAGGTTTTTTATTTCATTACAGATGGTCCATCCAAGGAACAAATTCGTTTAGTGCTCAGCTGTGTCTCTAGAGGCCAAATCACTCTTTTTACATAAATCCAACCAGGTTGATCAATCTCACAACACCAGCTTACTAAATTATGAGAAACAGCTTCCTGTTTACACGCTCCACCATTCCCGTTAACAAGGAAACTAATTTTATGTAAATATTGAGCTGCAATGAGCACTTTTCCCTAACAGTTTATTGCAGTGAGCATAGTACAGTGTATTTTTATTTCATGTCTATTTTAAAGGTAACGTTCAAGAAGTTGGGATATACACTCAGCCATAGTGTTTCTTGACAAACAGCAGTTTATCATCAACCTGGCACTACTGTGGATGTCTCTCCTGGTTGCCCGGCAACGTCACTGTGACAACAATGAAGTCACTGCAGCCAGCTGTTGTTTGTATAGTTGAAGCACAAAACTCCCTCTCATCTTTTTGTATGGATCACACACAGGGTATGACGTGTAAATGAGTGTGCTGGTAGGCAGATTGGGTTTAACTTTGGACAGAGTGTAGGTGTTTTCCTCTTTTTCCAGACTTTATGATGAGCTAAGCTTGAAGCCTCTTGACTCCAGCTCCATTACTAAAAAAGTTTTTTATTGCAGGAGAGAGGGTCTTTTCACAAAACCGGACTCTTTGCATAAAAAAATGAATATGTTTTTTTTTATGTATGCGGAAGTACAGTCTATAGTTCAAGCAACAGGTCCTAATGCCAGCAGCAAACCTCCAAGTGATGTTTTTGGTTCATTTACACATACTACCAACACATTATACATCGCACATTATACGATACAATGTCGGTTGAACATTGGCAAAGTATTTCTTTAATGAACGGATGTAAGAGTGGTATGGTGTCAGTCCTCTCAAAAGAGAAAAATATTGTGTTTTCCAAAAATGTTAAACAATTTGTTCAATAAAACACTCACATGCCATATGGACGTTGAAAGAGTTTTTGGTCACTGGAGAGGAAAGAGGGCCAAGTGTACCCCAGGGAGGAGTTGCTTAACAATTTATGATTGCACTGCTCAGACACCACAGCGGCAAACAAAAAAATTGCCAGCAGTGATTGTAAACCCTTTCATGAACAAAGTGTTGAAAGGTAAGCCTTCGTTCAGCTTCAGACTTGGTTGTTAGTTTAATATGAGAGGAGAGAATAGAGATCAAACAAGAGAAACAAGACATTTTAGGTTGATACAAGTTATTGAAGTTTGTTATCTGCTCTCTATTCACAGTTGTATGCTCAGTTTTCTCTCATTTTCCATTCCTCTCTCTATGTCCAACTCCACCACATTAGACAGTGTGCTAGTTTTACTTCTCTCTCTCTCATGCACACGCACACGTACACACACACACACACACACACACACACACACACACAGAGAGAGAGTCAGGGAGTTGTTCCCTTTCTGTTTTGGCCTCAGCAGAAAGCAGTTTATATTTATAGACTCTGTTGTAAATACAGAAGGGTTATATTTGGTCACTAGGGCTCGGTGTATTTTTGGATGCCTGTGTCACTTTGGTGCGAGCCTCAGTAAAATGGACAAAAAAATAAAATAGGATACAAATAACAGAGCCATTTCTGTCGCCAAGATTCTTTGACGCGCACACAGGCACGCACGCACGCACGCACACACAAACACACACACACACACACAATCCCACAGCTCACCCTGTATCTAAGAACGAGACAACACCAATTGGGAGGTTTTTACATAACAACACTTTAATCTGAAGGTACTTGTTAACTTACAAGAACATATGTTACTCACCATATAATAATAACAACAATTACCCTGTATAACAAGCTGGTTTGATGGCAGGTTGCTGTGTGTTAACAAGTGGTGTGGTTGCGGTAAATTGATGTCTCCTCTCACGTTTTCTTCCAAACTGCTGTTAGTGGATGCTTCTCAGAATTAGAACAAACAAGGGAGCATCATTCACCTTACCATACTTAGCGACAACCGTTGCAACTGTCTGCAACTGAATGTCACTTTTTTCACCTATTTGGTTGTAAATTAATGTCTAAAAACAGTGTGTGTGACCGGGATAGGACATAGGATGGGGAAGGCAGTACAGTGTGCAGAACGAGCGTCCAGTTTACTTTTCTAGCACATGCCCAGTCGGTGCGCTTGTAGTGCAAACAGTCCACAACCACACAGATTTGGAAACCATGAATTGGCCTTTAGACGAAAAACTTAAGTTATTACAATTCCTCCTGAGGGGAACATAAATGCCTGAACCAAATTTCATGGCAATAAATCCAATAGTTGTTGAGACATTTACTTAAAACCACATATGTAAACCTCATGAGTGAAGTCAGGGGATCAAGCAAGTTGGTAAGACTTTGACTTTAATCAAAGCACGCCATTATACAATATCAGATAGAAGCGGAAAAATATCATAAACACCTCTACAGTGGGGGAATGCTGGGGGAACTACAGCAAAGTACATTTACTCAAGTAAAAATTTGAGGTACTTATACTTTACTTGATTCTTTTCATGCAAATTTCTACTTCTACTCCGCTACATTTCAGAGGGAAATATTGCACTTTTTACACCACTACATTTTTCTGACAGATTTAATTACTAGTAAATTTACAAATTAAGGTTTTTGTAAAACACATGTAGTTTATAAAATACGTTGTTTTATTGTAAATGAATCTACCCAACAATAATAGGCCTACAAGTACAACTGAATGATTAGCTGATTAAACACTTTTCCAGTTTTTTTTTTACTTTTAATACTTTAATTACATTTTCCTGATGATACTTACATACTTTACTTAAGTAATTTAACTTTACACAGAACATTTTCAATGCAGGACTTTTATTGTGATAGAGTACTTTTACAGTGTTGTATTAGTACTTTAACTTGAGTACAGGATCTGAATCCTTCTTCCACAACTGCACTTCTGATAAATACTACAATATAACCATGCAGGGTGGTGATGGTGCAGTGAATATGACACATGCCTTTGGTGCTGGAGACAGTAGGGTTCAATTCCTACTGCAATCAACCAGTGTCCCTGGGCAAGACACTTAACCCCTAGTTGCTCCAGAGGCGTGCAACCTCTGACATATATATCATTTGTAAGTTGATTTGGATAAAAACATGTAATGTAATTTAACACCTTTCCAGAGGTAAATTTGTAGAACTATGAAAGAGTAACTCCGCCACAAGGGCATCTTTGCTTCAGGTGAAGTTTGTTTATGTGGTTTTGTGGCCACATGGGATCCATTTAGTTGCCACCCATTGCAGCCACCACTGGACACCACAAAGGGTTTCAATCAAATCCCCTTGGTCCAGCTGGGTTACACAATTGGGTGCACAGTTTGATGACTTTGGCAGGAAGAAAGCCTCAGAAAGTTTAGATAAGTTAGAGAGCGTGTTAGACAAAATAGAGTAGACAGTCTGTTGAGGGACTGCCACCGGAGAGGAAAGAGGCCTGAGTCTATCCCAGGGAGGAGGCCTTGAAAGGGGGTTTGACTGTTTGTCTCCCTGCTGCTGGAGGGACCACACCCAGACCTCCTCCTCCACACACACACACACACACACACACACACACACACACACACACACACACACACACACACAGGAAGCTGATCTGTCAGGCAGTCAACAGGGTTTCCTGTGGTTGAGGCAAGACTAGTGACTCAGATTGCTTGTGTTCTCAAATTCATCTGCTCTCTTTTCTCCACTCTCATCATGTTTTCTGTAGTAGTTTTGTGCAGTCTCTATTCTTAGTCTTTCACCTCTCCATCACTCACTCCTCTGGTGTGTTTCCTCTTGTTCGTTTTCCTCTTCTCAATGTTTACTTCTCCTCTCTAATATACACTTCTTCATTTCCATATTCACTTCGTTTTCTCCCCTCTTCCTCTCTTTTTAAGCTTCCATCCTTTGATTCCCCTTAGACATAGAGAGCATTACTCCTGCCGTTATTTTAATTATGTAGAAGGGGCAACTGGACTTGAGTATGTATGTTGCGTGCCCCACCCTTGTTGTCCCTCCTCATGCATGCACACACCCACACCCACTCTACCCACCACAGTTACTAACCTAAAACCACACACACACGCTCTGTGTTTTCTACTGCTGTGTCTGGACTGAGAGAAAAGACATGGAATGGACGCTTTGGTCACATCCACTTTGAAAGCTCTATTAATCACTGAGCTGTTCAATTTCTTCGTCCCTCAAACCCTTCAAAACTTCAGCATGAAGATTAAACTTTTCAAAAGTCACCCTCAGGAAAGAATCAACAGCCTCTTTCACACGTGCACTGACCCTGTAAATACACTGGCAGTTTTAAATGTCACATCATGTGTGAAAATGTCACAACGCTCTGACTATCTGCCTATATGCAGCATTACTGTGACTCTTCCTCAGCAACTCAATGTGAATTGAATGCCGTCACATTAAATTACAAATTTGGTTCATTGTAAGTCTATAGGTCATGTTAACTTTGCAATCTCCATCTCTGTTAACAAAATCAGGGAAACAAAGCCTCACACAACGGTACATCTAGGCAAGCTGTGCAAACCTTCAATAGCTTTAGCCCTCACTGCATGTCTCTACATACAATTGTAAAAAACTATTAAATATCCCTAAAAACATAACAACACAGTAACACAATACAAAAGATTACTATCACAAACACTGTCTTTGTACTATGTGGTTTTTAAAAGTCTTCGGTCCTCCATCATTGTTGGCATTCATTTGTTTTAGGATCAAACCGGAGTGATAATGATAAGCATGTATCTTCAGTCCATGTAAGACATATTGCTTGTAGCAGCCTGTATCTGGCCATGTGTAATAAGTGTATCATTAAAGTACAGGAGGGAAACCGATGTAACTCTCAGCTCTGTCACGCATAACACAGTCTCACCATCACTGTATCAACAATCTGATTTCCTCTTATTTGTTGAGAAAATCATACTCACAAATTTTTTACTGCTCTGCTTCTACACACACCCCCACACACACACACAGGAATGAGAGCCCTTTGTGGCTGTGGAACCTTCTCTGCATCCTTTTCCTTTGATGGATTTTTTACGACTTATCACGGTGCTACAGGAAATCACTGTAAAGGCTATACAGTGGTAGACACGTTTGTATGTATGTTAAACTGTTAAACAATAGTTTAGCATACAGGTTGGTACCTCTTACAGACAACTCAGATTCTTCTGTGAATGAAAAAAGTACAAACTCAAGTTACCTCATGTTTTGTTTGTCATGTCACAAACGGTTCTTAGTATCACTTTACAGAAATGTATAAATCTGCTGTACTGATGTCCTATTTCAGCCGATATTTGATACCAGCATCACTGTTTTTGTAGTTAAAACCTTTAAAGGATTAAGCAGTTGGACACACACAGCTTTTAAGATCTTTGTCCTTTTATTGTCAAAAGATAAGAGGTGATAACAGGCTTGAGGATAAACTATTAATCCACTTCTCAGTGTATGTTTGAAGTTGCTCATTTCTGTGTTTGTTTGGTGAGTGATCATGCGTACTGTTCATTTTCTGTAACAGTGAGACAGGTAAGTTGCCCTGAGATGAAGGAGAGGCTTTAAAACGATTGACTTTTCAAGTCTTTACTACCCATTATGTCAATAGGATTATTTTGGGAGACACAAAAAGACAAATTCGGGTTAAACTGGCAATTTAAAGGATGTGCTCCTAATCTCTTCATTCTGCCTCGTCTTAATCCCCATTTTTCAATTTACTGCATCTTTTAGACAAACATTTCTGACGGTTAATTCACTAATCAGTTTGTTCAGAGAAATTTGATTCCTTTGCTCTTTTTATCATGTCTTTCCCATCTTCTTAAATCCACTCCTTTAATCCTCCTCTTCTCTTCACTCCTCTCTGTCCGGGGTAGAGTTATGTTCCTGGTGCAGAAGGATGCGACCATCTGAAAGGACAGGATGAAATGTGACAATATAGAGCTAAGAACCGAAGAAACATTTGAGAAGAGGAACATCTTGTTCCACACTGGTGTTACCTCGGAGACAGCTGGTATCTGCCTCTGTTGCGGTATGATGAACCTCTGGAACAATTTGGAGGACGGCTCATGTCCTGGGGTCCTCCATCATGGCAGTTTGGATGAGGATGAGGACGGAAATGTCCTCCTCTTATCCCTCCTCCTCTCTCCCACAGTCTCTCTGTGTTATCAGATTCTCTAGGGTATCCCCTTGCCTCCCCTCTCTCCCTCCATCCTGCTCCATGTCGATGGTCTTCTGTCATCTCTCCTCTTTCCCTCCAGTTTTGAACACCACCTAAAAGTAAGAAATGTAATACTGATAAAGGAAAGGAAAACGTATTTTGTTACAATGAGCGATGAGACCTACATCAACTATAATAACAATTTCAGTAATTTCACCTAAGACATTTCTGTATGTTGTGTTCTGTCCGTGATCGTCTCACTGGTTTGAAGTGCAACAAGCTCTAACAGAAAGGTCTGGTATTGGGTATTTCTGTGCCATGATCAAAACTGGCCACTGGCAGTCAAATCTGATTAAACAACACCCAGATGAAGCAGCTACTTGAGTTATTGGGTGTTAAACTTTTAACTTTAACTTATTCAGTCTTGAAAAAATGTTCTGTTACAGAGACATACTTAAACCGAATCGTTTGGTGCTTAAACCTGTAGCGACCATTTTTTTAACTTAAAGGCAGCAGATGTGCACACAACATTGACATGCCATTTCATTTGAAGTTGATATGGCAAACTGTTTCCTATTTACACATCCAGCTGTTACAGAGGAACTTCCGGCGGCACCTGAACAATCACAAAAATGAAATGTCCTCGTTATAGACAAGGTGCTGAGCAGCCATAACTGATGCCGATGAGAGCGGGGAGAGGGAAATAAAAAAGTTGTGTAAAGTTGTGGGCATAGAGTAATGGAACCAATACGTTAAGTCTGACTTTGTTGAAGTTAAATGCCCCACTTTTGTGCAAAAAGCATCAACACCCACACATACACACACACACACCCCTTTAAAGTCTGTCCGCAATTATTTCAAATCTACCCACAGAACAGCCCAAAAATCACAAATGCCATATCAAGGACATGAACACTCATCAAGTCTGACAAACGCCGCCAGTGTTGAAAGCCGAATTATTCAGAGAAAAATAAGTTTCATGAAACTGAATGCCTACAGATCTCCTTTTCGTAAATGTCAACTGTCAGCGAACAAATAAAAAACTCCAAATAAGATGAAACATATGTTTTGTATTTATGGTCTGTTGCTCTACTACTGCTAAAAAAATCGATTAACAGACACAACAAGTTAAATTTCTTTATACATCCTGTTTAGCTACCATTTAAAACTATTCTTTCTTTCAGGAAAGCTTGTGACACACTTTTCACATGAGAAACTTTGACAGATGTGGCAGATTTCAAGACAATTACAAAGTGCTTGAAAAAAAATACCAAGTCCAACTTTAGACCTTTCCAAAATGGAGCTGTAGCCTGCTAGGCCAAATCCGGCCGCCATCCTACCGTTGATCCACTCACGGAGTGTGAAAGTACAGAAAAAAGCACTTGAAAGCATGCCATGCAGAAGTCTTTGTGTAGGGCAGGCCACAAGCACCTAAACTTTTTTTAAGGTCTGTTTCTGAGGTTGGAATGTCTTCTGGAAAGGTTTTAGTTTCTCAGACTGGGAATTGAAATTAAACCAAAATAGGGAGACAAATAAAATAAGAGATTATATGTTCTTCCTATGTCAGAGGAGATTTAAAGGAAGTTTCATTAAATTAACACTATCACAGGATAGATTAGAGGAAAGAGGTACATCACTTCTCTCAGTCAAAGTAAAATGCTCTCTACAAATGGGATCCAATCTGAACAGAAGTTATTTTAATTGACTTTTTGTCGTTTTAGAAATAAACGTAGGAGACGCGGGAGAGCAGCTCACTGTTGGAGTGTGATTGTACAGGCAGGAGGGCAGAGGAGATATTTGCTGAGGAGACTAAACATCAGGCGTGATTCCAAACAAAAACCAAACCAAGCCCTCAACGATACCACATAGCGCCACCACTACTCTCACGCACACACATTCTTACTCTCACTCTCTCACACACACACACACACACACACACGGTATCCCCACAGTTCTGTAGTAATGATTGGTGTCTGCGTCTGGCAGAAATGAAACACTGAGGTATAAAGAGTGTATAACCTTCCATCTATAAAACCAGAAACATCCTTGTGAGACCCACAAGGGTTGACTTGGGCAAAACGCAGACAGTTCGGCGCAATTTGAAGACTCTGCGCCAACATGGCAGGCAGAGAAACGGTCGCAAAAAGAACTACGGGTTCACGTTTTATGAGCTACAGCTGAGTTGTCTTCTGAGATTGACCACTGAGCTGGACAAGTCTTGTACCAACATGGAGCTCAACTTAGCCTAACACTGCAGCGAGGGGCATAACACACACCGGTCACATTAACAGAAAACAAAATAGTACTGGTGTAAGAGGGTACATATGTCTAAAAAATCTGTGTATAATGAGCTGGAAAGGCGTTTAGAGAGTGTCAAGGCTCTGCACACAGCATCAGAAAGAGAACAATAAGAAACAAAGAAGAGAAACAGAGAGAGGGTGAAGAAAAAAGTAAAGACAAATAAAGGAAGAGGACTTAGAGGGGAATGACTGAGGGGAAGGGGAGCACAGAGAGAGGAGAGACAGAATAGAGAGGTCTGTAATCAGTTAGTCTTGTTGTGTGTCTTAAAATAGAGCTCTCTGAGCCTATAAACAGAAACCTACTATTAGTAGTGCACTGACAAAGCAAGTCTCGAATCCAAACGTGCATGTGTGCGTGTGCGTGAGCACACACACACGGAGGTATATGCATTAAGGCCGCAGCACACATGGAGCTCGTTACAGCGTGGCCCTCTGGGTAATGTGGTTTGGTGAGGGGCACCAGAGAACTACAACCACAGATGAACTGTCAGATTAAAATGCTGCTTCTCTGTTTGGCTCCAGTATTTTCATCAGTTTTTACATACTTTGTAAAACAACAAGTTGTGCTTACTTTGGACAGTGATTAGAAAAAAAGACTAGCTCCAAAACATAAATACGGAACTACTACGGCCACTTAAAATAATACAGATATCATAACATTACTATTATATTTTTTGGGGGGCATTTTTGCCAATTTATTGGAGGTTTTACAGTATACAAAAGAAACACGGGAAGACAAAGAGCAATGTGACATGGGACACACAGGTCCATAGCCAGATAATACACCAAGGACATTTTGGTTTTACGGAACTCATCTTAACCAGGGGCCACCAGGGTGCCCTAGAAACATTTCTTAATTCAGGTCAAAATGTTTTTCCGTCTCTGACCTGTATTTAACCAGGATGGTCACGAGCACAATATCAAAAACCCTTTTTCCAAAGAGTCCTTGCCAAAATAGCAACATAATTATGTTAAACAAAACAACACAGAACCAACATTCACAGACAGAGTGAGTGTTGAGTAAGAGTAAGGACGCAGAAAACATCACTTATGGCTTTGATAACTTATGAACATACACAGCATCTCAACCAAGAGCTGAAGTACAGAGTAAAAAATGACAAACACCAAAGTACGGTTTACATTTTGTACTACCTTGTCATTTGCAAGTTCCTTCATCATTTCAAATAGAAATGATCCTAATGAAAGATCAATTTGAAACAGTACAAAATTTGGCAAATTTAAAGACAGATTTGCCATACTTTAATCGTTACTATTCTTTTGTTTTTGATTAAGTATGTGGGTTACTGTGTCATTTATAAATATGTAATGTATAATAATAATAATAATAATATTGTATACTATATATATATATACACAGGGGGAATTATAATTTGCACTCTATTGTTATTACACAAAGGCCTAAATTACACACACATGCTCAATGTGTATACATGCACTGAATGGAGATGTCAGAGTGAGGGGGCTGCCTAGGGAAAGGCGCCCCCAGCAGTTGGGGATTCGGTGTCTTGCAGGAGGTGAACTGGCTCCACCCCAGCTACCAGTCCACCACCATACTGGTTCATTTGGGGACTTGAACCACCGACCCTCTGGTTCAACCCAACTCAACTCCCTGTTGACCGAGCTACTGCTCTATACTGTATAAACATATATGTACAGCTACATCTTTACAGACAAAACTTAGACAAACAGCGCTGTTGATGGCCCTGCCCTAAGATGATGACAATCCGTCACAAACAACACCGGTCGCAAGTGAAAAGAAAGGGTTCACATGAACTGAAAATCTGTGAAAGTCAGGTCTCTATAAGGACCATAGATAAAGACATGTGAATCAGCCTTATGGCTTACCTGGTGTGGTTTTATGCCTATGTTCTGGCACATAGGGTCTGGACTGCAGAACTCTGCCTCGCTTCCTGCAGGTTTCTGTAAGTTTCTCTCTCAGGCAGAGAAACAGAGACAAACAGGACGCCTGAAGTGAAAGGCAGACAATAAGATTACACGTCTCAAAGTCATGCTTTTAGTGTTCATACATGGTAAAAATAGAATCATACAAAGAAACAAGCACTTGCAACAGAATACAACTTTATATATTTTTCCTTTTCTCAAAATCCCCCCCCCCACCACACACACACACACACACACACACACACACACACACACACACACACACACACACACACACACACACACACACACACACACACACACACACACACACACACACACACACACACACACACACAAACACCTTTCTCTTTTTCCGTCTCCACTTACATCGCTGTCCAGCAACACAGTCTTCTCTGTGCCGCTATGTGCCAGCAGGTACTTTGAGTGGAACAGTCGTCCATCGAAGCTGTGCCAAGGCATCAAGGCAGCACTGGGCAGCGGGCAGCCACTGGCACAGTTAGCACCCAGCAGGTGGTTTAGTCCTCGGACGTAGAGGGATCCCAGCTGCACTGCACGACTGGAGAGGAAAGGCAGCTGAGAATGGAGGAGGAAAACAAATTTGGTTTTACAGTTGGTCGACAGTATATCATCATCATGAGGCTCGATACTTTGGAATATCTACTTTAAAGATGAGACAACGATGACTGCAGCGACAGTGACTCTCTTTTGAGCTGCCAGTAGGTCATACTTAACTTCAAATAAAACTTAAAGTGTAAGAACATATCTTGACATATTTGTCATGAAAATCACATCAACAAAGCTCGTTGAACTGATTTTAATTGGAAAAGGTAAAAAGTGGAGGTTGAGGCCTCCATAACAACTGTAGTTTCAATCAAAACACTTCAAATATCATCATATAGCGTAGCAAAGTATCATTTAAACAGTCTTGCTGTAAAGAGCGATGTGTTTATTCAATATGCTTAGTGTCACTATCTGTAAAACAGAATCTGAAGATCAAACTCACAGCTGCTAAAATAATTGGTTTTTTCCCAACCCCAATTTGCATAACCTTATCTGATCATGACACATAAATCAAACAATTAATAAAGACTCAGATCCCTTGCTATCTAGATAGCTGGGTGAAATTGATTGGCTAGAGGGGTTTCTATATTTGACAGTAAAACTTCTTTGCCTGGATTTGATCACCGCAACAAAGTTCCCCACTAATATGTGTGTAAAATGATGCAGTATATGTGGCATTTGAATGAGTCTTTAAACTTAAAAAAAAGAAAAGTTACACTTCATATTGTGACTAAAGACAGGAGAAAATATGAAAATGGTAAAAACATTTTAGATCAATATTTTTCTTAATGTAATGTTCCACAAGTTCCTATGTTGTATCAAGTAAAGTGTTCCAATCCACAAATAATTATATAAATAGTGAGTCAGCAAGCCAGAAAAATATCCTTTTCAACCCACATTTGGATAAAGAACTCTTTAAATGTTGTCTCAAAAGCAGTAACTGGCTAAATGTATTATAAGAGAAAAATTTTCTTCACATGTTTTATGTTTCTACAAAATAAGTGCTTGTGTAAATATTCTTTTAACAATGGATACTGTTATGCTGGTTTGAGTTGAGCCATTAAAGAAAAAACAGGACGAAGGTTATGTTGTTTGCTGAAAAACACCATAAAAGGTAGCACCAGAGAGCGAGAAGAAAGACAAAACTGGAGGACAATAAAATAAGAAGAGAATGCTGCAGAAACGGAGAACGAGTTAACTGTGACAACAGCAGTCAATAACAGGAGGCAGATGTTCTCTGTGTGTGCTTTCTGCTCTCACCTGTCCTCTAGCAGATACACTGATAACAGTGATTGTGACACACACACACGCGCACGCACACACACACACACACACACACACACACACACACACACACACACACACACACACACACACACACACACACACACACACACACACACACACACACACACACACACACACACACACACACACACACACACACACACACACACACACACACACACACACACACACACACACACACACACACACCTGCCACCTGCTTCCAGTCAAACACAGCTTCACCTTCTGAAAACAATGAATCACTGAACACAGAGACACAAAAGCTTGAAGGAGCACACCAACACAAAAAAGAAAGGAAGAAAAAAAGAGATAAAGAGCAACGTGAAGAGAGACAGAAAAAGAGAAAGTGGTCGAGAGTATCAAGTAGAATTAAATAAGAACAAAGACAGAAACGGGTGTGTGTGTGTGTTTGTGTGTGTCCAGTGGGGTGGAGTGTGCTTGGTGTAAATAGCTCCATGTGGTGAGCGTCAGCCAGGACAGACAGGCGACTGTCGCCAGCAGCAACACTCTCTCTGTCACACACACACACACACACGCACGTGCACATGCACGCACGCACGCACGCATACGCATACACACACACAAAATCCCATGGGGAGGAATGTTGCAATGAAACTAACGCATCTCAAAACCTAACCACAATCCCTTTCGCTGAACACACATACAAATGGTGTGACTTATTTTCACTCAGTAGAACACGCGCGCTATTCTAATTTATTTGTTTTATTCGTGGAAACAAATATAGAAGCTGGTTTTGATCATGTGCAGTGATGTGCTAAATGAAGCATGTTACTCTGCGCGCACGCACACATACACACACACACACACACACACAGATAGAAAAAATTGATTGTGTGTTAACCCACCTCTGGGAGTTTATGCAAGTATATTCATATGTTTAGCTAGTGTGTGTGTAGTTATTCCATACACTAGTGACTCAGTTAACCCCTATCACGAGGCTCTGAACTTCTCCCAGACAGCATATTCAAATCAACGCCCAGCCCTAATTATTGTGTAGAAAACAGACGAGCAGCAAAAATACAAATTACTTGACATAAGTATGGTAATTAAGCAGTAAAAATAAATGGGGCTACAACAAGGCAGCAAAGAGCGACAGCCGTTTTCCCAGAGAATGGGAAAGCATAGCCGACTCTCGGATTCTCGTATCTGTTAGAGCTCACAAGTCATGTCCACCGAGCTCACTGAAGACAAGTAATGATACTTTCTCGCTGATTTCCGTGACACTTCTGTCAAGACTGAGGCTGAACTGAATAATTGAGTATCACCATTATTGATTAATCTATGAATTACTGTTTTCAATTAAATCAAGCATTTAGTAAAAATTGTGAAAAATATTAGGATGATGTAACATGTTAAGCCTACATCTACATCTACAACAGGCAGTTTTAATTTGTTTGTACTTTAATATAGCACCAGTAATCATTTAAAATACTGCAACCTAAAAAGATAAAAACAATGAAGCTGTTATTTGGTCTGGTCTCCTGGATAAAGAAGAGCTGAACTTCCTAACAGTTGATTATCAGCTATAACAAGGAAAAAAAAGTCTTCAGCATGTCACAAAAAAGCATCAGCGTTCAGATTGTGTCTGTAAAAAAATTATTTATTGCATTTATATTACAATTTTAAAAAAGGAATCTTGAAACTTGTGTTTTTTTTTTTACTTTGAACTCGGTGAACTGATTTGTAAAAATCTATGATACAAAAATACTATCTGCAACACAACCATAATTGTTTGGGTGCTTTGTTTTGTTTATTTGTTTGTCTTTCTGGAGACACAATCAGCAGTTTGTGTTTTCTCCTCTTTCTATAACTGGAAACATTTTCTGAGCTGTGTTTGCAACAAGAGGCCTTCTTACTGTCAACTGCGGAGGCTATTGTCTTCTTGCCGCATGAAACTCAACAACTTTAGGGTGCAATGGGTCAAAGGGAGTAAAAATCAGAAGACAAAATATGTGATCGTTTGTGTTTGTAGCTGACCTTGATCTGTTGAAGCTCCTGAGGGGATTTTAGTCTCATACACACAGCCTGACTCAGGTAAGCATCCAAGTCCTCTTGTGACAATGTTTGTACCTGAAAACATACACACAAACAAACACAAAAAACACACAAACACACACACACAGAAGACAATATATGGTTAGCCAATTCAATCACATCCCAGTGTGTCTTCTGTATGGGTCAGTATGTTTTGTCTGCTCTCTGTGCCACAATTCAACAGAGAAAGAAACAATGCTGAATGCAGAGCAAGGCTGCCCAGTTGTGTGTACAAAACAAACAAACCCCGGAGCTATTTAAATGGAAGAGTGACGAGGGAATGTGAATGCAGCAGTGATCAGACAACAACAGCTACTGTTGTCTGTCAGCCAGACTACTCTAACGGGCCGTCGAACAAGCTGCTCTTCTGTCTGTCCATTGGTCCTTCATTCATTTAAAGGATTTGCTCCAACTGTCTGTCTCTTTTCCCAAAATCTGCATCTGTCTGGAAGGCTGCCTGTTCATCTTTCTGTCTGAGTTATGTTAGGTAAGATTATTTGGTAGAAAATAGGTCTAACCTACAAAGGTGTAGGGTTAACATCCTCATTTAGCTGGTTTGTTGAAACTACACTGATCGTATGTTTGACCCTGGCAACACTTCATGCTTTTCAGTTGTCCTTTGGAGTTCAAATTAAACTGAGAAAACAAGACAGTTCCTTCATGGCAAAGTGATCTGTGTTGTTTTTTTTATTGGTAACTTAACTCAGCTCAATTGTAATGATGTTATGAACTTGCTGGGTGAAAGTCATTTCTATTTTGACATTAGGGTCCAGTTGGAGAGGACATTTTACAGCTTTTAAATTAAATACCAATAGAGATGTTTTTTTGCCATTAAAGGGGAACTCATGTCTAACTTTACCGGTATTGGGGATGTGTAAAATCTAAACCCTTTTGTGGCTCCAGAGGGAGCTGCAAGAAGTCCAAATAACTGCCTCAAGTGATGTCACTTGATGTCAATTTTGATTAGGGCTTAAGACTACAAGTTTGAAAATAAAAAAAATCTGGAGGTGAGAAGTTAGAAAGAAGTTGGGTGAGCAGACCACTATAAGCAGTTTCTATAAAACTCAAGATAACATTTGAGATATAATTTTTTGAAGATCTGTTTGTTATGAAGTTGAAAAACGTATGATTCTAGATTTCTATAATTTTTGTTTTAGCTTCTGCAAAATGACGCATGTACCTTTATCCAGGTAATGTGATCATGTGACCTCTTTTGTGTTAAGCTTACTCAGATGACGTCAATGCAAACCGAAATGACAAATCTCTGTTTTTTCACACTCTTTGAAAAGTGATCACAGTGTTGGAGGAATTGAAATTAAAAACAAGGCATTATAACCGGATTACAAACTGCACTTATGTTTATTGTTTGATTTACAACCATAAGAAATGGCTCCTAAGATATTCAAAGCCCCTGGGTGGTTGTAAGAGCAGTTGTTGACGCAAAAGCTGGGGTTACAGAAACCAGTGTCTGTGGCTAAAGTGGGCACCCAGTGGGTGATAGTGGCAACCATTAAGCCATTTAAAACAACACAAAAAGACTGTCAACAAGTGATGTTTAACTACAAATCCCAAGTTGACAAAAGAGCGGAATAATTGCTGTTGATGTTATAGACCCAAATCAAAAGCTGATTTGTGTGTTTAAATGTCCCCAAATGCATTTGGTCTTTCATTTTCTATTTACATTAATCACCAGGTGTATCTTTACGACCCATACACTTACATTATTATCACTGATGCCATTGTGCTCATCTGCTAAATATAACAGCTTAACTTATTCAATAAAAGCTAAGCAGTCACATCAATCACAGTGAAGTACCCATACCCAACACGACTCAAGAGAAAGGTGTATTGGAATACATACTGGTATAAGATCAGAGGCAATCAACATGTATTTTTGATAAAAATAAAATTAAGGACTTTCAATTCGTCATGCTTGTACTGGCTGACATAAATACAGGCTGATACATTTACAAGATTCATGAGATATGAGTGTAAATAAGTCCCAAAAATTAAATCATTGAACTGCTTGTACTTTTCTCAAAGGTTTATATGTAGCTAGACAAAATGTTTCCACCTTTTTCTGTTCAACTCATTGAACTTACTAGCCAATGACTAACTAACTTAAATAAACTAACTAACTCAAAGAAACAAGAAAGAGTTAGCACTACCTGGAGGACTATGTAAGTGACCAAGCAGAGAGCAGCCAGAAGGGAGTCTTCAATAGCCCCATACAACTCCGAGTACTCCTGGCAGTCCAAAATTAAAAGGAAGGATTTCAGGCGAAGAGCAGAAACTTCAGGACTGGTGCTGAACCATAAGAAGTCCAGACTGGGCTGATCACCTACACATTGAGACAGAGAAAAATACTGTGTGGCTATGCTCAAAGACATTTGTCACAAGAAATGTGAGAGGATTTGGAGCTTTGTAAACTTAAAGTACAATAGACTGGCACAGTTTATCATTCAAGTGAGACAAAATCAACACAGAACTATGACATACAAACCAAAAATCTACTCATCTTCTTAATTAGCATCCGCTGGTGTAACTACAAACCTCAATTCCAATGAAACTTGGACGTTGTGTAAAACGGAAATGAAAACAGAATACAAAGATTTGCAAATGGTTTTTAACCTATATTCAACTGAATGCACTACAAAGACAATATACTTAATGTTCAAACATAAACTTTTTGTTTTGCAAATATTAACTCATTTTTAATATAATGTGTACAACCCGTTGCAAAAATATGTGGGGTAGGGGCATGTTTACCACTGCGTCACTTTTCCTTTTAACAACACTCAATAGGTTAAATTCATTTCCACTCTTGGTTAATGTACAACTTCAGTTGCTTAACAGTCCGGGGTCTCTGTTGTCATATTTTGCGCTTTATAATCCAAATTTTAAATGGGGACTGCAGGCAGGCCAGTCTAGTATGTCTTAACTAACAATGGTTTTCCGAAGTGTTCCTGAGCCCACATGGTAACGTCCTTTACATAATGATGTTAGTTTTAATGCAGTGCCACCTGAGGGATCGACGGTCAAGGGCATTCAAGTTTGGTTTTTGGCCTAGCCGCTTACACGCAGAGAGTTCTCCAGCTTCTGTGGATCTTGGACTGTAGATGATATCCCTAAATTCCATGCAATTGTATGTTGAGAAACACTGTTCTTAAACTGTTGGACTAATTCCACATGCAGTTGTTCACAAAAGGGTGAACCTTGCCACATCCTTGCTTGTAAAAATCTGAGCCTTTTGGCAATGCTTCTTTTACCCAATTAACCTTTTCACCGATGGAAAGTTCTAAACAGGTGTTTTTAGAGCATTGATCAACTTTCCCAGTTTTTTGTAGCCCTTGATCCTGGTTGCTGAAACATGTTGCAGGCATCAAATTCAAAATCAGTAAATATTTGAGAAATAAACATTAAAGTTTACCAGTTTGAACATTAAATATCTTGTATTTTTAGTGTATTCAATTGAATAGGTTGAAAAGGATTCCGTCTTTATTTATTTACATTTTACACAACGTCCCAACTTCATTGGAAACAGGGTTTGTAGATTTAAATCAGATTTTTGTCGTAACCTGAGCCAAAGAATACAGAGACCAGTATATGAATAAACTAAAAGGTACAGTACCTGGGAAGCCAAGTGGGACAGGGTTGACCATGTCAGGTTCCTTAAGGGGGTTTCCAGAGTAGACAAACCACTCCCTGATTCTTGGAAGGTCAATACTGCCGACTGAAAACAAGCAAAGTTAAGGTTAGACTTGGATTGACTTTGCACTTTTGTTTTTTGTATAAACATTCTTGTCTTTATTTTTAAACTTCAGTATAGATTGAGGTGTGCGTACAGTAAATGTATGTCCATGTGTATATGCACAGTCTACATGATTGACATAATATGGGCTCTTCTCTGCAAATTTGTGGGTGTCTACCTTCAGACCTACATTTGTCTGTTTCTGACTTTATGATCAGATATTTTGTTTCTGATCTGACTGTGTGTGGGTGTGGGTGTGGGTGTGTGTGTGTGTGTGTGTGTGTGTGTGTGTGTGTGTGTGTGTGTGTGTGTGTTTATGACCTCCAGTAAGTATACTGTCCTACCATCATGCCCGTGCAGAAGCAAGAGCCCATAGATGCGTTGTCTGCAGGGCTTGTAGACGAGGGCCTGAGGCAGTAACTCTGCGTTCTCCTTGTCCTCTAGAGTGTTGCTACATTCATTGACTCCCTCAAACACAACACTGTAAACCATGAAACCTTCTGCTGCTACATGCTTTTCTCTACACGCCTGGGGAATACCACAAAATAAAACATAATACGCCCAAAGGGAATTTGTTACTCTCAAAACATAAACAACAGAATGAGGTACAGAACATACCTTTAATATTTGGGGACTAAAATGTTTCTCAAAGGCAGAGGCAGAGGGAAGTGCAGACATGTCATCTTGCTGAAGAGCTTCTTGTCCAGGGAGTAAGTAAGAGTGAACCCCCCTCTTTAGTAGCTCTCTTTGAGGAGCTGACAGATTCAGAGACTGAGGGATAAGCCCAGTCTCTTGCTCCTCTCTGTCCCTCAAGGAGCTCACAAAATGGGATACAGCTAGCACCATCTGCCCCTGAGGAGCACCAGAGTGACGTACAGGACTGTTTATCCTGGGACACAATAAAATTGTTGTCATGTAATGACCTTTTCTTCACTTTAACAAGATGAGTGCTTTTTATTAAAAAAAAGTGTGAATAAGTGCATGCCATATTCGTGTTCCCATAATTACATATAGTCAATGACAAATTTAACAATTATCTCAAAGAGGATAAGAATACAAATTAAATTTCAAAATGTATACATTTTAACATATACAAAAAGAGAGCAAACCCAAAAGCAAAACCCCAGAAACCTGTATGCTGCCATGGCGTTGTTCCTGATGTGCTGCATCTGCTCCTGTGACACCACATCGTTACCAAGCAGACAGGCCAGCAGTGGTAGCTGGGTAACAGTCAATCCAATTGTTTGGCAGAGCCTTTGTCGGTGGTACATGACAGTAGTGAGGCTGTCCATCCGCAGCTTTGCCACAGACAAGTAGAGGGCACTTTAAGAGATAAAAGTACATGTTCAGATCAGGCATGTTATCCACATTTCCCATAGAATATATTAATCTATCAATCAATCAATACATCCAGTTTATTCATCACATGAGATCGTACAAGGTATAATTCCAGTGAAATGTAATCCAGACAGCTACATCGATTTGTACTGATGTGGTTAGCCATTTCATCAGAAGGTTTTAACTGACCAGAAGGTACTGTAGTGCAAGTCTACATATCTGCAAAAAATCCAACAAAGTACAAAAGTATTAACAACATGATCATTTTAACAAACCTGTCATATATGATAAAGTCTGAATCCTGTCCTAGAATTCCCATACTGCCATGCTGACGAGCATAGCTGGCAATCTCGTAGTCAGCCTCCCGCACTGAGCAAAACACTTCCTGGCCCAATGACCTGACAGAGACATACATTACATTTTGTATACATTTTGCACAAGAGGGCTACTGCATCATAATCTGATTTGTATGCTGACCTGAGAGCAAAGGGTGTGAATGATGCCAGACCTGAAGGCAGACAAAATAGCTCTTTACCAGGCTGCTCTCCATGTGCCTTCAGGTAATGGAACATTTTAGAAACCTCCCCATTCACTCTGTGTCTCCTCTTCACCTGTGGACAGAAGAGATGACCGGTTGAGTAAACTCCAGGCTCTGCAAGTACTTAGCTCAATACGGGAGACGTTCAGTAAATCATGTTTATATGTTCTAAAGACTGTGACATTAATAGCATTTACACTTTAGTGTTACAGGAAAAAATGTGTCACTGAACTCTAAACACAGTAGTGGATTGACTTTCAACATATTCAAGTTCAAACATTTGAACACCACAAGTTCCCAGAGTATCCTTACTTACCCACTCCTGTCTCTTCTGCTCTTCCACAACCCCATCAAAGAAGAAGACAAGTCTGATGCCTGCTGAGTTGAAGGCCTCCACCCAGCTCTTTAGCACATCCATGTATTCCCTCCACTGCCCCCCACACACCCAGTCCTTACATGAGTACCAGTGGCGCAGGCAGGCCATACCATCCACAACGAGTGTGGGGTCTAAATCAGAGTGAAAACAGAAACATAATAGAGAACAGGCCTGCATGTTAACCCACTCTATGAAAAGACACCTCCCCAGTAGTAGTCAAGACATGTGTAGTTTCCTGCTTCATTAATCTTTTGGTTTACAAAGCCTACATCTATTAGATCATCAAAACAAAACATGTTCTCCTTAGTGCTTCCAGTCAGACTGCTAGCCTTGGCTGTCACTGATTTCATTTTTTCTGTATTCCTGTTAGCACTACTGTTATCTTTCAAACTATTAGCAATATGTTGAGGTGAACGGCAGTGTTGGTATTGTTGTGTATGTAACTACAAATCGGTTTAAAATTAGAAATACTGGACAAACATTTAAATGCTTTCACTGGTATTGTGCCATAAACAATTATATTGTGAGTTATATTGAAGTGCTTTTGATTATTACATTACAACATCTCTGTCAAAGGACTCTCTACACTGTTATCTGCTCCTATTAAAATGTATTGTTTCATACACTAGTTGCACAGTGACATGCACTCAACTGGTAGTGTTATATGTGGTTGTGCAACCTTGCTGGTTTTTGGCAACATGTTGTCTGGCCATGTCTCTCAGGTTCACAGTCACACAGGCTTCTGGACAGCAGCGGTCCATAAAGTACTGAAGACCTTTTACACCCATTTCTACAGAGAAGAAACAAAGAAACGGAGTCACAGGGAATTCATTGGAAACGGTTATGACTTTAAGGTTATATTAGAAAGATGCTTAATCATGCCCTGTTCGTAACATCTTATATTTGAAGTATTAAAAAAGTTTCACATCGCTACAGGACGATAAACACGATGAGACTGCTTGCCAGGTTATTCAGCTGTTGTCAGTGTTTAACGTTAGTGGGAATAGATCTGAATGCTAATAGTTAGCTTAGCTGACTTCTAGCCAAACTCATTTATTACGAGACTGCGTTAACTGTCCTTACAAACCAACTCGTCTTATACTAAGTTATGTCTGTAAATCCTTTCACCCCATGGTATTCCTTCACATAGTATATACTGACTTTAAAATTGCGATGTACGTGAGCAGTTTATCCGTGTAGCGTTTACTTGATGTAAATTCAACTTACTTCCTATTATCTACGCGTGGCGTCATCACGCTGCAAAACGGCGCACGGAGACAACAAAGCAACTTTGTTATCTGTGTGATTAATCCAAATATAAAAGACTACGCATGCATAAAAATAAAATGCATCCTTTTAACAAAATTTGGGAAAATATCTTAGATCATCATTGTAATGATGTGGTAATGAAAAAAATAAACATCTTAGTGTGTTTTTTGTGGGCTCAGTCCGCTCATAATAACTCCCCAGGCTAGGATCAGAGACGGGCTAATTGCTCTCCAAGCTCTCCTGGAGAATGGGGG
This sequence comes from Etheostoma cragini, assembly GCF_013103735.1. Taxonomy (NCBI): domain Eukaryota; kingdom Metazoa; phylum Chordata; class Actinopteri; order Perciformes; family Percidae; genus Etheostoma; species Etheostoma cragini. The sequence goes on from NC_048407.1 coordinate 23,141,241, forward strand.
CTCTTTTCTAAAGTCACAAGCTATTAGGTCTACCTTCTCAACACAAAGCACCCCCGTCCCTTCCACTCTATTGTCCGATTGGAACAGAAATAAAGAAAGGGACATATGCTGGATGTCAATCCAGCTGTCAGCATCTGTCGTTCCTCAGCCAGATGCTCTGTGGACTGGGAGGACAATCCACCCCTCCCAGTCAACTGATCTTCAAGCGGGAGGAGCTATGTGGTAGATATGCCCCCAATAATTTAACTGGAGAGTTATGACCAATGGTGTCATGAAGACCATAAGCATTTGGGTTTTAGATATAACTTGGTCAATGGTTTGTGCAGTGGTTCCAAAAAGACCTGAGACTATGTTGATTGTAGCTCCATTTTAAGTCTATATGTTGGGATCACCTCAGTCTTGAGAAGGCTTTTAGGAAACAGGGCTCCAGACATGTGCAGATGTTGAATAACCAGATGCTTTACACCTTCTTCTCTTGGCTATCATGTCTTAAAGTTACATGTTCAAAAACTGTTATGCTGCAGAGCTTCAGGTAATTTCTTAGGTTTAGGTCCATGTTGATATCCTGATACTAAGACCAAATTGCTATTTGTATTTGCAAGTAAACAAGACATGATGCTTTACAAAGCAGAACATCAACATAACGTTAAAAAAGTGTACTAAACAAAAGAGGGCACTGGGACTTCAGAACAGATAACTAGATTTAGAACATCTACAAGCACATGTGTTATATATACTATACAGTTGGAAGTTGTCTGATAGTGAAGTGATCTGTCAACAGATTAAGTCCTTAATGGATAATTTAGCTTTACATATTGTTCTTATCCAACATTAATTCTATTAATAATGGGTTTGTCTGGGAGGAAGTGGAGATAGTCACCCAGCAGTGAGATGGTTGGACAACAGGGGGCTGCGGAGCCAAAAGATTTGGCATAGAAAAAAGGAATGAATTGGTGTACAGAGCCGGAAGGCATGACAATAAGTGGACAATGAGAAAATAGTAATCTGGGTTTCCCATTCACTTCAGTTTGTTAATTGTCTTCTTAGCTTTATATGGGAACTTGTTTTGGAATTGCAAGTCCCAGTAAATAGGTTGTTGCATGTATTTTGCCAATTTATACTGACTTGCTAGATGTTGTTGGCAAGAAGTCTGGAATTGAGATAAGGTTTTGTATTTCAAAATAAAAATGTGCTTTGATTTTTTTTTTTTAAGTTGATACCTTACGGTCTATGGTATAGTATGTGTCCCATCAAACTCACACACTGACTCGAGAAAAATATAGTTTTTACAACCAGCAGGTGTACACACACACAATGCCCACGTACCGGACACAGATACTGTATACACATGCTTTATTCAAGCCCCTGTGTGTCTCCTCTATATGTGAACAAAAGACCAAAGGTAGGAAGGGGTTTATATATTCTAGCATCCCATTTTCAGGGTTTGGGTCTGTGCCCATTCATGTTGGATCTTTTGAACTTCTTCCTCACTTACTCTTCTTTCTCCTCTTCCATCTCCTCCCCTTTGAGTCTCTGCCCCCTGTTGCCTCCCCCCTCCTCCCCAATCCTGACCAAAGCTTGACTCAGGAGATACAGAGGCAGATGTTCCAGGAGCACACGACTGCCCTCAGCCCTACCCCCCATCCCCTCCCATTTGTACTGGATCAGCAGTTAACCCCCGGAAAGAATTGACCATACAAGCACGCTCACACACACACACACACACACACACACACACACATACAAAGAACACCGCTGCACAAATCTGCACTGGCTCAACAGTTGTCCAACTGAATGAACAGCATGCCAAGTGCTGTCCAAATCCCCTCAGTGCCCCTGATAGTAGCCACCCTGAGGTCAGGCCTGGTGTCAGCGTCCAGGGCCCAGGGTCTCTCTGGGCAGCTGGCTTGGCTAATCCTGCTGCTGGAGGCCACTAGTTCTCAAACTAAAGGCCAAGGACCCCCAGGGGGCCACAGGGCAGGGATCTCAGGGATCATGGAGTGTGCGATTTGTTCAAAATGCAGTTTTTTTGTTTGTTTGTTTGCTTGTTTTAAGTCCATTAAACATGATACGTCATAGTGTACCGAGCCTTTAAATGTGACAACAATGAAGTGAGAATTTAAAAGCCAGGTCATCATCATTACAAATACAATTCATCACAAATGACAAAACTGCAAATCTTCACATTTAAAAAGCATGTAATATTTGCCAATTTTGCTTGCAAATTGACTTGATCAAGTAATCAATGATCAAAATACTTGATGAATTGATTCAGCTTTACTTAATGGGAACAAGCAGATGTGTGAAACATGCAGAATATGAGATGAAAAATGTTGACATATTTTCTCACTAAATTGACTGTCTATCTTTTATCTTACGCTTTATCATATAGCCTACTGTAACACAGGTATACTACAAGTTTGTGTCACACATTGAGACTAACAGGTGGTGTAAGTTGTTACATTCCTGACTAGGATGGTAGGTAGGCAGCCTCAGGTCTTTGTGGCTCAGATGGGGAGGGAACATGCGAGTCTCAAGTTTCTGACATCACAGTGTTGTTGTTGCTGGGGGAGTCTTATCCATCAAGTCAGCGGCCCTGCCACACGACTCTTCCTATCTATCTATCTCTCTATCTAGCCATCTATCTACATCTATCTATCTATCTATCTATCCATCTATCAGTATATATATATATAT